>NC_037338.1:56622063-56924748 GCF_002263795.3 Bos taurus | reverse complement strand
TTGTCAAAATTAGTGATATAATTAAAATGTGTATGAGGCAGATAAATGGCAATTGACTCCCTGTGGTTCCCTCTAATATAGATTCTCTAAATCATGCCTTGGTTATGACTACAGCAGTGTGTTGCCTTGTTGCCTTCTCCCTAACTACCTTCTTCACAATTGAATGCACTATGCAGGGGATGGATTTTGCTTTATTAGCTGCAGGAAAGCAAAATATAACATAAGGCCTGAATGCAATTTTGCAAATTTTCTTTAATTGTGGGTATCCAATAAGATAAAAATTTCAGTTCATGGAAGAGGACAATAGTTCTCCACTTCCTAGGAATTAAATTTTAGAAAGTAAAATGACAGAGTCTTCCAAACAAGTTAAATGTACTCATTTAGCAATGGTAAGTTGCTTTAGATCTCACAGCTTAATGGAATGTTGCCCAACTTAGCTGTGTGGTTGAGAGTTGTCAATTCGTAGCAGAAGACAGAACTGAATGCTGGTAATTGGATATGAGAGATATAAAGCCAAAAACACAAAGGCAGACCTTCAAAGCTTAGGTCTTTAAAGAGGAAAAAACTTTGGGTATGCGACCAAGAAAAAAGTGTGTCGGTATTTACTAGAGTTGTACAAACATTTGACGTAAAACTGAGTATGTGAAGTGAAAGTCAGTCATTCCCAAATATATGTGAACAATAAATATACTATTCAGGGCAACATATTCACAATAGCCAAAATAGTGGAAACAACTTAAATATGCATCCACAGAGCAGAGAGAAACAGTGGTGTATTCATGCAATAAAATTATATATAACAATTAAAATTCATGAATTAGAGCTACAGTATGAGTATGAGTAAATCTCACAAATACTATAGTAAGGAAAAGAAATAAGATACAAAAGGAATCCCTACTATATGGTTCTACTTACAGAGAATTGCAAAATAGCCAAACCTGCACTGTTGAAATTTGGGCGGTGGCCCTCTTTGCAGTGGATGCGATGCAGTGTGATTGACACAGGTTTCAGATAAGACTTCTGGGTAGATGCCAGTGTCTATTTCTTGGCTTGGGTGATGTATTCCAGGGAGGTTATTTCAGTATAATTAAATAAACTGTATGTTTATTGTTTTCTTTACTATTCATTGTGTGTGTGCTATACTCCAGTAAGACAAAGGTTTAAAAATCTATTTGAAAGAACAAGTTAGTAACGTTCTAGCTAACAGAAATTTTATGGTAGCCCTCTGTGCATGCTAACTTGCTTCAGTCGTGTCTAATTCTTAGCAGCCTCATAGGCTGTAGCCTGCCTGTCTCCTCTGTTCATGGGATCCTCCAGGCAAGAGTACTGGAGTGGGTTGTTACACCCTCCTCCAGGGGATCTTCCCAACTCAGGGATCAAACTCAGGTCTCTTACCTCTCCTGTACTGGCAGGCAAGTTCTTTACCATTAGCATCATCTGTGAAGCCCCATGGTAGCCCTGGATGCATGTGCTAAAAAAGTCATGTCCAATTCTTTGTGACTCTGTGGACTATAGCCTTCCAGGTTCCTCTGTCCATGGGATTCTCTAGGGAAGAATACTGCAGTGGGTTGCCATGCTTTCCTCCAGGGATCTTCCTGATCCAGGGATTGAACCTGCATCTCACAACACCTGCATTGCAGGTGGATTCCTTACCACTCAGCCACCAGAGAAGGCTATGGTAGCCCCATTTAACCTCAATTGTTGCTAACCAAAAGCCACAGAAAAAGCTACTCTTCTACATTAATCTTTCACAAAAAAAAGGGGAGATGGGTATTAGTTCGTGATTGCAGTTACTTTTGCCTGCTTGGAGAATGGAAATTCCTCTCTAGGAAAGGTAGTGGGGAAAAAAAAAAAATAGCTGTTTTGGATTCAGAAACTGAGACCAGCACTGAGCATAAGGTAGAAGGAGACAGCAAGAGTGAGCTGAATTTCTCTTCCTAGAAAAATATCAGGAATGGCCTTGGGAGAGTTTGAAAGATGGCAGGTGAGAGATGCCCCCAGGGTCCTTTTCTCTTAGTAAAGCTTAAGGCACATAACTTGGGCTGTTTCCATCTAGCTTGATACGAAACAAAGACAAGGAAATAGTAGCCAGAAGGATGGTCAATACCAAAACAACAAAATAGCATGAATGAGAAATAATAGAGTGCAAAAAATAAATAAGAGCAACCTGTGTGTGTGTGTGTGTGTATGTGTGTGTGTGCGCGCGTGTGTGTGTGTGTGTGTGTGTTAATCGCTCAGTCATGTCCCACTTTTTGCGACCCAATGGACTATAGCCCACCAGGCTCCTCTGTCCATGGGATTCTCCAGGCAAGAGTACTGGAGTGGGTTGCCATTCCCTTCTCCAGAAGAGCAACATAAGGCTTCCAAAACAACAGCAATAACAACAGCAACAACAAATAAACCATAGTATTGCTAAGATAAAAGTGAGTGACCCTTCTTATGTCAGGCAGATTTGGGCCATTTTACTTAAATTTTAGAAGACAGGGTGATTTCAGCAAGGTTGGAAGACTTAGGGACATCTAAACATTGACATAGTATCTCTGTAATGTAACAGTTTTGACATTTCATCCTTACCATAATCCTATAAGATTGTTACTATTAGCCTTATTTTATGTCTCAGGCAGCTAAAACAGTTACCCTTGTCCATGTTGCTAGTATGTGATGGAGCCAGAGATCAAAATAATTTTAAATTCCTCACACTGCCTCCCATTACCTCAAGAAGGTCAATAGTTTCCTAAGGCTAACTTCATGTAAAGTAAATTTAGCTATTTTAATTTATGAAGGTATTACCTATTTTTGAATTGTTTCCAGGTATGCTACCGATTCTACTTCTAGCCTTTTTGAGAATACATTGTCTGATGTTCACAAAAACCAGAAAAATAATAAAAATATAAAAGAAATTCTTTCATTATTTTCATAACTTAGAGATATTTTATAAACTGCAGAGAAATAGATTGTGTATCAGCCTGGGTCTTAACTTCCATAATATACTTTCAAAAGAGTAAGAAACTTCCCTCTTTCACAAGACATTACTGCTAAAATTACATATTAGTGGTTCATCTAGTAGTCATTTAGGTAGTGAAGGGGCTCAAACATTTTTTAGGAACATAGAGCAAAGTCCAGGCTTTGGAGATTTGGGCTAGAAATCCAGTTTGGAGGGCAGGTCTGCCACTTACTATTACCTTAGGCTTTAGTGCTTCAGTTTTCTCAATAACAAAAACAGGATATTAATACCTACATAACACAGTTATTGTAAAGATTCAAGTTTATAATACAGTAAAGAACCATAACATAATACGTGGTATACAAGTGTTGCTTAATAAATAATTCCCATAATTGAAAAAAATTATGATGGCAATAGGGTTCTCCAGGCTAGTAAACTATACCTTGCAGAAGAGCTCTGGCCACAACCTGCTTTTGTAAATAAAGTTTTATTACAACACAACCAAGTCTAGTGTTTACGCACTGTCTATGACTGCTTTCAAACTACAAAAGAAGATTTGAATAGTTGTGACAGAGACTGTATGGCCCACAAAGCTAAATATATTTACTATCTGGCTTCTTGTATGTGTTAGTTGCTCAGTTGTGTCTGACTCTTTGTGACCCCATGGACTGTAGACTGCCAGTGTCCTTTGTCCATGGAATTCTCCAGACAAGAATACTGAAATGGATTGCCATTTGCTTCTCCAGGGGATCTTCCCAAGTGAGGGATTATATCCAGATCTCCTGTATTGTAGGCAGATTCTTTACCATCTGAGCCACCAAAGATTTATTTCTAGGATATGAAGAAAGAATCTCAGCAGCTGGATCTTGAAGATATCACCTTTTGATGTGAGAATTTTGCTTATAGAAGGAACATTACCACATGAAGTATCAATTTATATTATTGTAATTTGAAAAGTAACTATTGAAGTTAGAAATAACAATAATTAGTCTATCAGCCCAGAGTTCTTGCAAATTTTGGTAATTAGCATAAAAAGAGCCAGACATTAGCTTGAAAAATTTAGCAGAATCATTTCATTATTTTTACTGAAAATAATCCAGACTTCTGAACATGAAAAGTAAATAATAAGTGCCTACTACTTGCCAGTCTCAGAGTATGTAGTAATCTCTAATTCAATGGATTATTGCTTAATCTGAGATACAGTATACAATATTTATTTTCTTTGTGTTTTTATATTTTCTGAAAATTTCACAGTGACCCAATGTGTTTTACAATTTAAGATAAACCAAAGAACTTTTTACAAGTGGAAAGGAAGACAAATCTAGCCATCTGGACACATTTAATTTAAACTGCCATAACTCTGGTCATTGAGAGGTTTAGGAATGTTAAAGAAAGTCAAAGATAATAAAGGAGAGATGAGGCCAACTGTGGAGTTATCCGTGATGAAAGAGGAAAAGATACAAATAAAAATAAATAGCTTAAGGAAGCATACAATAATAAGGCAAATCATCATCATCATCAAGCTAAGAAGACTCCATGGAAGAAAAAGAATGGGTGAGAAGTCATTCACTATCTCAAGTGCAATAACCAAGAAGGAAAAGGAATGAGGTTAAACAAAAATTCATACAAATCATAAAATATTTGAAGAAGAGAGCCATGAAAATATATTTGGCTTCATTGATAGGTACAGCAAGAAGCTAAATGAAAGAAGAAAAGATTGTCAGAAATCACATTAGTAAGAACATGATTGATACAACCAATTTGAAGCTGGAAGAAAAATATATTATTTTTCATGTTTATATTCCAAAGAGAACTGCTGTATGACTAGAGGAATGGAATATAAGATATGGAAAATATAATTGAGAATAACTCTTATATTCTGCACATGTGAGAAAGGAATGAAAAGAAGGTGGACAAGTTCTATAAGGCATCATCAAATGTTTTCTAAGGAAATCTCATGTGGCTTCTTAGAAGTTGACAAGGAGAAACAGGCTTTTACTTGCCAGTATCTTAAAAAAAAAAAAAAAAAAAGTCAAATTCACAGTGATCAACCAAAGAAAGTGAAGGCAAAACTAATGTGGGGGACTGTCACAGCTTTAGCACTGAGAATGTTACTGAACCAAACTTAGGTCCAGTCTCTGGCACACAGTAAAGTTGATTTACTGATGGCAGGTTGTGGTGAAGGAACGTGCAGCGTTTATTGCAAGATACCAGACAAGAGTTCTGAGCAGCTAATGCTCAGAAAGCCTGAACTCCCCAATGGGTTTCAGGGAAACATTTTTAAATTTCAGTTGAGGGAGAGGAGTCCCAGGATCTGTGATCAGCTGGTGCACAATTCTCTGACTGGTTGATGGTGAGGTAACAGAGCGCTGTCAAAGGGGTTAACATCATGGATCCTCAGGTTCCAACTGTCTTGGGCTCCATGCCCATGTCACTGAGTAGTTAACTTCTTCCATTTGTTATAAAACTACACAGGAAATGTACATCAGATACTGTTTATCTATTAATATATACTTCAGGGAGGAACCAAAGATTCTCTGCTTGCCACATGGCTCAATTACTGTTTAAATTGCTACCAGTTCTCCTGACCCAGCTGCTACTTTCATCACTAAATGTGCATGTCTCTTCAGTCGTTAATTGTTGAGTCAGACTTTTGTGACTCAGAGGAGGCCTGGGAGACTACAGTTTTTCTACAAACAAAATGCTGGCAGAGAACATGGAGGGAGGGTCCATCACAGGAAGACCACATAGAGTTCTGCTTGTTTACAAGAATCCCACCAAACCCCTTGTGCTTTGTCACTAAGTCGTGTCCAATTCTTTGCCATGCCATGAACTGTTGCCTGCCAGACTCTTCTGTCCTTGGGATTCTCCAGGCAAGAATACTGGAGTGGGTTGCCATTGGATTGAACCCAGGTCTCCTGCATGGCAGGAAGTTTCTTTAGTCTCTAAGCCACCACGGAAGCTCCACTAAACCTCTCTGCTGCTGCTGCTAAGTCGCTTCAGTCATGTCCAACTCTGTGCGACCCCATGACGGCAGCCCATCAGGCTCCCCCGTCCCTGGGATTCTCCAGGCAAGAACACTGGAGTGGGTTGCCATTTCCTTCTCCAATGCATGAAAGTGGAAAGTGAAAGTGAAGTCACTCAGTCGTGTCTGACTCTTAGCGACCCCATGGACTGCAGCCTACCAGGCTCCTCCTCCCATGGGATTTTCCAGGCAAGAGTACTGGAGTGGGGTGCCATTGCCTTCTCCGACTAAACCTCTCAGCCCTAGTCAAATCCTTGATGATCAGGCCCCACCAGAGGAACTGAGAAAGGACAGTAACTGCTATACCCTTTTTCTGTCTTAGCAAAGAGATCTACTCAGCAGATTATCACTCCTTAAAAGAGAATACTTAATCCACAAAGTGTCTTTACCTTAAAGCCCAAATATAATAGATCAAATGCCCCCTCTTCTTCTGCACAAATGGTAGGAGAGTTAAAGATACCATGGACACGTGATTCTGCCCACAGTAACCTAGATGATAAAGAAAGATTGACAGGGAGATCAGTGATGAAGACAGAAAAGATCTTCACCAGGGATCTTTTCAAGCACTTTTGAGAACACTTCAGCTTCTTCCTTCCAGCCTTGGAGAAAACACACACATACATTTTTTTTTTTTTTTTTCAATTGCAGAAAAATTATAAAGTGATTGGCCCAGGATCCACACATACTCAAAGAAGTTAAATGCTTTTATCTGGTGTTTTTCTGATAATCTAAAATATTTTTAGGGAATTCCATGATCCACTAGTGGTTAGGAATTGGTTCTTTCATTGCAGTGGCCTGAGTTTGACTCCTGGTCAGGAAACTAAGATCCCACCAACATTGTATTGTGGCCAAAAATAATAAATAAATAAATATTAAATATTTTTTAAGAGACAACATAATATACTTTCTGTGACTTCCTTCTTGCCTCACTTCTTAGCATCTATAAAATAATTAACTGAAGGTGTATCATATTTGTCCTTCTTTATGCAGAAAGTAAAGCTTTGAACTCAATCCACTCCTATCTGTGACTAGGAAGAACCAGTAATAATGACTGGGGCTATGTTGTAGATACTACCTTCATTATTTCATCAACCCACACACACACACACACACATATAGTACACATATATGAGGCTTCACTGGTGGCTCATATGGTAAAGAATCCACCTACAATGCCGGAGACCTGGGTTCAATATCTGGGTTGGGAAGATCCCCTGGAGGAGGGCGTGGCAACCCACTCTAGTATTCTTGCCTGGAGAAGAGGAACCTGGCGGGCTACAGCCCATAGGATCACAAAGAGTCAGACACGACTGAGCAACTAAGCACAGCACACATACATATATATCTGTATATATACAGGAAATTGTATTCATGTGATTACTTGCACTTGACAGATAAGGAGACTTAGGGAGGCTAAATAACTTGCCCAAGTTTCACAACTGGTAGCATCAGAGTTGGAATCTGGTCTTCCTGGCTCCAAAAGGACTTGCACTTATTATTCTGCTACACTGTCAAAAGAAATACAGAAAATATTTTTCTGCTTTGTAAACAGGCATTCTTGGACATTTGACTGAGTGAACAGGAACAGAGCCTCTTGATGAAAGTAAAAGAGGAGAATGAAAAAGCTGGCTTAAAACTCAACATTCAAAAATCTAAGATCATGGCATCCAGTCCTATCACTTCATGGCAAATAGATGGGGAACAATGAAAACAGTGACAGACTTTATTTTCTTGGGCTCCAAAATCACTGCAGATGGTGACTGCAGCCATGAAAATAAAAGATGCTTGCTCCTTGGAAGGAAAACTATAACCAAACTAGGCAACATGTTAAAAAGCAGAGGCATTACTTTACCAACAAGGTCCATATAGACAAAGCTATGGTTTTTCCAGTAGTCATGTGTGGACGTGAGAGCTGGACCATAAAGAACCTTGAGTGCTGAAGAACTGATGCTTTTGAACTGTGGTGTTGAAAAGACTCTTGAGAGTCCCTTGGATTGCAAGATCAATCTAGTCAATCCCAAAGGAAATCAGTCCTGAATATTCATTGGAAGGACTGATGCTGAAGCTGAAATCCAATACTTTGGCCACCTGATGGGAAGAACTGACTCAATAGAAAAGCCCCTGATTCTGGGAAAGACTGAAGGCAGGAGAAGAAGGGGATGAAAGAGGATGAGATGGCTGGATGGCATTACTGTCTTTATGGACCTGATTTTGAGCAAGCTCTCAGAGTTGGTGATGGACAGGAAAGCCTGGCGTGCTGCAGGCATGGAGTCACAAAGAGTCAGACACGACTGAGTGACTGAACTGAACTAAAAAATATAATTAAGGAAAGAACTTCTCTCTGAGGAGCCTTAGGCTTCTTTATAAAGTATTAGTGTTAATGGTGCTTAGTAATTTATTTTCTAAAGGCTAAAATGAGGGGAATTTTAATGCTTTTATTTTGCAAGAGGTAAAACTCATTACTTGTCAGAGAATATGAAAATCATTATTGTTCAAAAAAATTAAAGGCATTCAGGAAAGCAATGAATTCTAATTTAATAAGATATGTCAGGCATATGCTAATAGAGCTCATTCTATTTCCTTCACTGAAGAATGATGATAGAATATCTTACCAATGTTGTATAAAAGTTTGTATTTTTCAATGAAGCTCTTTTTAACCTGTAGTCTTCAGGGCTGTATTTACCACAGTAGGTAAGTGAAAACATGATATTCATTTGTTTTAGCCTAGAAAAAGCTTGTAACTTAGTCAGGAATAAAGCATACTTCAGGAAAACTTGAAAAGAAATTTTGAGTCAATAATACACATAAAACAGATAATCAGAACACATAATATGGTCCATATATGAACTGAATTTCTTTTCTTTCAAAATAACTACAACATAATTATCAGTACAAGATGAAATGCTGCAAACATGTAATTTGGTACCTAAGATCATAGCATCCAGTCCCATTACTTCATGGCAAATATATGGAAAAACAATGAAAACAGTGACCGGCTTCATTTTCTTGGGCTCCAAAATCACTACAGATGGTGACTGCAGCCATGAAATTAAAAGATGCTCCTTGGAAGAAAAGCTATGACCAAGCTAGACAGCATATTAAAAAGCAGAGGCATTACTTTACCAACAAAAGTCCATATAGACAAAGCTATGTTTTTTCCTGTAGTCATGTATGGATGTGAGAACTGGACTATAAACAAAGTTGAGTGCAGAAGAAATGATGCTTTTGATCTCTTGGTTACCAAGCCAATGATTTGCCACAAAATGAATACAGGAGAACATTCGGCCAGTTTATGTTTTGGTTCAAGCATAACATATCTTAGAACACAACAGCTGTCATAAGGAATATTCATGTTTTAAGTCCTGAAGAGCAAGTTAATTTTTTTTGTTGTGTTAAAGCATAAAAGCTTTCTTCACCGTGTTCCTGTGATGCACTCATCTCTGTAACCTCCAGCTCTCTTGATAATCACACTGTATTTGTGCATCATTCACTTGAACATGTTTCCATAAATAGTTAAATTACTTCCCCAAGAAAGCTTGACTCCCTAATGGTTATTAAAGCTCATTCTAACTTTCTCATTACTAGAACTTTGAGAGGTGTAATGAGGATTCTGAGGAAAATCAATTGTGAGTTGGGTGTGCAATTATCAGGATCTTTAGCATATATGCAATAAGTAAATAAGCATGGAAGAGTCTTGCTGTGAACGAATTCCAAATAAAACAAATGATAGGACTATAGTTGAAGCCGTAGATTATTTCTCACCAGGTGCTGTGAGAATATGGAATCACACTGTAGTTTTTAGCTTTGTTTTTGTTTTGTGACTTTTTTTTTTTCCGTGTATCCTCTGAAACAATTGGAAACTGCCCCAGGAATAACATTAAGACAAATAATTTATGCCACACAAATCATTAAACCATAAGCAACCTCATTAAGTAGCTTCCCATTGGTAGCCTCAACTAAAACAGCTGGCCTGACAGTTGGATATTGAAGAAAAAGTAAAATTCCTTTTGCAATCTAAATCCCTTCTCTCAGATTTATAATGAGTTCCTTTATTTAAAGCAACCCAAGGGGAAAAAGGCAGCCTATATAATGCCAACAAGTGGGGTCTGTGAAAATTCCAATCAAACTTTTGCTTTAATGATGACAATATCAATAGCAATAATTAATATTTATTGAAGGTTAAATGCCAAACACTATTCTCAGTACTTTATTTTTATTAACTCTTTTCATTTTCACATAATCTCTATAAATATAATTGTCCTGGCTACACAATATGAGGGCTTCCCAGGTGGCATTAGTGGTAAAGAACCCACCTACTAATGCAGGAGACTCAGGTTCAATTCCTGGGTTGGGAAGATCCCTTGGAGGAGAGCATGGCAACCCACTCCAGTATTCTAGCCTAGAGAATCCCATGGACAGAGAAGCCTGGTGGACTATGGTTCATAAGGTTGCAAAGAATCGGACACGACTGAATTGACTTTAGCAGTGAGATCCCAGTGCAAAGGGGAATGCAGAGTTCTTTGTTCAAGGGCAACAGTCTCTCTCTTGCCCTGTCACAGTGTGTTTTTTGGTGTTTTTGTTTGTTTGCTATTTGATTTTGGGCTCCCTTGTGAAAGGGATAGAAAAGTTGTGATAGTGGTAAAGTACCAGCCTGCCAGTTCAGGAGACATAAGAGACTGAAGCGACTTAGCACACTAGCACACAGGATAGTCAAACGGGTAACTGTAGAAGTCACAGTTGCTGTTGTTTTAGTCGCTAAGTCATGTCCAATTCTTTGCAACCCCATGCATTGTAGCCCACCAGGCTTCTCTGGCCATGGGATTTTCCTGGCAAGAATACTGGAGTGGGTTGCTATTTCCTTCTCCAGGGGATCTTCTCAACCCAGGGATCAAACCTGTGTCTCCTGCTTAGCTGGTGGATTCTTTACCACTGAATTCCCTGGGAAGTAGAAGACCGTAGATAGAGAAACCTAAGAAAATTGGGAGGCCACTGTATAAGTTAATGATCACTCAAGAAAGCTATCAGAATATCATGGAACAAAGTAAACATGCTTAACTATAAAGCCATGAATAAAAGCACTAGATATAGGTGAAAGAAAAGTGATGTAAGCCTGACATCTACTCAAAGAAGGGTAACTTTTCCTCTCCTGAACTTTCCTTTTACTATAAAATTGTAACCCACTAAATCCTTGGGGCACAGCTCCTTTGCATGCCCACTTGCCACTCTTACAAGTATCCTCTAGAGAACAGTGTGGAGATTCCTTAAAAAACTGGAAATAGAACTGCCATACGACCCAGCAATCCCACTGCTGGGCATACACACCAAGGAAACCAGAATTGAAAGAGACACATGTACCCCAATGTTCATCGCAGCACTGTTTATAATAGCCAGGACATGGAAGCAACCTGGATGTCCATCAGCAGATGAATAGATAAGAAAGCTGTGGTACATATACACAATGGAGTGTTACTCAGCCATTAAAAAGAATACATTTGAATCAGTTCTAATGAGGTAGATGAAACTGGAGCCTATTATACAGAGTGAAGTAAGCCAGAAAGAAAAACACCAATACAGTATACTAACGCACATATATGGAATTTAGAAAGATGGTAATGACAACCCTGTATGCGAGACAGCAAAAGAGACACAGATGTATAGAACAGTCTTTTGGACTTTGTGGGAAAGGGAGGAGGGGGGATGATTTGGGAGAATGGCATTAAAACATGTATAATATCATGTAAGAAACGAATCGCCAGTCCAGGTTCGATGCAGAATACAGGAAGCTTGGGGATGGTGCACTGGAATGACCCAGAGGGATGGTATGGGGAGAGAGGTGGGAGGGGGGTTCAGGATGGAGAACACGTGTACACCCGTGTCAGATGCATGTTGATGTATGGCAAAACCAATACAATATTGTAAAGTAAAATAATAATAATAATAAAAAATACATATACACAATGGAGTATTACTCAGCCATTAAAAAGAATACATTTGAATCAGTTCTAATGAGATGGATGAAACTGGAACCTATTATACAGAGTGAAGTAAGCCAGAAAGAAAAACACCAATACAGTATACTAACACATATATATGGAATTTAGAAAGATGGTAACAATAACCCTGTGTACGAGACTGCAAAAGAGACACCGATGTATAGATCAGTCTTATGGACTCTGTGGGAGAGGGAGAGGGTGGGAAGATTTGGCAGAATAGCATTGAAACATGTATAATATCATGTATGAAACGAGTCGCCAGTCCAGGTTCGATGCACAGTACTGGATGCTTGGGGCTGGTGCACTGGGACGACCCGGAAGGAGGAGGGAGGAGGGTTCAGGATGGGGAGCGCGGGTATACCTGTGGCAGATTCATTTCGATATTTGGCAAAACTAATACAATATTGTAAAGTTTAAAAAAAATTAAAAAAAATAAATCAAATTCTTGTCTATCACTTTATCTCTCACTGAATTCTTTCTGTCATCAAGAACATGAGCTTCATTAACTACTAAAACCAGATGTGTGACCATAGTTGTAAGACCATGGATTTTGGTCAAGTTCAAGTCCCAGCACATGGCTTCAAGCACCAAACTGAAGTGAATGGTTTCATTTGTCCATGGGTATCCAACCTAGAGTATTATGCTTCTCTTAAAGATGAGGCAATTGAGGACAAATAAAGAAAATCTTCATCTGGACAGGAGAGCTAGTTCAGAGAAAGGCACATGACGCAATCACAGCCAATGAAACAAGACAAGATATTGTTAGAGATCCTGGGAAGAAAACTCACTTTTCTAATTGGACTTAGAATGTGAGATCAATGGCAGCTACCACTGTAATCCTTCTATGTAAAATTGAGTCAAAAAGCAATAAAGACAGAACCAAAAGATGGTGGCAGAAACTAAATCTGTGAGCTATTCTAGATTTCTGGTTATGACATACTTTCTTTGGATTTGTCAGTTACATAAGTTCATTACATTCCGTCTGACTCTAGACTCACTTGCGTCATAGGTTTGTGTTAGAAAAATGCTCCTCTCCCTCCTAAAAAAGGTTCAGAACCTAATTCCCAGAGCCTGTAGATAAGTTGTCTTAAATTGCTAAAGGGACTTTGAAGATTTGATTAAGGTCATTGGTGTCGTTCAGTCACTAAGTCATGTTTGACTCTCTGTAACCCTATGGATTGTAGCAATGGCAGGCTTCCCTTCAATATTTCCTGGAGTTTCCTCAAACTCATGTCCATTGAGTTGATGATGCTATCCTACCATCTAATTCTGTTACACCCTTCTCCTCCTGTCCTCAATCTTTCCCAGCATCACATCAGGGCCTTTTTCAATAAGTCGACTCTTCACATCAGACAGCCAAAGTATTAGAGCTTCACCTTCTAGCATCAGTCCTTCCAGTGAAAATTCAGGGTTGAGGCTTCCCTGGTGGTCCAGTGGTTAAGAATCTTCTTTGCAACGCAGGGAACACAGGTTTGATCCCTGGTCCAGGAAGATTCCACATGCCACATGGCAACAAAACCAATGTGCCACCACTTCTGAGCCCTTGCACCCTAGAGCCTGTTCTCCACAAAAAGAGAAACTACCTCAATGAGAAGCCTGTGCATCACAATTAGAGAGTAGTCTCCATCACTGCAACTAGTGAAATCCTGAGAGCAGAAGCCAATACCCAGTGCAGCCAAAAATAAATAAATAGATATTCTTTAAAAGATAAAATTCAGGGTCCATTTCCTTTAAGATTAACTGGCTTGATCTCCTTGCAGCCCAAGGGACTCTCAAGAGTCTTCTCCAGAACTACAGGTTTGAAAGCATCATTTCTTCAGTGCTCAGTCTCCAACTCTCACATCCATACATGACTACTGGAAAGATCAGTTTTGACTATACAGGCTTCTTTTTAGAAAACTGATGTCTGCTTTTTAATACATTGTCTAGATTTGTCATAGCTTTTCTTCCAAAGAGCAAGCATCTTTTAATTTCATGGCTGCTTTCACCATCCACGGTGATTTTGGAGCCCAGAAAAATAAAATTGGTCACTGTTTCCAGTTTTTCTCCATCTATTTGCCATGAAGTGATGGGAACAGATGCCATTATATTAGTTTTTGAATGCTGAGTTTAAAGCCAGCTTTTTTACTCTCCCCTTTCACCCTCATCAAGAGACTCTGTAGTTCCTCTTTGATTTCTGCCTTTAGAGTGGTATTGTCTGCTTATCTGAAGTTATTGATATTTATCCTGCCAATCTTGACTCCAGCTTGTGATTCACCCAGCCTGGCATTTTGCATGTGTACTCTGCATATAGGTTAAATAAGCAAGTGACAATATACAGCCTTGACATACTCCCTTCCCAATCTGGAACCAATCTATTGTTCCATGTCTGGTTCTAACTGTTGCTTCTTGACTTGCATACAGGTTTCTCAGGAGACAAGGATCATAATTTCAGGAGATTATAAGGGTGGGCTCAGAGTAATAACAAGGAATCTTATAAGAGGGAAGCAAGAGGGTCAGAGTCAAAGAAGATGTGATGACTTGGTTGGAGTGATACGGGGCCATGAGCCACCTGGGAAAATCTAGGAAAGGGTTTTTGCCTGAAGTCTCCAAAGAACTTTGCTAATCTTTTTTAGCCTTCTGAACTTCAGAACTCTAAAATAATAAATTTGTGTCGTTTTAAGCTGTTAAATGTGTGATAATTTATTACAACAACAATAGGAAACTAATTGAACATCTCTTGAAGAAAAAGTCCTGGCACATATTTCTACTGAGAAACAAGATAGGAGATTACAATTTATTTAAATGTGAAAGAAAAAAATGTGAATATCTTGCTGTCAATAACAATAACATAAATTTGTTTTCCATTTCCTACATCCTTCCATCAAAATACACTTCCAGGAAGGAGGTTATCATTTACTACCCTATCACTATTAATATTTGATTATAATTTTGCCCAGTATGTTTTATATTCTGAAGAATTTATTGATTTGTTCTAATAAATTTTTCTAATAAATTCTTAAGAATTTGAAAACCTGTAATATTTAGTGATAAAATCACTCTAATTGATTCTAAAATTTCAGGAACAGACACATTAGAATGGAGGTACCCTCAAACTTTCTTCTGCTCCCTACACCCCTGAGTGATATAGGACAACCAGAAACAACATTTTAACCACATGACCTGATCCCTTCCTGCCTTCATTGTGAATCTCATCATCAACAATAGCTGTTAAGTTGTGATGAGAGCAGAGACATATAGAATCCTATGTCTGTTAACTTGACTATGAAAGTGAAAGTGAAGTCGCTCAGTCATGTCCGACTCTTTGCGACCCCATGGACTATAGCCAACCAGGCTCCTCCATCCATGGGATTTTCCAGGCAAGAGTACTGGAGT
Source organism: Bos taurus (assembly GCF_002263795.3). Classification (NCBI taxonomy): domain Eukaryota; kingdom Metazoa; phylum Chordata; class Mammalia; order Artiodactyla; family Bovidae; genus Bos; species Bos taurus. Next base: position 56,909,411 of record NC_037338.1, on the reverse strand, counting down.
AGGCTGCCATTTCCTTCTCCAGGATATCTTCCCAAGCCAGGGATCAAACTCTGGTCTCCTGCATTGCAGACAGACGCTTTACTCTCTGAGCCACCAGGAAGGCAGAACAATTCAGTATATGAATGTCTTTGGAATCTTATCTAGAGTGTTAACCAGCTTCCTTGCTAAAAGACTGTTCCAAGAATCTCTGCTTGGAATATATGTGCATGAAAGATACAGAAGACTCCTAATACAAAGTCATCCTCAAAAAGCTCCCCACAAACTGCTTGAGGAGAGAGGCGGTTCATATGACAGCATGGAATGTTTCACTCAGAATTTTGCTGTGGTCCAGCCCCATGGGCTAGGATCTGGTTCTAGAAAGGAAGAAGCTACAACTCCAAAATAATGAAATGATGCAGAAGTCCTTTAGAGGAAATAAACATGAGAAAGTATAAACTGGAGCAATGGCACAGGGGATTCAGCCCTCAGTGGAGAGCCTTGTTAATACTCAGCTTTGATACACAGATGGCTGAAGTGCCTCAGCATCAGCCAGTATGGAACCTAGCTCCCAGGAGGAGAAAGGTGGAGGCCCAGCACACCCAGTTCCCACAACAGCAGGAGCCAAGATAAAAGAGTGAAGGCAAAGAAAAAAAGTTCTCTCTTAAAGAGGACTGGGAGGCAGAGGAGAGGGGGGATGGGACTTCGAAAGTTTCAGCAATATCTGATAAAAATAAAGAGTCAGAAAAATATAGCTTGCTACTGTGCAAGTTTCTTAATTTTCACTCCCAAGGACCAAATAAAACACCGTTACCAAGCTAGATAGCATATTCAAAAGCAGAGACATTACTTTGCCAACAAAGGTCTGTCTAGTCAAGGCTATGGTTTTTCCAGTGGTCATGTATGGATGTGAGAGTTGGACTGTGAAGAAAGCTGAACACCAAAGAATTGATGCTTTTGAACTGTGGTGTTGGAGAAGACTCTTGAGAGTCCCTTGGACTGCAAGGAGCACAACCAGTCCATTCTAAAGGAGATCAGTCCTGGGTGTTCTTTGGAAGGACAGATGCTAAAGCTGAAACTCCAATACTTTGGCCACCTCATGAGAAGAGTTGACTCATTGGAAAAGACTGATGCAAGGGACTGGGGGCAGGAGGAGAAGGGGACGACAGAGGATGAGATGGCTGGATGGCATCACCGACTCGATGGACGTGAGTTTGAGTGAACTCCGGAAGTTGGTGATGGACAGGGAGGCCTGGCATGCTGCAATTGATGGGGTTGCAAAGAGTCAGACAAGACTGAACGACTGAACTGAACTGAACTGAACCGATAATGTGGTTTTGATCCTTCTGCCCTTGTATTACATTTGCCATATGCATACCAGCAGCCTAAGCCTGCTGCTGTGCTCCTACATCCCTTCTCTCTCTCTCTCACTCTCTCTCTCAGTCTCTCTCTTTGAATCCCCCCTGGTGTACATGCACAGACACACACTTTTATCTGAGCCCTTGAATTTTAGCTGTTTATATAACACATATTTTCATTTCAAGGAGAACTAATTACAAGTGGCAGAAACAGCAGCATAAGAATCAATTGGGGTTACCAGTGAAGAGAGCTGCCCTATCTGTTTCAAACCTAGGAATGAATAAAGGCTGTTGATACCCAGGGAGGAGAATTTGTCCAAACTGTGAGAGAAACTTTGTACATTTCAAGGCAGGAGGGGAAGTGATAATGAGTAGGCATGTGTTGTGGAAGGCTAGTTGTATTACCAGATCCTCTCCAGATTCTTGGACAGCAATACCATAGAAAGGAGTATCTGTCCCACAAGACTCTAGAGCAAGCAGAGCTTTTTATTGATAGAATAGCTTATACACAAAGGAGAAGGCAAGAATGAGTGCCAGCTCCCTGAGAATTTCAGAGAAGGGGTTTTCAAGGCAGTGTGAGGGAGAGGATCACAGGGTACCTGATCAGCTTGTGCTCAGTTCTCATATTGGTTGACATCAAGGTGAAGTTTTAAGTATCATCAACCTCCTGGCTTTAACTGATCTGGGGTCTACATGCTTTGTCAGCAGTTTTCATCCTGTGTGTGGGTGGGGAGGGTCTGCTTCCTACAAAAGCAAGTTAGGAATGTGTGTCAGGCACTTATATCTTTCAGGAAAGTGGAGGTTGGTGATTCTGTTATACAGTCACACTTTTGTCCTTTGGAAATGATGAACATACATTGGTGAAATTAAGATAGGGCTACGTTTTTACTCCTGCGAATCCTTGGTTATTGTCTCAGACACCCAGGCCTTTATGCGCTTTGCTTTACTGGGCTTGTTAGGCTGGTTTGCTGAAGGTTGTTCCCCATCCTTGTGCAAGATGGCTACAGTCCTGTCTTCCTGTCTCAGTTGGTGGTAGTGAGAAAAGAAGGGCAAGAGAGATTAGTTAATAATAATTTTTTAACCTGTAAACCAAATTTATTATTTTCAGTAACAATGAGTTAAGGCCCTTGCTCAAGCACAGGTTCCATAAAAGCAGATCATGGGGCCTCTACGGCCATGTCTATTAAATGTAAAGAGATTCCTACCAGGCAATGAAGGAGAACAGAAATTCAAGGACCAACACTGTCTATGGACCCACTATGGCGCCCATTCCTCTCTGGTTTGGTAGTAAAACTTCTCTTTCTTATATTTTGGGTATTGAAAGATAACTTTAAAAGGAAAGAAGGAAGGAAGGAAACCAAGATGACCTTAAGTTACCTTCAGTTTGACTAAATGTTAGGTAGGCTGTTCCTGACTATAGGTCCCTGATTTCTCTTTCCTTAAAACATTGACTTTAGGCAACTTGTAATTTTAAATTCATTCTTTTGCCCCTTTGAGATATAAATCCTTGAAGATTCATAAATTTACAATCCAGGCAATGTCATTCTCAAACTCCTGGTAGTCATCCCTTTTAAATTAAATCCTCAAGAAAGCTAGGGTTCTGAGGGAGGGTGGGAACTGGACTTTAACGAGGGACAATTTACAAACACAGAGGCCTATTCCCACTGACCAATCTTCCTGTGAATGTCCCCCAGCACTTTTCCTTTAACTTGCCCCAGCATTTAGAGATACTCACTTCTTTTGGTTCAGCAGAATTGAGTTAAATCTTTCTCTGCTATTGAAATAATCTTAATTACTATTTATTTTGAATAGTCTCTTCCTTTCTTTTTAACTAATCTGGTACAATTTTCTTTTAATTATAATTTGGTGGTCTGGGGGTCACTCTTTCCATAACTTCGGCTCTGTCCTTAGCTCCATGTATCCAGTCTGTCCTTATCTAACTGAAATATTGCTGGGATTACTCCTATCTGTTTCTCTTAACTGTTAGGAGAGTTGTGTCCTTAGAATGATTATAAGAAATAGAATTAAATGCAGGCAACATTTCAACTAGGCAGTGCAGTGGTAAAGAATCCACCTACCAATACTAGAGACACAATAGATGTGGGTTCAATTGCTCTCTCAGGAAGATCCCCTGGAGGAGGAAATGGCAATGCACTCTGATACTCTTGCCTGGAAAATTCCATGGACAGAGGAGCCTGGCAGGCTACAGCCCATGAGGTGAAAAAGAGTAAGAAATGACTGAGAAATGAGCACGCATATACACACACACCCACCCCCTACACACACCCCATTTCCACCTAGGCAGAGCCCTTGGGCCTCTCTTCTATTTGCCTTTTCCCAGGCTATCTGGATGGCCAGAAAGTCCCTTACATTCATTTCTTCAACAAGTATATATTAAACACTTGCTTTGTGTCATGTGATAGGAAAAGGCTTAGGGCTTCCCAGGTAGCACTAGTGGTAAGGAACCTGCCTGTCAATGCAGGCAACTTAAGAAACATGTGTTTCATCTCTGGGTAGGGTAGATCCCCTCGAGGAGTGCATGGCAACCGATTCCAGTATTCTTGCCTGGAGAATCACATAAACAGAGGAGCCTGGCAGGCTACAGTCCATGGTGTCACAAAGTGTCAGACACGACTGAAGAGAATTAGTATGTACACACACTCACATTGTCCATCTAAATAAATTCACACTAAGGAAAATGCTATTCAGGATTTGGAGATTCCAAACTCTCTCACACAGAAATGAGGTTTTATAAAAGTAATACATTGTATTTTTAAAAACAGCTTTTCTAAAGTATGATTGACATATAAAAGCTTGTATATACTTAATGAATGCAAATCAATAAGTTTGGGGATATGTATACACCTGATATGGAATTTAGAAAGATGATAACAATAACCCGGTATACGGGACAGCAAAAGAGACACTAATGTATAGAACAGTCTTTTGGACTCTGTGGGGCAGGGAGAGGGTGGGATGATTTGGGAGAATGTCATTGAAACATGTATAATATCATACATGAAACGAGTCGCCAGTCCAGGTTCGATGCACGATACTGGATGCTTAGGGCTGGTGCACTGGGATGACCCAGAGGGATGGTATGGGGAGGAATGAAGGAGGAGGGTTCAGGATGGGGAGGAGGGAGGAGGGTTCAACACGTGTATACCTGTGGTGGATTCATGTTAATATATGGCAAAACCAATAAAATATTGTAAAGTTAAAAAAATTTAAAAAAAAGAAATGGAAAAAAAAAAGAAAAGCTATTACTAACGTAAACAGCATATTAAGAAGCAGAGACATTACTTTGCCAACAAAGGTCTGTCTAGTCAAAGCTTTGGTTTTTCCAGTAGTCATATATGGATGTGAGAGTTGGACTATACAGAAAGCTGAGCACAGAAGAACTGATGCTTTTGAACTGTGGTGTTGGAGAAGACTCTTGAGCATCCCTTGGACTGCAAAGAGATCCAACCAGTCAATCCTCAAGGAAATCAGTCCTGAATATTCACTTGAAGGACTGATGCTGAAGCTGAAACTCCAAACACTGGCCACCTGATGCAAAGAATTGACTCATTGGAAAAGACCCTGAGGCTAGGAAAGATTGAAAGAAGGCAGGAGGAGAAGGGGATGACAGAGAATGAGATGGTTGGATGGCATCACCAGCTCAATGGACCTAAGTCTGAGCAAGATCCAGGAGTTGGTGATGGATAGGGAAGCCTGGAGTGCTACAGTCCATGGGGTCGCAAATAGTCAGACATAACTGAGTGACTGAACTGAACTGAATTGATACACCTGTGAAAACACCATTAGCATCAAGGCCATAAACATGACAACTATCTCCAAAAGTTTCCTCCCATCCTCTTTATTATTATTATCATTTATTTTGGTGTGTGTGGTTAGGGCAATTAACATTAAATCCACCTTACTTAAAATTTAAATATGCAACACAGTATTGTTAAAAGGCACCATGATGTATAGTACATCTCCAGAACTCATTTATCTTCCATAACTTAAACTTTATACCCTTTGACTATGACTTCTTGATTTGTCTTTCCTTCTTGTCCCTGGCAATATCATCATACTCTCTGCTTCTAAGATTGACTGTTTTAGATTCCACATATAATGTGATCACAAAATGTTTGTCTTTCTATGCCAAGCTTATTTCACTTTGCATAATGTCCTCTAGGTCCATCCATGTTTTGCAAATGGCAGGATTTGCTTCCTTTTTAACACTGGATAGTATTCCATTGTATGTATAGACTATATTCTCTTATCTATTTATTCCTCAGTAGAAAGGGTATTAGGTTATTTCTATATCTTGGTTGTTGTGAATAATTCTACAATGAAAATGAGAGTGCAGATATCTTATTGACATTCTGATTTAAATTTCTAAAAATAATAAATTCTTAGTCCAGAAGAATGATAGTCTAATGAGTAATTCAAAAAGTCAAAGGGCAAAGACTATCCAAAGGTAGGTTGCATAAACATCTACCAAAATATTGTACACACACAGTCATGTTATTGATTCTTGCCACCAATGGGAGATACTACTATACACTATTTAAAATATCTGCATGACTGATGAAAGATCTGGAAGCATACTATAACGTTTCGCTCTTTTGGATTTATTCCTCTTATACTCTATGGCAAGGAAATGAGAGTGGTTATCAACTTGGCATTTTGTTGATTAGATCAAGTTACCACAGCAATGCAAGTCAAAAATATCTTCCCCTAAAGAAAACCTTTAATAGCCTATCATTCATGTTTAAGGAGAGAAATAAAAAAAGAGGAAAAAAATTACATTTGTAAAAGGAAGATAAAATTGCATCGTATTCAAGTATTTCAAGCATAAAGCCTTCTAAAATCCAGTCATTGAATCACTCTGCTCCATAGGAGTAAACTGTACCCTGTTTGAAAAGCAATTAACTCTTTCAGATCTCAAAGGAGAGAAAAATGTTGTTTATCACTCATCACTGGATTAGGCTTGAGATGTTTAAGACTATAACACATTCAGTGATCCCTCTTTGGGGTTGTTTTCTATCCTTAGGATGGCATTTTGATGTTTTATGACAACATTTTATCCAAGGAAAAGAAGAAAATATATTGCAAATATTTGAGTATTTCACACTGATAGTATCTCTGTGGTTTCAGCAAAAGGCTTTGGCAAGTTTCTCCACATAATAACTGCACTCCAATATAAATATTAAACCACAGAACCAAGGACAGTGGAGCCAGAACTTACTAATTGTATTTGAACCCTGTTTATTGTTGAAACACTTTTAGAGATGAAATTAAGCAATCTTTTTAGGTTTTTTATGTCTTGTTATTACAAGTCATTGTCACATCAATAAATAAGTAGGGGAGAAAGCAGTTTAATAAAGATCAAAGAATTTGGAGCCATAGGTACCTGAGAATACATCTCAGTTTCATTGTTTAAGCCTCCTGTGACTTTGGGTAGGTTATACTCTAAGGCCATTTTATCATCTAAAAGATAGCTATTAAAATCTACCCCAAAATATTATTTAGAAATTTGGAGAATGAATATCACAGTGTCTAGCATACTGTAAGTATTGCATAATTATGTAATTGTTGATTCTTATTATTACATTGATCCAGTAAAATTGATCTGAGATTGTCATTCTATCATAAGAGAAACATGATTGGAAAGTGAGGCAGGTTATCATTTTATTAGTGAAATAATGAACTTCACAGAAAAGCTACTGTGAGCTTTGCTACTTTACAATAAAGAGAATGGGCTTAATAATTTAGCTTCCTCCTGATATTAGTCCTGTCACTGAGGAAATTAGTGAAGAGGTTCAGAATGAGCATCCCTAAAGTGTGCCATTTGTCATGTGGATTATTTTGGACTGAAAACAATCAAGGCCCACATGACTTAAGAAAGGATTTTACCTCCCTGTTAACTGCTTAAAATACTTTAAATAGAGGCCTTGGTCCAGGAAAATAGTTATCACCAAAGATCACAAAAAGTATGGGATCAATCTGTGTATTGTGCTAGACAGACCTTGGCAAGGCCTGTTTTGTTCAAATTCCTCTCTGTGTCCCATTGTCTCTGCAGGGCATGACAAACATGTGTGTACCAAGTATTTGCTCTCCCCATTTTCCTGTGAGTGATCTTTCTCCTCTCTGAGGTCCTAGAGCCCTATTCTCTCCTCCCTACCTCAGGATGGTGCTCAGTCTCAATTGCCAGTCAGTCCAGGACCTTTTCATGTCTATATGTGTTTCCTGTACATGTTTCTCTGTTCTGTTCAGTCACTCAGTCTTATCCGACTCTTTGCGACCCCATGGACTCTAGCACACCAGGCCTCCCTGTGCATCACCAACTCCCAAACTTACTCAAACTCATGTCCATCAAGTCAATGATGCCATCCAAACATCTCATCCTCTGTCATCCCCTTCTCCTCCTGCCTTCAATCTTTCCTCGCATCAGGGTCTTTTCCAATGAGTCAGTTCTTCATATCAGGTGGCCAGAGTATTGGAGTTTCAGCTTCAGCGTCAGTACTTCCAAAGAATATTGACTATTGATTTCCTTTAAGATGGACTGGTTGGCTCTCCTTGAGATCCAAGGGACACTCAAGAGTCTTCTCCAACACCACAGTTCAAAAGCATCAATTCTTCAGTGCTCAGCTTTCTTTATAGTCCAACTCTCACAACCATACATGACTACTGTAAAAACCATAGCTTTGACTACATGGATCTTTGTTGGCAAAGTAATGTCTCTGCTTCTTAACATGCTGTCTAGGTTCTTCATAACTTTTCTTCCAAGGAGCAAGCATCTTTTAATTTCATGGTTGCAGTCACCATCTGCAGTGATTTTGGAGCCCAGGAAAATAAAGTCTGTCACTGTTTCCATTGTTGCCCCTTCTATTTGCCATGAAGTGATGGGACCAGATGCGATGATCTTAGTTTTCTGAATGTTGAGCTTTAAGCCAACTTTTTCACTCTCCTCTTTCACTTTTATCAAGAGGCTCTTTAGTTCTTCTTTACTTTGTGCCATAAGGGTGGTGTCATCTGCATATCTGAGGTTATTGATATTTCTCCCAGCAACCTTGATTTCAGCTTGTGCTTTATCCAACCGCATTTCTCATGATGTACTCTGCATATAAGTTAAATAAGCAGGGTGACAATATACAACCTTGATGTACTCCTTTTCTGATTTGGAACCAGTCTATTGTTCCATGTCTAGTTCTAACTATTGCTTCTTGACCTGCATACAGATTTCTCAGGAGGCAGGTCAAGTAGAGCCACCAAAGACTAATGGGTCATAGTGGAGAGTTCTGACAAAATGTGGTCCACTGGAGAAGGGAATGGCAAACCACTTCAGTGTTCTTGCCTCGAGAACATGAAACAGTATGAAAAGGCAAAAAGATAGGACACAGAAAGATGAAGTCCCCAGGTTGGTAGGTTCCAAATATGCTACTGGTGATCAGTGGAGAAATAACTCCAGAAATAATGAAAGGATGGAACCAAAGCAAAAACAATACCCAGTTGTGGATGGGACTGGTGGTATAAGCAAAGTCTGATGCTGTAAAGAGCAATATTGCATAGGAACCTGGAAAGTTAGATCCATGAATCAAGGCAAATTGGAAGTAGTCAAACAGGAGATGGCAAGACATTTTAGGAATCAGTGAACTAAAATGGGCTGGAATGGGTGAATTTAACTCAGATGACAATTATATCTACTACTGTGGGCAAGAACACCTTAGAAGAAATGGAGTAGCCATCATAGTAAACAAGAGAGTCCAAAATGCAGAACTTGGATGCAATCTCAAAAATGACATTGATCTCTGTTCATTTCCAAGGCAAACCATTCAATATTACAGTAATCTAAGTCTATGTGCCAACCATTAATGTTGAAGAAGCTGAAGTTGAATGCTTCTATGAAGACCTAAAAGACCTTCTAACACCCAAAAAAGGATGCCCTTTTCATTATAGGAGACTGGAATGCAAAAGTGAAAGTCAAGAAATACCTGGAGTAATAGGCAAATTTGTCCTTGAAGTACAAAACAAAGTGGGTCAAGGGCTAATAAGTTTTGTCAAGAGAATGCACTGGTCATTGCAAACACCCTCTTCCAACAACACAAGAGAATACTCTACACATGGACACCACCAGATGGTCAACACCGAAATCAGATTGATTACCTTCTTTGCAGCCAAATTTGGAGAAGCTCTATACAGTCAGCAAAAATACCAGGAGCTGACTGTGGCTCTGATCATGAAATCCTTATGTCCAAATTCAGACTTAAATTGAAGAAAGTAGGGAAAACCACTAGATCATTCAGGTATGACCTAAATCAAATCCCTTACAATTGTACAGTGGAAGTGACAAGTCAATTCAAGCGATTAGATCTGATAGACAGAGTGACTGAAGAACATTTTTTTCTAACCTGATTTAATTATTAGACAAGTCAAAAGAATCTAGAAGGTTAGAGGTAAATTAAATTATCCACCCCTACATTAGGGAATCAACCAGTCTTATCTGATAATAATGAAAACACATGACTGATCTTGAAAAATATACTCATTTTAGGATGATTTGAAGACTCATCACTTTGGTTATTGGCAAAAACAGCCAGAACAAACATGAGTTACAAGAGAAAATAATTATCTTAAAAGAATAATATTCCATTTATATATATTTTTTTCCCTACCATGGCAACATGACTATAATGAATTTCTAGAGGACTGATTGAAAATACAATAGATGGCTCAAAAGAATAGCATAACTGGACCTTGTAACAAACAAGGTGATTGTGAATGTCAGTCAGGCTGTTCTAGTCTCCAAAGAAAGTTCTATTGCCATACCTCCAGCCCAAAGACAGGATCCCTTTAAAACCAAAACCTCTTGAGTAATTTTTATCAAAACACATGTTTGTGGAACTTACCTAATAAGAAGCTTTAGGAGAAAGTTTAGGGTAGCAGGTAAGAGCAGAAGTTCTGATTCTAAATTTCCTCACTCTCACTTTCTGGATGTATTATTTTGGACAAGTATCCTATCTTCTCTTACTTAGTTTCCTCATTTTAAAAATTATGAATATAAAAGAGAAATTATAATCAAAAGTGCCTTTTTTGTGTATTGAATGAGTTAATATGAGAAGAGCTCATAACAGTACCTGACACACAGTAAATGCTCATTCTATTTGGCTATTTTCAACTTTCATTTTTCTTTTGTCTTGGCCACTTGTTTCAACATCTGTTAGTATATGGTTTCCCTGGCTACCAAGTAAACACAACTACATATCAAGTCACAAAACTTCCACTTCCTTTTTATCTGCAACAGTGAACAACTCAACTTAGACCTTCTTCCAAAGCCTTCACTTATTCCCAAGTGAGATGTTCTTGACTTCAGCCATGACCACATTCCTTTTTGGCTTATGCTTTGTATATGCCCAGACTTATCTTTAAATTCTCAAGGTTGGAATCAGTCCCTCAACCAAGCTAATCTCCTATCTATGGGCTCAGACCATCTCTATCTCTCATCTTGAATTATCTAGTTCCATCATAAGTTCATTTGACCAAACTGCAGGTATCCTCTGCCCAATACAGAATAAATAAATTCACTCATTTAATAAATATTTAGAAAACTTAGAAACAAACTGAATGATGGGAAATCAGAGGACAAAGAGCCTTCAGTTGCTGGGTAAGCAAGTAAGCATCTACTATTAGATGTATATATACAGACAGGGGGTTTCCCAGGTGGCATTAGTGGTAAAGAATCTGCTTGTCAATGCAGGAGATGCAGGAAAGATGGGTTCAATCCCTGGAGTAGGAAATTACACCCCCCTCTAGTATTCTTGCCTGGAAAATTCCTTGGGTAGAAGAATGGTGGGCTACAGTCCACAGGGTCACAAAGAGTCGGACACAACTGAGTGATCATATAGATGGGTGTTTGAATTGTGTAGCCTGGCCTCACAGAACTGCCAGAGGCTCTGTCTGTATGTAAGTTGAAATTGCCTGGTTCACATCTGCTTCTTATGGGACCACGCTTTGCATAGCCTATCTTTGGACCCTTGGGCACCCAGAGATAACTCAAGGACAGCCAATCTCACAGTCTTTTTTTTTTTTTTTTTAATAATGCTCTATGTCATGTAAAAACAAAAGAAAAAAGAAAATAAATGACTTGGGCCAGTCAGACACCTTTGTAAATCTAAACTAAGAATGTTTGGATCCATTAGTGATAGGAGATAAAGTGGAAGACACTGTGAAGGAGAGTTCTGTGCCATGGCAAGCTGTGTTAATTGCACATTAATCATTTGAAGTGCTTGATTGCTGAAAGGAGTTGCAGGATTCACAGAGATTATACTCACAACAGTTTTACTGCAGGCAACAAGTATAGGTCAGCAATAGCAAAAGAATAATATAATTAGAAGGGGTCTACAGAGCTCAGACACAGGCTTCTTTGCCCTCCTTTTTCTGGATTGGGTCACATAGAATTCAGTCTATCTCCTGGTACCAAACCATCACTGATGTGCATGCAAAGCACCTCAGCACCAAGAAGCCCAAAGTCAACACATAGAGTAAATATCTTAAAATGAGGTATCTGACCAGATTTAACCATTAAGATGCTGCTGACCCAAGTCATAAATCCAGTTATTGTAACTAAACAATGCTTACAGGCTGGCACATTCTTCTCATGGATTCATGATTATAAAACATCATATACTTTCAGTTAAGACATTCTATAGTGTTGACCAAGTGTCATAGCTCTGGAGATAAGCGTGTGATCAATCAGACCATTGGAGATTGACATCTCTTATGCAGAAGTTCTAACTACAATTGAGTAGAAACTGAGTAAGCATAGGAAGCTGCTCAATGAAAAAAGAAACAGAGAGAATACAGAAGCTAAAAGTAAAGAAAAGTGAGCAAGAGGTAGGGAGTGGAGGAGACAGCAGTTTTTAGGATTTTGTCCATCTTTAATTACTTTACAGATCTCATTTCATTTTCTTCTTATTCAACTAAGCTCGTGTGTGCATGCTAAGTCATTTCAGCCATGTCCGACTCTTTGAGACCCTATGGACTGTAGACCACCAGGCTCCTCTGTCCGTGGGATTCTCCAGGCAAGAATACTGGAGTGGGTTGCCATGCCCCCCTCAAGTAAGCTTAGAACCAATTCTTTATAAAGCAAAGAAAATAAAGACAATACTCTAGGTAGGTCTTTCTAGACATGGCAACTATACATCTCTGATCTGAGTTTCTGAGACAAATATTAAGGTTAACAAATGTCAAAGAAGTCATACCCTTTTTGCTATGGATTCTCAATTTATCAAGAAATTTATAAAAGTAAGAGGATAGGCATCAAAAGATTAGTTTACTATAAGGAAGGAAGTAAATTAGAATGCTGTAGAATGCACACCCTCTCAAGGCAACAGTTTCAAAAGCAAAAATACAGAAATATTTGAGGAACTAAGGTGACTGTTTCCTTTGCTAGTCTTAGTAATCCAACAAATCAATTCTCACTTCTTAAGAAATCATGAGTTAGCAATAATAATCTTGATAAACTCAAAGTAAATGAAGTTGTCTCACAGATATATAAGAACAGGAGATTGAGATTTTCATAACCAAAGAATATAATTGACACAGTAGAATATATTAATGATCTGTTAAAACAGTACAGATAATATTTTTACCTTTAAATGAAGTTGAGAGAAAGCAGAATACAGGACCCAAAATGCACCCATGGCATGTGGACTATTTTGAGCTAAAGACAATCAGAGCCAAACAGACTCAGAAAGAGTTTTGTTTTTGTTTATTTGTTGTTGTTTTTTTAATGTCTCCCTTAGTTGCCTAAAAGAATTCAGATAGAGTTCCTATACCAGGAAGCGAGTTAGTATCAGAGATACACCAGAAAGACATATCTGCATGACAAGCAAACATTTGCTTACAGAATACTTGCTCTTCCAATATTCCCCTTGAATTATCTTCCTCACCAGTGAAATCCTCACCCTCTTCTCCTTAGCTCAGAATGGCTACAATCTCAGTTGCCTGACTATACGAAAGCTTCAAATATTTGGACTCCTATACAAACAAAATTTAGTGTTTTACTTCTGTTAATCCATTCTATCAATAACCTCAGATACGCAGATGATTCCACCCTAATGGCAGAAAATGAAGAGGAACTAAAAAGCCTCTTGATGAAAGAGAAGAGTGAAAAAGTTGACTTTAAACTCAACATTCAAAAAACTAAGATCATGGCATCCTGTCCTATCACTTCATGGCAAATAAAGGGGTAAAAGTGGAATCAGTGCCAGATTTTATTTTTGGGGGCTCCAAAATCACTGCAGACAGTGACCAGAGTCACAAAATTGAAAGACACTTGCTCCTTGGAAGAAAAACTATGACAAACCTGGACAGTGTATTAAAAAGCAGAGATATTATTTTGCCCACAAAGGTTCATATAGTCAAAGATATGGTTTTTCCAAAAGTCATGTACAGATGTGAGAATCAGACCATAAAGAAGGCTGAGCGCCGAAGAATTGATGCTTTCAAACTGGTGCTGGAGAAGACTCTTGAGAGCCCCTTGGAATGTAAAGATATCAAACCAGTCAATTCTAAAAGAAATCAACCCTGAATATTCATTGGAAAGACTACAGCTGAAGCTGAAGGTCCAAAATTTTGGCCACCTGATATGAAGAGCCAAGTCATTGGAAAAGACCCTGATGCTGGGAAAGATTGAGGGCAGGAGAAGAAGGGGATGACAGAGGGTGAGATGATTGGATAGCATTATTGACTCAATGGACATGAGTTTGAGCAAACTCCGGGAGATGGTGAAGGATGGGGAAGCCTGGCGTGCTGCAGTCCATTGGGTCACAGAGTTGGACCTGACTGAATGATTAAATAACAATATCAAGTCCTGCTATGTCAATTTTATTATTAGGCCAGCCAAAGAACATAAAAGGGAAGGAAAAAAAGTTTTTCTCCCTACAAAGTTCTCTTTGTTCCTTTTTTCCTTAAAAACTGGCCTCCTGGCATTTCCTCAAAGTCATGCACATATGATCATCTACCCTAATAGAGGGGCAAAGAGCGTCCCAGCCAACCCAGAGTAATTTACCTTATGTAGCAAAATACCGAAAGTGAAATTCTGGATAATGAGGTGAACCATATCCCTTAGGGCAGTTACAGCTCTTTGAGTTTATATTTGAGCAAGGACTTGCTCCTGGAAGTCAGTCTGCCACTTTGTGCTTTTGTAGCAAATAAAAAACTAGTTCCAAACTCAATTCACTGAATGTTTTTAATCAGCTTCCCTTCACATTAGTCTCCCATTTATCTCTGTGCTTCTAAGATTCTTTCTGACACCACAATTAGGGATGCTGAAATACTGAAATAAAAGGATCTGCTATAGTAACTTCTCTTCAGTTAGGCACACACATTATTAAGGGGAAATCTAGGAGACTGCCTACAGAGATATGTCTTCCAGTACCTTGTTACAGACTTTTCTCTTAAAATATCCCAAGGGGGTACTAACTGGCTCTCCTGGTGCACCCAGCCCATCACCACACTAGAATTCTTCTGGCTGATGTTGTGTTAAGAAGCCAAATATGGAAGTATTGTTTCCAAAAAAATGAATGCAAATGTGAAGAAACAATATGCACAAAAGAAAATTTATATAATATAAAAACTAGTCATTTAAAAACACAGATCTAATACTAAATTCTCCTCTTAACAAATAATTGGAGTCAAGATAAGAGGTTAAAGAAATGAGTGCTAAAGTCTTCATTGTAAATAGATGGAATCAAAAGATGTTGTTGCAGTCATTCTGCCTTATGATAATATCAGAAAAATAGTCAAAATGCTTTATTTAAATATAATCATAATCTAAACTTAAAATAAATATATAACTTTCCAAAATATTTATTTTTGGGGGCTCCAAAATCACTGCAGATGGTGACTTCAGCCATGAGATTAAAAGATGCTTACTCCTTGGAAGAAAAGTTATGACTAATCTAGATAGCATATTGAAAAGCAGAGACATTACTTTGCCAAAAAAGGCCCATCTAGTCAAGGCTATGGTTTTTCCAGTGGTCATGTTTGGATGTGAGAGTTGAACTGTGAAGAAAGCTGAGCGCCGAAGAATTGATGCTTTTGAACTGTGGTGTTGGAGAAGACTCTTGAGAGTCCCTTGGACCACAAGGAGATCCAACCAGTCCATTCTAAAGGAGATCAACCCTGGGTTTTCTTTGGAATGACTGATGCCAAAGCTGAAAGTCCAGTACTTTGGCCGCCTCATGCGAAGAGTTGACTCATTAGAAAAGACTCTGATGCTGGGAGGGATTGGGGGCAAGAGGAAAAGGGGATGACAGAGGATGAGATGGCTGGATGGCATCACCGACTCGATGGACATGAGTTTGAGTGAACTCCGGGAGACGGTGATGGACAGGGAGGTCTGGCATGCTGCAGTTCATGGGGTCACAAAGAGTCGGACATGACTGAGCGACTGAACTGAACTGAACTGAAGCAAAATAAACTCTGTGAAACAAATTAATAAAAACAAAGGACACAGCACATCTGATCTTATTGACTCACTTCTCCTTGGTGGAGACTGAAGTTTGGGTGATGTGCAGGATGTTCTCCTTCTCCATACAGAAGCTATCTTTCTTCCAAGGGGTCCCTTACACGAGCTTAACTTCAGCTTGCAGAACCTATTAACAGTAGGGCTCTTACAGGTCTAAAGTTCCCATATCCTACTTCTATAAATTTTCAACTCACCTTGCTCATCTTTAGTAATCATTCTTTTCATTTTCCATCATGATTAGATATATTTAACTCTGCTTCGCACTTTGCCATCTACCATAATAGAATTCTTTTGGAAATAGTTAAGGCTGGCTAGTTTTTTGTTTGTTTGTTTGCTTTTAATCCAGCTGTATCCTAACTCAGCCCAAAGCACATATGGTTCCCACAATCACCCATTTCACCCTGTGTTAGGCCAATATGCTAATTTGCATCCATTTACTTTTTCTCTAGGAAATTTGAAAATTTCAACATAATACACTAAATCAATACTTTGTTGTGTCATTAAGTCTATTAAATGATGATATCTCTGATGTCATTTTTCCCTCTACACATTTATGTTCCCATTCTTTCAGTTACACCAGGCTTACTGATGTAATATATATGATATAATAATTGCTATAAGTATAAAACTCCTCTCAGTACTTCCAATCTTAAGAATTTCTCAAATCTTATGAGTTTTTGTTCTATCCATCTGTCTTGTAGGTGGTCTAGATATGGACAGTAGAACATATGCTCAAACAAAACTGGATACAAGCAGGAGTTAAAACTAAATAAACAATGTACTGAGTTTTGAGGTAAAAATAGGTAGAACATACACTGATAAGCACAGAAAACAGACTGAATATAATACATTTAAGCATCTGTGATGCTATTTTGGTGGGATTTAACTCTTGTTCTCTGCATTTTAATAGTTCTATGTCTTCTATAGGTATTATTTTTACAATATAAAATGATATGTATTGTAAATAAATACAATATTTAAATAATTGAAATATGTAGATAGATACATACTTCTCAATGAGCCATGAAATAGACTAATATAAAAACCTAAGATTTACTTCACTATACTAGAAATAGAGTGAATGCATTCTCTAGAATGAGCCGGACATGGAGCGTTATAGCTTACAACAAAATCACTCTATGATTTCTCTTAGAATGTTCCTTTTACTTTTCCATCAAAATTCATAGACAAATAAATATACTCAGACTTGTTTTTCTTATCTGCTGAAATTTTAAGTGTATAAAAATCCTAACTTTATGAATATCGTGAAGCATGCCAAAATAGATACATCCAAATCAGTATCAGGTGTCAGCCTTTCAAGCCATGAAAAATGCATAGTAACTGAACAATGTTAACTGCAAAGTCTTTTGAGGCATGGTGATGCTACAAACTGATGAACCAAAACAAAATCCTGAGCTGTTGGCAATCTTTAAGTCTAAAGCAAAGCATTCCATATTATGATTTATAATTTTAAGTGGACTGGGCAATCATGCCTCCCAGGAGAGTTGAAATTGAATTCACCACAGACAATTAAGGTAACCAATCAATGTTTCTAAGAAAAGTATAATTTCCAAAAGTAGGTCAAAACAGCTTAAGGTCACACATCCAAATGAAATATGTTCACAACTTCTTATTTTGTGGAGACACAAATTTGAATTAATTATCCTAGTCACAAAATATTTTCTCATCTAAATGCAAAGTATAAGCAATCTATAAAAAACAATGTAAGAGAGTTCATTGCTACATTTTAATAAAGAGCTTTAAAAGTAACAGCTGGGTTGTATATATATATATATATATATATATATATATATATAAAACATACCAGCTTTTTTAATGTCAAAGATAAATTGCTATTCCAAAGGGACAATAGCTCTAACTTCTATCACTAATGAAGAGAGGAAAATAAAAAATAAAGAAAAATAAATTTTCAGAGGCATTATTTATAAGTATGGAAATGATGTTCAAGTTGAGATTTAAGAAGCTAAGATCAATTTGCATGAGGTTAAGAGAAATAATCAAATAGAAATGCTTTCCAGACTCAGACCCCTTCTTATCACTAACACAATTCTCATCCTGACCTTGAAGCTCAGTGTGGCAGCCAAAACATTGTCCATATTCCACTTATTCATCCTGTTCCATCTATTCAAATCTTAATCATCTTTTATGACAAAGGTTAAGATTCATTTCTTTCCTGAAGTTGCTCCCTACCATAACAGCCCACAGAGATCTCTGCTCTCTCTAGCCCATTATGTACCTTTCATGGGAACATAACAGTCTGTACAGATGGAGAGACCTTTGATTCCTACATACAGATTTCACTTTGTAAGCTTTGGAGCTTCTTAAAGGCAGACATTCCTTATATTTCTCTGAATCCCTAAGTTGTCTAATAGCTTGTTTCTGACTATGTGATATTATAGCCTCTGGTGGTGGTTTAGTCACTAAGTGAAGTGATGTCTGACTCTTACAAATCTATGGACTGTAGCCTACCAGGCTTCTCTGTTCATGGGATTTCCCAGGCAAGAATACTGGAATGGGTGTCCATTTACTTCTCCAGAGGATCTTCCCGACCCAGGGATCAAATCTGGCTCTCCTGTATTGCAGGTGGATTCCTTACTGACTGAGTCACCAGAGAAGCCAAGTGATATCCTCTAGCTATAGCTATGTCTCCCTCTGCATTCAGCTGTTCTCTTTCAGTCTTTCAATTGCTTTCAACTGGCCATCATGAGTCAGTGTCCTAGACATGAGAAAATGTTAGGGAAAAAGAGAACTGAGGTCACAGTTCAGTGAGGGAACTGGAGTCTCATAGTCCCATACAATAGCCTCTCCACCTTAAAGGGAGAAATTTAAGTTTAAGGAGAATTTACTTCCTGGGAAACAAGAAAGACTTTCTGGTGGAAATTTTAGATTTTTCCCAGGAGACGGGAAGGAGATGAAGAAAAGTGTTCACAAAATATGTCAAAAGATATAAAATACTGACATAATGTAGAATAGAAAACCTAGCAGTTCTGTGCAGGGAACTTAAAGAAGTTCACCACTGTGGGTGTATGAGGGCAAGAAGAGAAGTCAGGGGAACAAGACTTGGGCAGGTTCCTAGTGCCAGGTCATGAAAGACCTATGTGTTCTTAAAGATATTGAACTTAAAGAGCCATAATGGACAACTGAAAGAAGATTGAGAGAAATAACTCAGAAAGTGTTACAGATTGACAACAGAAGAGTATCCTGCGGGGGACCATCTGGAATAATAGCAATAATTAAAGATTGGAGGAGGCAAAAAGGATCCAATTGAGACTCAGAAAGAAGTAGTCAGAAAGGTAAGAGAAAAGAGAGAAAGCATATTGTTACAGAAACTAAGAGAACTGAGTTTCACATAAAGAAGTGCTGAGCAACCTAGAGTTTACACCTTGGCTTCTAATATCCATCACCAATAAAAAGAGTCAGGCTTCCTGGAGAAATTGTTGACTGCCATATACGGCCAGTTAATGTACAAGATCATCCAGAAGTATTTTGCAGTGCCATAAATTAAGAAAGTAATATAAAAATACATACACATTGATGAGCACAGGTCAATGGGATATGGGAGACAACTGAAAGATCTCCAAGTAGCCAAAACTGAAATATTTTAAGTAAGAAAACAAAGTAGTTTTGAATTATAACCCAAAGTATAAAACATATATCTATAAAGTCACATTAATGTGAATAAATGATTTAATAATTAAATAAATAATATAAACTAGAAATTTTTCCTATGCAGATTTCCAAAAAATTTATGTATATCCCATCCAAAATGAGGTTGCGCATAACTCCCTACTCTTTAGGTGTGGGCTGTATATAGTGACTTTTTTCCAAATAGTGTAATATGAGAAGAGAGAAAATATGAATTAATTCAGGGAGAGAAACCTTACAAACAGTACCCTAGTCAGGTAATCAAGGTCAATGATAAATCGTATTGATAGTATGAAATGTAATGCAATATGATAAAATGGCACTTTACTCTGGATCTTCCCAAGACCCTGTGGATGTGCTCAGTTGCTTCAGTCATGTCCAACTCTTTGTGATGCTATAGGCTGTAGTCCACCAGACTCCTTTGTCCATGGGGATTTTCCAGGCAAGAATACTTGAGTGGGTTGCCATGCCCTCCTGAAGGGAATCTTCCCGATCCAAGGATCAAAGCTGAGTCTCTTATGCCTCCTGCATTGCCAGGCAGTTTCTTTCCCACTAGCACCACCTGGGAAGCCCAAAGATGCATAACCCACTTTAATTATGAGAAATCTCAACTGATAGACCTTCTGAAAAATATCTGACCTATTACTTTTCAAAACTGTCAAAGTCTGAGAAACTTTGACAGTTAAGAGGGATCCAAGGAGTCATGACCAAATAAAAATGTGGTATCCTGGGGGAGATCATGGAACAGAAGGGACATTAGGGAATGAGTGAAAATCTGAACAAGGAATGGACTTTGGTTAATTATATTGTATTAGCATTGGTCCATTAATTATACCAAGTATGTCATACCAATGTAAGACATTAATAATAGGGAACACTGAATGTAAAGTCTATACTATCTTCACAAGAATTCTGTGAATCTAAAACTGTTATAAATTTTATTTTTAAAATAGGGCATGTACAACCATGTCAAATGCAGCCAAAATAAAAGGAAGATACAGACTGATAAATATCCACTGGCTTTTCAGGGCTTGGTGATCTTCAAAGAGTTGTTCCAAAATAGTGGAGGGACAAAAGAAATATTGCAGTACAAAATAAAGAGGAAAACTTGAAGCACATAAGAAATCCCTTTAAGATGCCTGATTCTAAAGGAATGAGCATAAAGGGTAGAAACAGAAAAAGAAAGTGAGATTAAGAAGAAACAACTTTACAAAACAAAAGACAGTAGAGAAATAAGCTTTTAAACAACGAAGTGAAAAATTTGTGTACAAAAGCTTAGAAGGAGTAACTTCCCAAGATACTTTTGGTGTTGAGACTGTTTCACCCCTCATATAAGTCATTTCCCTGTTTTATACTTCTCTTACATGAGCAAGAGACTCTGAGCCAGAGATTGGCATTTGAACTCAAGATCATTACACATAGAAAAAGCAGAAGAAGTTAGGTTATGGTGAGGCACAGAAAGGACTTAGCCAACCCCGTCAGGAGCTCTGAAATTCATATGGACCATCAAAGGTGTCTCACACTGCAATATGCAAGTCAGGCGTTTATGCTCACTCATCTACCAGTCACTGGATGCCAGCTAGCCCGGGAAGGGGCATGGTCTTGGGTGAGGCAGTTAACTCTGCTCAAGAGCTGACCACAGACAATTGATGGCTGAGGGCAACCTTCTAGAAGTTGGGGCCCTTCAGTACTGAAGAGGAACCTCTGCAGCATATCACACCATCTAATATAATTGGCATTCTTGCTACTCCTGTTTGATCTTTTCTGAATTTGTATGATTATCCTTATATATTGATGTTCCTGGTTGCAGATACCACCTAGATTGTTTAAATTTCAATCTTTACTTCTCCTTTCCATTCTCCTTTTTGCTCTAGGGTGATTTCTGAAAGAAAAGGTAAATAGGGCTTTGTGGGGAGTGAGCTATTCTATTTCCCATTTGTTGTTGTTCAGACATTCAGTCATGTATGACTCTTTGCAACCCCATGAACTGCAGCACACCAGGCTTCCGTATCCTTCACTATCTCCCAGAGTTTGATCAAACTTATGTCCATTAAGTCAATGATGAAATCCAACCATCTCATTCTCTGTCACCCCCTCCTCATTCTCTGTCACCCCCTCCTCCTCCTGCCCTTTCTCAACATCAGGATTTTTTCCAATGAGTTAGTTCTTCACATCAGGTGGTCAAAGTATGTGTACAATCTCTGAGGATCACCCAAGGGCCTCATAGAAGGGAGGCTAGCACTACATTATTTTGAAAACAATCCTCCACAAAAGAGCTTTTACTCAGAAAAGAATTGGAGATATACTTTCAAATAGAAAAAATAGAAGGCTGGGAGACGCTTAGTAATTGTTCAGCCAAAAGGACTTGCTACTTTTGCCAGAGAAACATAAGCAGAAGTCTCCAGTTACTTTTCTGTGAAAAATCATCTAACTTTAATAATCACAGAAGTATTAAAAATTATTACTACACAGGCCAAATTCCTCCAGAAAACAATTTTTCATAAAAATCTATTAACTCTGCCCACAGGGACACAATGTGCCAAGTGAAGGCCCTTAAAACAATGGCTTCAGGTCCACTCACAGGCATGATGGGCTCCATTAGTTGTACTGAAATAGTAATTTTCTAAACGATACCACCAAGGCTCTTAGAAGTCTACTGACCTTCAAAAAATAAGCCTCCACCCTCCATTC
This sequence comes from Bos taurus, assembly GCF_002263795.3. NCBI lineage: Eukaryota > Metazoa > Chordata > Mammalia > Artiodactyla > Bovidae > Bos > Bos taurus. The sequence goes on along the minus strand of NC_037338.1, from coordinate 56,887,196 downwards.
ACTTGCTAATCAGACATAATATAGTGCGTTTTGGCTCACATTTCAAGAATAACAGCAGACTTACATTTAGAAAGCAGCTTAAATGTATAAATGGATGTTTAAAAATTAACAAAATTTAAAGCAACATTAAAGGTGGAGGGTAAGCACTAAATAACACACTTGGAAAAATAAATTTCTTTTAATGTTTGCCAAATTAGTGCATCAGTGAATAAAGAATTTAAGGTTAAACTAATGCCACAGGCAATGGACTCAGGTTAATGAAAGGCAATAGTACATGGGGTAGGAAGGTCTCCCCCAAGCCCTCACGAGGCCCTATAATTACTTCCAACATTGTGTGATTCTCTCTGTGTGTGTGTGTGTGTATGCATTTTTATAAAGAGAGCCCTCAAAGTTGTATTAACTTGACGCATAGACATGAATGCCACCCCTACTAGAAGCATACAGACATACAAAAATTGAATAGTATGTGAAAAAGTAAGGAATGCATGGTAATTTGCATCCCCCAATCTAGAATATTTACACTCCACTGTCCTGAAATAAAATGTCACAAATACACATCTGTGTAATGAAACACCTAACTGGACACTGATAAATGTCATCATGGCAGATAAGTTCAACATTCAGGTTAAAAATTTAGTATAGTATACATGTGAAAACAATTTAAGAAGAGAAAAAATAATTTTTAAGCTACTATTTTTAACATATTTAATAGGGCACATACTATAGGCCAGGCAGGGTATTAGGCTTTCAGCAAATAAACTTCAAATGATCAGCTGAGTTCAAATGAAAAAAAAAAGAAGCATTTTATGTTGGATATGTGAATAGCCAATGCACGCAACTACAGTAAAAAAAAAAAAATTATAATAATAATAATAAAAAAAAATTTTTAAAAACAGTTGAGCTTATAGCCTGTGAATTTGAAAGAAATAAAGATAAAGAAATGTCTAAGGAACCATCCACATGCCATCAGACTTGTTCACTATATAATCATAGACGATTACAGCTGGATAAGAGTTGTTCTCATATCTTCCACCTGTTCAACCTTACATATATTATATATTGACTGCACTCCACATTAAGAGTTAGTTACCTTAAAGGCACTATTCTGCATGGAGAAAGTGCCAAAGGCAATAGAAAGTAGAGTAATAAGTAAAACAAGTGGAGTAATAACAATTAAACATTCATTCATTCAACAAAGAGTTGCCAGTCCAGGTTCGATGCATGATGCTGGATGCTTGGGGCTGGTGCACTGGGACGGCCCAGAGGGATGGTATGGGGAGGGAGGAGGGAGGAGGGTTCGGGATGGGGAACACATGTATACCTGTGGCAGATTCATTTTGATATTTGGCAAAACTAATACAATTATGTAAAGTTTAAAAATAAAATAAAATTAGAGGAAAAAAAAAAGAATAAATAAACAAATAAAAGTAAAAAAAAAAAAAACAAATACATATTGTATACAGAACCCACTCATCATGCTCTAGGTGCTTGCCTTAGTTTGTTCAGGCTATTATAACAAAATGCCATCTACTGGGTATCTTAACACAACAGAATTTTATTTCCCATAGCTCTGGAAGCTGGAAGCCCAAAATCAGAGTGCCAGCATGGCCAGGTTCTGGTCAAGGCCCTCTTGTGGATTACAGACTGCTGGCTTCTTGCTGTATCCTTACATGATGGAAGAAGGGCCAAGGCATTCCTCTTAACTCCTCTTTTATATAAGGCACTAATATCATTCATGACGCTTTACCGTCTGAGCTACCAGGGAAGCCCAATATCATTCATGAGGATACCACAGTGATGATTGGAGTACCTCCCAAAGGCCTCACTGACTAATATCATCACATTTGGGGGTTAACATTTCCCTGTACAAATTTGGTGGGAACACAAACTTTCAGATAAGAGCAGTGCTGGACATATACCAGTGAGCAAGCAAGACATAGTTCCTTCCCTAAAGCTCTCACTGAGAGCCAGAAAATAAAGAACAATTACAATACACTGGAGTTACAATTATAAAAGACATGTGCAGGGTGCTCTGAGAGCACAAGGCAGGAGTGTGGAACCCAGGGTTTTAATAGTAGATATCTATCTAATAGATAGTATCTATCTAATAGTAGTATCTATTTAATAGATATTAATAAATTTAATAGTTTTAATATGTAACCTCAGAGTGAAAATATCTAATATGGATCCAAAAAAAGATGAAAGAGGGCTAAAGTATTACAGGAATTTAAAACTAGTCAAAATATTCAGACTATAGAATACAATAAAAGTGAGTAGAAGAATAAGAATGCAAGTATATTCTTGTATAAGTGTATTCTTGTACATGTGTATATATATGAATATGAGTGTATTCTTGTATATTCTTCTGTATTCCTGTAATATTCTTGTATAAGTGTGTTAGTCACTCAATCATGTCTGATACTGTGCGAGTTCATAGACTATAACCCACCAAGCTCCTCTGTCTATGGAATTCTCCAGGCAAGAATACTGGAGTGGATAGCCATTTTCTTCTCCAGGGGACTTTCCCGACCTAGGCATCGAACCCAACTCTCCTGCATTGTAGGCAGGAGATTCTTTACCATCTGAAGCCCATATTCTTGTGTATATATATATATATTTGGGCTTGTACAATACACTTGTTAATTTACAAAAATTCTTGTATATATTCTTGTATGAGATAAGTATATTGTTGTATGAGAATGCAAGCCAGATCAGCAAAATCTTGCCTCCCCATTTGAAAGAGTTTAAAACTGACCTAGGATGATAAGAAGCAAGACAGCATGGTATTTGGAAGCAGACCAGACTTCACATCCTATCTTCAATAAAAATTAGATGATGTGACCATGGCATATTATTTAACTTGTCAGAGGCTCAGTTTTTTCATCTGTAACGAATGAATAACAACTTATTAAACAATATTGTGTGAAGCAAATAAGGTAATATATGGGTAAGCACTGTGGGAAAAAAATGTATAGACATGTTCTACAACTATAAGATGCCATTATTGCATGAATGATTGCAAAGTGAGCTTAGGAAATGACACTAAAATTGAAGACAAAGTGCAGTGATATCCAAAGGCTACTCAACCAAGAGGATCTATGCTTTCTTCAGCATGGTTGATGTATGGTCGAGAAGGCAGTCTGACAGCACAGTTAGTGCAGTCAGCACATTCCACTGCATCACAGCACACAGTGTAGCAATGCAGCTGTGGCTTCTTTCATCCAAAAAGGGCAAGGATATTCAGAAGGACGCTGATTTCTGAATTCACACATTTGGCATTGCATTCATGCATGTCGGAAACGTTCTATTTGTGGCCCTGAAGGTCACTTTTCTGAATCAAAAGGGTAATACTGATGACCAGTTTAAGAAATGATAATTATAAGCATAACAGCAGATCAAGGATTCTTCATTTTGAAGTTTTCTGTGTGTTGTTGTTGCTTAGTCACTCAGTCATGTCTGACTCTTTGTGATCCCATGGACTGTAGCTCTTCAGGCTCCTCTGTCCCTGGGATTTCTGAGGAAAGAATACTGGAGTGGGCTGTAATTCCTTTTCTATGGGATATTACTGACCCAGGGATCAAATGAACCCACGTCTCCTGCATTAGCAAGAGGACTCTTTACCACTGAGCCACTAGTTAAGCCCTTTCTGTGTGCTAGGAACCTTGAATTGAATTGCGTACACACACTCTCACAAACACACATGCATATAATGATCTTATAAGGTTGAAATGAATATTAGCTCTATTTGATGAACTTGAGGATTAGACAAGACAAATAACTTTCTTAATATCACCAATAGTGTTACATTCGGTATCAAAACCACTTATTCATCTGACTCTAATGTGCAGAACCTTAAATAATAAGATACTACACTGTGAAAAACATGGAGACTTTTAATTCTGGGTCAAAATGGTGTCACCAATGCAACCAGTCCCAAATTATTACTGCAAAATCAATGAAAACAAGGAAAAACTACTAAAACTTTAGATATACATATATCATAGTCTTAGAATCTAGGAAGAATATCTACTTAATATAAGACTATATAGATCTTGATTTATAAAAAATGGCCAATGCCATAACTGATGGCATATGAAAATGTAGTCTCATGAAACTGATTCTGAATTAACCCAAGTTCAGTTCAGTTCAGTTCAGTAGCTCAGGCATGTCCCACTCTTTGCAACCCCATGGTCTGTAGCACGCCAGGCTTCCCTGTCCATCACCAACTCTGGGAGAGTCCTCAAACTCATGTCCACTGAGTCAGTGATGACATCCAACCATCTCATCCTCTGTTGTCCCCTCCTTCTCCAGCCTTCAATCTTTCGCAGCATCAGGGTCTTTTCCAATGAGTCAATTCTTCCCAACAGGTGGCCAAAGTATTGGAGTTTCAGCTTCAGCATCAGTCCTTCCAATGAATATTCAGGACTGATTTTCTTTTGGATGGACTGGTTGTATCTCCTTGCAGTCCAAGAGACTCTCAAGAGTCTTCAACACCACAGTTGAAAAGCATCAATTCTTCAGCACTCAGCTTTCTTTATAGTCCAACGTTCACATCCATACATGACTCCTGGAGAAACCATATCTTTGACTAGATGGGCCTTTGTTGGCAAAGTAATGTCTCTGCTTTTTAATATGCTATCTAGGTTGGTCATAGCTTTTCTTCCAAGGAACAAGCGTCTTTTAATTTCATGGTTGCAGTCACCATCTGCAGTGATTTTGGAGTCCAAAAAAATAAAGCCGCTCACTGTTTCCACTGTTGTCCCATCTATTTTCCATAAAGTGATGGGACCAGATGCCCATGATCTTAATTTTCTGAATGTTGAATTTTAAGCCAACTTTTTCACTCTCCTCTTTCACTTTCATCAAAAGACTCTTTAGTTCATCTTTGCTTTCTGCCATAAGTCTGGTGTCATCTGCATATCTGGTGTTTTTGATATTTCTCCCAGCAATCTTAATTCCAGCTTATGCTTCATCCAACCCAGCATTTCACATGATGTACTCTGCATATAAGTTAAATAAGCAGGGTGACAATATACAGCCTTGACATACTCCTTTCCTGATTTGGAACCAGTCTGCTGTTCCATGTTCAGTTGTAACTGTTGCTTCTTGACCTGGATACAGATTTCTCAGGAGGCAGGTCAGGTGGTCTGGTATTCCCACGAGTTGCCAGTCCAGGTTCGATGCACGATACTGGATGCTTGGGGCTAGTGCACTGGGACGACCCAGAGGGATGGTATGAGGAGGGAGGAGGGAGGAGGGTTCAGGATGGGGAACACATGTATACCTGTGGCGGATTCATTTTGATATTTGGCAAAACTAATACAATTTGTAAAGTTTAAAAATAAAATTAAATTTAAAAAAAAAGAATTTTCCATATTTTTTTGTGATCTACACAGTCAAAGGCCTTGGAGTAGGCAATAAAGCAGAAGTAGATGCTTTTCTGGAACTCTCATGCTTTTTTCAATGATCCAGTGGATGTTGGCAATTTGATCAAGTTCAGCCAGACCTTATTGTTGTGGGTTTCTTTCAAAGTCTTAAACATGTATCCCTATGCACCCCAAAGTTGTATTTTATCTTGAAGACAATATGATTGGTAGACTAATTCTGCAAAGATAGAACATTTGGATTTTAGCCATTAGATAAGACCTTTTATTTTAGCCTTTTGGATATTCTGAAGTAACATGAGCTAGTACCTTTAGCTTAAGGTGTAAATAATTTAAGTATATACTCAGTGGGAAATTTTTAATGAATTGATAGCCATAGGTACAGCTATTCTGAATTAGAATATACCAATACAGCTGTTCTATATTCATATACTAGAAGAGAAAATATTTTCCAAATTATATAAAGGGATCTATATAAATAATTCACTGGTTTGATTACAGAATCAATGTGTTCCAAGTACTAGATAAGTAAAATGTTAATAGGCACAAATAAAAGTTTCTGCTCTGAGATTTACAAACTAAGCACAACAGTATGGAAGTGAGAATCACTGACAGTCAATTATCCGTATCAAGAGCTTCACTTCAGAGAACACAGTTGACAGGAAGCCAATAGACCTCCACAGGCATGGAGCAGAGATATCAAAGCAGACAATATGACTCAGTGTCTCAACAAGATGGCAGTGTCTATGACCTGGAGGCCAGCTCTGTCTCATTCTCACATGCAGGAGTGTGCCCTAGTCAGTGTTTCACCTCTGACAGCACCACTGGAAAAAAATTATCATAAGGAAACATGTAGATCAAGGACTAAAGACTAAGCACATAATTAGAAAGTCAAGAAATTCAAGTAGGATTTAAAATCTTTAAAATTTAAAACACCAAGACACTTCCTATTGATTTCTGTAATAAATACACCATCTTATTATGAATAAAGGGCTGTTTGGCAAGTCTGGAGTCGTGACAGAAATTGGGAGGACTTGGAGAAGACACTGCAATGATATGCGAACACCCCTATGAAATCCCCAAAACTCCTACTCTGAACAAGGCTTGTGATATCACATTATTTGCTCTTGTGAGGCTTATAGGCTCCAAAGACTTAACAAAGTCTTCTGAGTTATATGAATGTCTGTTTTCTCTATACTACTCTGAAATCCTAAGGAATCTTGTGTATAAAACAAAAGCTCCCTTTATTGGTAACAAAAGGCATCCAATAAAGAGCTAACAAATAAATAAATGAAAGTCATTAGTTTCACAAGAGAAGAGAGTCAGAAGCATTCTTATAAAACTATCTTAAAATTAAATGAGGACATTAAGATTCTAATTAAATATTCATAGTTATTGAATACATTTTTAAAATGAAATCGACATACTAGAATAAAGGTTAAACTAGAATAACTATCTTGAAATTCTTGAACATTACAAATGCCCCAAATGACTATGGGAGGAGTCCTGCGGAACACTACACACACACACACACACACACACACACGCTCCACCTGAGCCAATTATTATAACTGTAAAGAAGCTTCAGAATAGCCCTATGCCAGCCATAAAGTCTCCTCCCCACACAAAATCTCAGCACAGGTCTCTAGATTTCCCTTCATGATTTCTCTTTTTTCCCTCTGTCCAATTTTCAACCTAGTTGTATGGAATACCCTTTAGTGCAAGAGATTTCTTTTCAATAATAGGTGAAAATATTGTATGTCTTAGAGGATGTATTAGAAACAGCACATAAAGATATGTGTGTGTGTGGAGAGAGAGAAAGAGGTTTATGATGAGGGATTGGCTCATGTAATATTGTTGTTGTTTAGTTGCTAAATCATCTTTGACTCTTTTGAGATTCCATGGCCGGTAGCCCATCAGGCTCCTCTGTCCCTGGGGTTTCTCAGGATGAATACTGGAGTGTGTTGACATTTCCTTCTCCAGGGGATATTCCTGATCCAGGGATCAAACCTGCAACTCCTGCTTGGCAGGCAGATTCTTTACCAGTGAGCCACCAGGGAAGCCCTCATGTAATTATGGAGGCTGACAAGTCTCAATTCCTGAGTGAGTTGGCTAGCTGATGGTGTAGTTCTAGTCCAAATCTGAAGGCCTGAGAACCAGGAGAGCTGACAATAAAACTTTCACTCCTAAAGCCAACAGACTTGAGAGTCAGGAAGAGCTGAAGTTTCAGCCAGAGTCCAAAGGCAGGAAAAAATTGATGTCAGGCAGTATATAGTTCTTAACTGTCCCCAGGTATTTGAAGAATTGGGAATCCCTGGTGGCTCACATGGTGAGGAATCTTCTCACAATGTGGAAGACATGGGTTTGATCATTGGGTTGGGAAGATCCCCTGAAGAAGGGAATGGCAACCCACGCCAGTATTCTTGCCTGGAAGATTCCATGGACAAAGGAGCCTGGTGGGCTACAATCCATGGAGTCACAGAGTCGGACATGACTGAGCAACTAACATTTTCACTTCATTTGAAGGACAGTCAGTCTTTTGCTCTTTTCCAGCTTTCAAATGATTGGATGAGGCCCACCCAGATTAGAGAGAGCAATCAGCTTTACTCAGCTATTGATTTAAATGTTAAACTCATTCAGAAACCCCTTCATAGTAATACTCAGAATAACACGTCTGATCCACATTTGGGCACCCTGTGATCTACATAATTTGACACATACAATTAACCATTACAGGAGATAAACATAAGAGAATTAGAGTAGTTCCCAGTTTATGTGTAAGGTTTACCCATGAGGAAACTGGAACACTGACTTGGGGAGACGCTGTCTTCCCTGATGCTGTCCTTGTTCCTTGGAGAGGTCACCATTCTCCCATTGAAAATACACTCTTGCCAGGGAGAGAGAGGAGGGATATACTGGGAGTTTTGTATTAGTAGATGCAAACTATTACACATAGAATAGATAGACAATGTATAGTATAGGGAACTATAATCAATGTCTTGGGATTAAGTCATAATGGAAAAGAATACAAAAAGCATGTATATATGTATATAACCAAGTCACCTTGCTATACAGCAGTAATTAGACAGAACATTGCAAGTCAGCTATCAGTTCAATTCAGTTCAGTCACTCAGTTGTGTCCAGCTGTTTGTGACCTCATGGACTACAGCACTCCAGGCTTCCCTGTCCATCACCAACTCCCAGAGCTTGCTCAAACTCATGTCCATCAAGTCAGTGATGTGATCCAACCATCTCATCCTCTGTCGTCCCCTTCTCCTGCTTTCAATCTTTGCCAGCATTTTATTTTTTAAAAAAAGTAAGGAAAATATACCCTCAGGAAAAAAATGCATTATTATCCCTTTGATTTGCAGTCTCTGATTCTCCTCCATCTTTGGTAGGTAAAGTCTAATGCCCTACATTCACTGTGAAAGAGAAATCTGGGGGTGAAAGGAAGAGGGGCATTGCCTGTAAAGATATTTTGAACATTAGCTGATTAGACCAGAACATATTTTGTAAAAGAAGAGGTCTTTTATTTCTTTTCATCCTCTCAGCAAGGCCTAATACCCATCTACCTGTTGGAGCCTGTCTGTGGATAATTTAGTAGCTTCAATTTGTACACTACATCAAAAACTCCCATTAATCTCTTATATTCTATGGCTACTGCTATTTTATTATTTTCCTTTGTGTCATAAATCTCTCAACTTATACTTGGCAGCAGAGTTGAAACCAAAACTGACATTTGATACCAGCTACATTGGCTAAAACGTTTTCCCCAGGTTGCCAGATCAGAAGAACAGTCAGGTTCAAAAAAATTCAAAGTCACTTTTATAAAAGCTTCCCAACCTTAAGGTTTTTCTTTCAACTGAGTTCCAGAGGGATTTATGCTTGCAAGTTTTATCTTCCTGAAAAAATAATTGCAAAGTAAGCAGTATCTAAACAGGGTATACAGAACTGAAAGAAAAATAAACAGAAATTAGGGGAACTAAGAAATGAGACTTTCAAAGGAAAAGCTAAGCTCATATGTTATTCAAAGGAAAAAAGCAGATAGTTTGCTTCAGATAAAACTCTTCAGGAATACAAAAGAAAAGCCAAGAACAGTATGCCACACCAGGAGGCATAAAACACTATCCATAAACATCCCTGATGTTTACTTATTAAAGTAAATATTGTCTCTTTTGTTCAATTTCAAGAGGTAAATTTATTTAATTTTAAATAAGTCTTTTTTTAATTTAATGGCTTAGCACTTAAATTTACGTAATATAAAATGCTGTTGATAGGATATTTGGCTTATTATCAATAATGTTCTTAAACATTATTTATTACTGAAAGGTGGATTTCCTAAGCAATTAGGCATGGGAGCATTCTAATTAAAAATTAAATCAGTGTTCAAATAAGCATAATCGAATAATCACTACAATTCTCTCAAACACATTAACAGCAGGAAGAGTATCTGATTTATTGCATTTTTAAAAAATCTCATCATCTCTACAGTAAAACTTCTCTGAAAATACATTCAGAATGACTTTTTTGGGAGGATATCTGAGTAATACTTTGAATTAAAGTGGTTGTGTGTGTGTTTCTTAACAGAAGGTAGAAACTACAACAGTGATGGATCCAGCAAAGGAATGAAAAGGGACTTCAAACAGTGTAAGAAGCACTGGAGAAGGACTGGAGTGGAGGGTTTCTAAAGTCCCTTGAAGTCTTGAAACACAGTGATTTTAAAAGATCCAATAGAGTTCTTAACCTAAATTATCAGAATTACCAAAGCAAAGATATTTTAGATGAAATAGGGCAAAACAATTATTGAAGGCATAGAGACTCTGGAGCCAGACCACCTGAGTCTAAGACCCAGTTCCACCACTTATTAGCTGCATGACTTTAGAAATGTAACTCAGTTACCAGTTCCTTAAAAAAAAAAAAAAAAATCACAATATCAACACTTAAAGGGTCATTGTGGGGATTAAATCAGGTAATAGCACGTAAAGTCCTAGGATGGTGCCTTACGCACAGTGAATGGTCAACAGATTCCTAAACTGGATCTGTTATTTGGATGTGAAATTGGCACACACCAGGGGACACTGTAGGTCAGAGTGACAATCCTAAACCTACTGCTTAATCCTGTGTGACTTTGGGCTGTTATTTAAACTCTCTGACCCCCTATTTTATCATCTTCAAATAATGTAACTCAATATTTATGCCACAGGTTGTTAAGATGGTTAAAGGAAAAAATGAGGGCTGAGTTCATAACTAAGGAGGCTTAAGTGTGGGGTCCCCAAGAAGGAATAGATATATCCTGATGGTGGCACAAGGCCTTGGTACTCTCTACTGTGTGTTTAACAATGACTTTTAATCATGAACTGCCTTTTTGCCTCTAAGACTATTGGAAATAAATTTTTTTTTTTTTTTTGGCATGAAATTAAAAGCATATAGCAGGGCTTCCAAAGGTTTCCCAGTAACATGAACTAGTTTGTCAAGTACTGAAGCTTTTAGCCGAGCATACTCAGGCACCAAAGTAAAGGGGCCACATGTGTTCATCTCATTTCTTGGCTGGGTTAATATAGAGTTTATAAAACAGTCAAACACAAATGAATTAATCATCTGTGTTTCATGGAAAAAAATGCAAAGGATCTTGTCCTCTCTGTTTTCCTCCATACACTATATTCCTTAAAATGGTGACACCATTTAGAACGAGCGGCACCTTCTACTAGCTACAGAATATGGGAACAAGTGAAGTGGCATTTTTTTCATAGTTCTAAAGACCAGTGTGTTTCAAACCAGATTGGCACAGAAAACGTTTGGAAGAGGAGTTCTGACCTGGGTGCATGGTGAGGCTTTGATTTGCCTGATCTGACTGCTAATGAATATAATTCTGAGTCACCTGTGTCATTTGGACATGTTCCCTGCAGATGAAACAGCCAGGCCAAGCATCAGCCAGGGGAAAGGATTTCAACTGATGCCAACTTGGGCATGTTTCCAAACAGAATCAAAGCAAACACACTGTGGGATGTGGAAGAGAACCCCAATCTCTGCAGTCTCCCTTGGGACTTCCTCAATCTTTGTCTCACTTTACTGTCTTCAGGTACATTAGGCAGCTGAAGAGAGAGGATAGTTTTATCCATAGGATTTCAGTATTAAGCAACGCTTAGCAGAGAGGAAGGTGGCAGAAAAATGGGTAAGTCAGAGATTGGCAAGTTCTGCTCATCTCATTTGCAAATGTGAAGGCAGTGTCTCAGGCCACTGCTTCTGTCTGACTCACTTGCTCTTCACTTGGCTAAAGTCTCTCATTCTTCTCTGTTGAGACCTCTCTCCACAAACTTGCCCTCAAGCTATGTTAGACCTTATGTGTATATATTCTCTGTGGTAGGCAAAATTCTAAGGTGCCCCCCAAGATGCTCACTGTGACATATATACCATGAATAATCTGTGGGACAGTGATGAGTTTCTATTCCAGGGCACAATCCACTTTGAGAAAATAGATTCTTTTGAATGGGCGTGACTTATTTAGGAGAGCCCAGGCTTTCCTGGTGGCTCAGTCGATAAAGAGTCTGCCTGAAATGAGGGAGACATGGGTTCAATCCCTGGGTTGGGAAGGTTCCCTGGAGAAGGGAATGGCAACCTACTCCAGTATTTTTGTCTAGAGAATTCCATAGACAGAGGAGCCTTTTGGGCTATAGTCATGGGGTCACAAACAGTCAGATATGACTGAGTGACTAACTTTCACTTTTTTTTTAAAAGGGACCAACCTCTTCCTGAAGAAAGAGATTCAAAGCATGTGAGACATTCATCATGAGAGATTATCCACAGCTGGCTTTGAAGATGGAAGAGTCCACCCACATGGCCTAGAATGTGGATTGAGTGGGGCCCCAGTTTATAGTTAGCAGAAAAGAAATGTTACAGTAAGCAAAAAAGAAATGAGCCCCTTCTTCTTCCAGCTGTAAGGCACTGAATTAAACATGTGAGCCTGGAAATGAATCCTAACTCAGATGAGAATGCAGCCCAGTGATGCTGTGATTTAGTCCAATGAGACCTTGAGCAGAGAAACTAGTCTTGCAATGTCTGGATTTCTGACCTACAGAACAGTGACACAATATGGTGGTTGTTCTAAGCTACTGAATTTTTGGTAATTATGAAGCAATGCAGAACTAATATGTTGCACTAAAAATAGCAAGAAGAGATAAGAAAGCCTTCCTTAGCAATCAATGCAAAGAAATAGAGGAAAACAACAGAATGGGAAAGACTAGAGATCTCTTCAAGAAAATTAGAGATACCAAGGGAACATTTCATGCAAAGATGGGCTTGATAGAGGACAGAAATGGTATGGACCTAACAGAAGAGAAGATATTAAGAAGAGGTGGCAAGAATACACAGAATCACTGTACAAAAAAGATCTTCATGACCCAGATAATCACAATGGTGTGATCACTCATCTAGAGCCAGACATCCTGGAATGTGAAGTCAAGTGGGCCTTAGAAAGCATCACTACGAACAAAGCTAGTGGACGTGATGGAATTCCAGTGAAGCTATTTCAAATCCTGAAAGATGATGCTGTGAAAGTGCTGCACTCAATATGCCAGCAAATTTGGAAAACTCAGCAGTGGCCACAGGACTGGAAAAGGTCAGTTTGCATTCCAATCCCAAAGAAAGGCAATGCCAAAGAATGTTCAAACTATTGCACAATTGCACTCATCTCACATGCTAGTAAAGTAATGCTGAAAATTCTCCAAGCCAGGCTTCAGTAGTACGTGAACCGTGAACTTCCTGATGTTCAAGCTGGTTTTAGAAAAGGCAGAGGAACCAGAGATCAAACTGCCAACATCAGCTAGATCATTGAAAAAGCAAGAGAGTTCCAGAAAATCATCTATTTCTGCTTTATTGACTATGCCAAAGCCTTTGACTGTGTGGATCACAATAAACTGTGGAAAATTCTGAAAGAAACAGGACTACAAGACCACCTGACCTGCCTCTTGAGAAATCTGTATCCAGGTCAGGAAGCAACAGTGAGAACTGGACATGGAAAAACAGACTGGTTCCAAATAGGAAAAGGAGTACATCAAGGCTGTATATTGTCACCCTGCTTATTTAACTTATATGCAGAGTACATCATGAGACATGCTGGGCTGGAATAAACACAAGCTGGAATCAAGATTTCCAGGAGAAATATCAATAACCTCAGATATGCAGATGATACCATCCTTATGGAAGAAATTGAAGAGGAACTCAAAAGCCTCTTGATGAAAGTGAAAGAGGAGAGTGAAAAAGTTGGTTTAAAGCTCAACATTCAGAAAACGAAGATTATGGCATCTAGTCCCATCACTTCATGGGAAATAGATGGGGAAACAGTGGAAACAGTGTCAGACTTTATTTTGGGGGGCTCCAAAATGACTGTAGATGGTGACTGCAGCCATGAAATTAAAAGACGCTTACTCCTTGGAAGGAAAGTTATGACCAACCTAGATAGCATATTGAAAAGCAGAGACATCACTTTGCCAACAAAGGTCCGTCTAGTCAAGGCTATGGTTTTTCCTGTGGTCATGTATGGATATGAGAGTTGGACTGTGAAGAAGGCTGAGTGCTGAAGAATTGATGCCTTTGAACTGCGGTGTTGGAGGAGACTCTTGAGAGTCCCCTGGACTACAAGGAGATCCAACCAGTCCATTCTGAAGATCAGCCCTGGGATTTCTTTGGAAGGAATGATGCTAAAGCTGAAACTCCAGTACTTTGGCCACCTCATGCGACGTGTTGACTCATTGAAAAAGACTCTGATGCTGGGAGGGATTGGGGGCAGGAGGAGAAGGGGACGACAGAGGATTAGATGGCTGGATGTCATCACTGACTCGATGGACGTGAGTCTGAGTGAACTCCAGGAGTTGGTGTTGGACAGGGAAGCCTGGCGTGCTGCGATTCATGGGGTCGCAAAGAGTCGGACACGCCTGAATGACTGAACTGAACTGAACTGAACTGAGGATTCCGTAGGATCCTTTACTTACCTTTGGGAAACTTTCCTAAGCTCTGTTAAGAGAGAGACTTTATTTCATACTCATTCTTCTGTCCCTAGCACCCAGCTTGGTGCCCAGAATATAGTAAATGCTCAATGAAAGGTTTGTTAATGAATATGTGTATATATATATATATATATATATATATATATATACACACACACACACAAATAAACCCAACTTTTTTTAAGTCACATTATTTTTTATTAAAGAAAGTATTCCAATCATTAAGTTAGAGGGGGATGATATTTTCATTTACATTAAATTATGTTATTTCTATCCTTTTTTATATAATATGTTTTATTGATTACTTTCATTCATTTAAACAAGACAATAAGACTGAGACTGCTCACATGCAGAGTCAAGAGGTATAGTCATCGTCTATGGAGTTCATCCCACCCAATCCTGTTTATCAGCCTCTGAGTTCTGCACTCTGGTTTTGAATAGCACACTGCATGCATACATGTATGCAAAGTGAGTTTCCATGGGTGCTCCAGGCCACTTGTAGCAAAATGATATATGATGTTTCCCTTAAGAAGCTTTTTTTTTAAATAAATCTCCTTCCCTCTCTAGTATTGCTTTCCTACATAGCCTGTGATTGTTAACTCAACCACACCAAAGTATATCTAGCTTCACACCATCACCCTTGTCCTTGCCCAAGCCCCACATTGTATCTGCTCACAAGATTGTCCTCTATTTGTGTGACCTATGACATCCTCAATGCATGAAAAATGTCATCTCATTCACCAAGATCCATATTAAATGCCAACTCTAAAACTCTCCTTGTTCTTCCTTCATCATTATTTTGTATGTAGTACTTCTATTTCCCACTTGGGCCTTCCAGGGGGCACTGGTGATAAAGAAACCACCTGCCAATGCAGGAGACATGGTTCAATCCCTGGGTCCAGAAAATCCCTTGAAGGGAAGCATGTCAACTCACTCCAGTATTCTTGCCTGAAGAATCCCATGGACAGAGGAGACTGGAGGGCTTATAGTCCATAGGGTCGCAAAAAGTTGGACACTGAAGTGACTTAGCATGCACACATGCACTTTGCACTCACGTGTCAGTGAGTTCCTTTCTATAAGAGAGCTATCTGTTTACACATGTATGAAATCCTCTTTGGACCATAAATCTTCAGGCTTGGAAACAAACCCTCATACCCAGCAGAACGCCAGTTCCAATGAAGCGTTTATATATTCACCTATCATTTTATCTTTGCTTATGGTTGAAAATGATTTAAGACTAGACCTTCAAAGAGCATTGTTGTGTTAAATAGAAAATCTTGAATGCAGTAAGCCTTACTCTCTGGTTTAAGGGAAAATCTTTTACTAACCCACTTTTGAAGGAGGCAAATGAATGGTCATTACAGAGTTTTGTCTTATTTCATTCATGAAACTTGGGTCCCTCGAAAGTTCTATCAAAAGCTTACTAGCTTTGGAAATATATTTTAAAAGATATATATATATATATATATATATATATATAGTAATGTTGAAATATCATTATATTTTACACCTGGTAGGGATCAGTCAGTGAAATGTAGAGACCAGGGATAGAATTGAGACTTGATACAGATGGACATCAATGTACTTGGGCATACAATGTTGAACAAAGGTAAATTTTATGTTTTTCTAAATACAAGAAAACAATTGTATTGAAAAACAAAAATTATGTTATGTATTTTAAAAAACTTTTAAAAATACATAACAAAAATACATAAATCAGGAATTTATTATGTATCAAGTGCTTTACATGCTTTATTAATTTGAACTTCATGATGCATCTGAAATAGGTAAAGAATATCACTTCTGTTTTGTGAGTTAGGATTGTGAGTCTTGGAAAGTTATAATTAATCCAAGGTCACATGCCTAGTCAGTGTCAGATTGGTGTGCCCAGTCATGTCTGACTCTTTTTGACACCATGGACTATAGCCTGCCAGGCTCTTCTGTCCATAGAATTCTCAAGGCAAGAATGGAGTGGGTTGCCATTTCCTACTCCAGGGGATCTTCCCAACCCATGGGTCAAATATGTGTCTCCTGCATCTCCTGCACTGGCAGGCTGATTCTTCACTACTGCACCACTTGGGAGTATAGTCAATGTCAGAGCCAACACTCACACCCCAGTCAGACTATGCTCTCTACCCATGGGAGGTGAAAAAAGTATAACTCTACATTGATGCAGTGGGCTTCCCTGGATGCCTAACTCACCTGGTAAAAGACAAAGGGAAACAGAACTCCAACTGGACTGGTGTTGTATGGAATCAGAGGCTTGATAAATTGTACCCCTCATCCATCAAAGAGAGTTGAACTAAGACTCTCTGGGCTAAAAATTATCAGAGAGTAAATATTCCATCATTAGCGTTTCTCAACATTGGTTTTCTTTACATTTTCTTGTGGGAAACTGTTCTAGGTTCTGTATTCAAATGAAATTGAGCAGCATTCATGCCCACTACCCACCGGAAGCCAGTAGAACCTTCCAACCAGTAATGATGACCAAAATTTCTCCAGATATTGCTGAATATCCCTGACCAGGGTGAGATAAGAGTGGCAATATCACCTTAGGCTGAGAACCAGTGTCCAAGTAGAACAAACACTGAAATAGGAGTCAAAGATCTGAGTTCAAGTTCTCTTATAAATCATATCTTTCAACTCTTTGTCTCCTCATCTGAGAAATATTGGTAAAGGACTCTTGTAAGAACAAAAATACAAAATGAAAATGAAATAATGTCTGATAAAAGAGCTGCAGTAAGAACACTAGTATTTTAGTTCCCTCCATGAATTACATAGTTTAGAGTTGTAATATGTGAAAAGCACTGAACTGGATGTTGGAAAAGTTGAGTCTGATTCTGGAATTCACCGGTGGCTCAGAGGGTAAAGAATTTACCTTTAATGCAGTGTACCAGGGTTCAATTACTAGGTCAGGAAGATCCCCTGGAGAAGGAAATGGCTACCCAATCCAGTGTTCTTGCCTGGAGAATTCCATGGACAGAGGAGCTTGGAAGGCTACAGTCTATGGGGTTGCAAAGACTCAGACATGAATGAAGCAACTAACACACACACACACACACACACACACACATCTGACACACATACACATTCCTGGCTCTGCCTCTAGCTATCTGTGTTTCAAGGAAAGGTCACTTCCTGAGACACAGCAAAATTTTGTATTATTATTATCATTATTGATATTGCTATTAATTTGCCTTGAGATTTCATCTTCACACAGCAGTGCCAAATTTGTTTTGGAAAATTGTTTTTTTCTCACTACATGTAATCCTATTGGTATGGTAAACATAAGTGCTGCCTTGTATCACAGAAACCCAACAGGTGGAGCCTTCTCATCACATCTGCATAGCCTTGGGGCTACCACATGACTCAAGCTCAGGCTATAAATTGCTCTTCTCCAGAGCTTTGCTTCCTGTTCAGGGGAGACAGGGATGGACATTAGCTAGAATCCCATTGCTCTCTTGCTAGGAAACTGTTCTGATGATTCTGCCTTCTAGCCTTTCAGAGTTGCCTTTTTTATCTCACTTCTATGAACTCCTTATATCCTTCTGTATCAGAGCCTGCTGATTGCCCCTACCTATGGATTCTGCCCTCTTCTTTAAGAATAGTACACTAATTTTTTGTTTGACACATTGCCAACAACAATATAACTTATCTGTCTCAGGTTCTTTAGGCAGATAGGTCAGGCTGTTTGATTAAGTTTTGGTCAATGGGGTATAAGCAGAAGTGACGTGTGCAAATTCCAAAAAGTGTCCTCAAGAGGAAAGATGATGACATCTTTTTTCCTTTTTTCCTACTTATTGGAAGATAGACATAATGACTGGAGCTCCAAGAATCATTTTGGACCATAAGATAATCTTGGGATGTGGAAAATTTGCATGAAAGAAGGATCTTGATTCCCTGAACAGAGCACTGTAACAGACCTGAATTATTTCCAAAAGTCTTGAATTTGACAGGGGGAAAAAAAAACAAACAAACACCTTTGTCTTGATTACTAGGATTAGTATCTCTGTTTCTTGCACTAATCATAACAAACACACATATATTTCAGTTAACACAGGTTATTGTCTATTGTTTATGCCCCTTTAAAGTGAGAGTGATTGAAAATTCAAATTGGGTTAAACAGTATGAAAAAAATAACATTTGCTTACAAAATTGCAAAGTTCTGGGGTAACCCAGATTTCAGGCAAAATTTAATCAACATTGCAAACAATGTCACTGGAGATCAGTTTGTCTACCACGCTCCCCTCCAAGACTTCAACTTCACTTTCAATTCCCTGTATGGTGATTCTTTTGCAGCTTCAGCAACCCTTCATGAACTGGTGAGAAAGGTTGAAGTAGTTTAATACCTTACATTTTCACTTTTTCTCATTGGGGAATGACAGTCTCTCCTGTTCAAAAACCCTTCCAATAAATAAAAAGATGTTTTCCTCCAAAGAAAAAAAAAAAAAAAAAACAAGAAATCTCAAGAATCTTTCTATCTCATTGGTTCTTACTAGATTAGGAACCTATCCTTGAGCCAGTCACCATGGACAAGGGATTTGAGATATTGATTGGCTTCTATATATCAGGCTTCTTTCCTGAGACTGGAAAGTGGGTGATCCCTGCATAAACCATATAGCTTAGAATAGGTGAGGTGGTTCCTGAAAGCAAAAGGTAGCTTTATTTATCTATAAAACAGGAATAGTAACATTTATCCTGCCTATCTAAAAAGGTTAAGATGTTTAAATCCAATAAAATATTTGAAGATGTTTTAAAAATTATAAATTACTACATAAATAGGAGAAACTATTATTAGTATTAGACTGAATCCATCTCTCTCTTTTGTTTTTTTCCCATTAAATTTTCTCAAAGTTATGATACTACAGTTGACCCTTAAACAATGCAGGAGTTAGGGGCACAGGCTTTCCACTCAGTTGAAAATCCACATGTAACTTACACTCAGCCCTCTGTACTCACTCTTCCTCCATTTATGCCATTCTGCATTTTCAGATTCAGCCATCCATGGGTCACATAAAATTGCATACTTACTACTGAAAAAAAAAATATGTGTATAAGTGGACCCACATAGTTGAAACTTATGTTGTTCAAGGATCAACTGTACTTATAGATTATTAGCAATCTAAGCTAGTAGAGGTGATGAAATTCCAGTTGAGCTATTAAAATTCTAAAAGATGATGCTGTGAAAGTGCTGCACTCAATATGTCAGCAAATGTGGAAAACTCAGCAGTGGCCACAGGACTGGAAAAGGTCAATTTTCATTCCAATCCCAAAGAAAGGCAATGCCAAAGAATGCTCAAACTACCACACAACTGCAATCATCTCACATGCTAGCAAAGTAATGCTCAAAATTCTCCAGGCCAGGCTTCAACAGTATGTGAACCATGAACTTCCAGATGTTCAAGCTGGATTTAGAAAAGGCAGAACCAGAAATTGCCAACATCCATTGGATCATCAAAAAAGCAAGAGAATTCCAGAAAAATATCTATCTCTGGTTTATTGACTATGCCAAAGCCTTTGACTGTGTGGATCACAATAAACTGTGGAAAATTCTTCAAGAGATGGGAATACCAATCCACCTGACCTGCCTCCTGAGAAATCTGTACTCAGGTCAAGAATCAACAGTTAAAACTGGACATGGAAAAACAGACAGGTTCCAAATAAGGAAAGGAGTACGTCAAAACTGTATATTGTCACCCTGCTTATTTAACTTATATGAAGAGTACATCATGAGAAGTGCTGGACTGGAGGAAGCACAAGCTGAAACCAAAATTGCCTGGAGAAATATCAATAACATCCGATATGCAGATGATAACACCCTTATGGCAGAAAGTGAAGAAGACCTAAAAAGCCCCTCGATGAAAGTCAAAGAGGAGAGTGAAAAAGTTGACTTAAAGCTCAACATTCAGAAAACTAAGACATGGCATCCGGTCCCACCACTTCATGGCAAATAGATGGGGAAACAGTGGAAACAGTGACAGACTTTATTTTGGGGGGCTCCAAAATGACTGTAGATGGTGACTGCAGCCATGAAATTAAAAGATGCTTGCTCCTTGGAAGAAAAGTTATGATCAACCTAGATAGCATATTAAAAAGCCAGAGACATTACTCTGCCAACAAAGTTCTGTTTAGTCAAAGCTATGGTTTTTCCAGTAGTTATGTATGGATGTGAGAGTTGGGCTATAAAGAAAGCTGAGCACTGAAGAATTTATGCTTTTAAACTGTGGAGTTGGAGAAGACTTTTGAGATTCCCTTGGACTGCAAGGAGATACAACCAGTCTATCTTAAAGGAAATCAGTACAGAATACTCATTGGAAAGACTGAGGCTGAAGCTGAAACTCCAATACTTTGGCCACCTGATAAGAAGAACTGACTCATTGGAAAATACCCTGATGCTGGGAAAGACTGAAAGCAGGAAGAGAAGGGGATGGCAGAGGATGAGATGGTTGGATGTCATCACTGACTTAATGGACATGAGTTTGAGTAAAGTCCAGGAGTTGGTGATGGACAGGGAGGCCTGGTGTGCTGCAGTCCATGGGGTCGCAAAGAATCAGACACAACTGAGCAACTGAACTGAACTGATAATTTTATAGACTGCCTCACTTTGTAAAAGCAAATATTTGTGATGTGTGTATGTGAGCTCAATTGCTTCATTCGTGTCCAACTCTTCGCCACCCCGTGGACTGTAGCCCACCAGGCTCCTCTGTTCATGGGATTTTCCAGCCAGGAATACTGGAGTGGGTTGCCACTCTCCTCCAGTCTATCTTCCTGACCCAGGGGTGGAACTTGCATCTTCTGTATTGCAGGGAGATTCCTTACTGCTGATCCACAGTGGAAGCCCAAACATGGCTTCACAGTCCTTCATCAAGTGGCCCTGGCTACCCCTCCACATTAGTCTCCCCTCTCTCCCCTTGCCCTGTCCTCTGAAGTCATATAGAGCTCCTCCAGGCTCTTCACCCATGTCTGTCTTTCTTGGATTAAAACTTAATATTTCCCATGCCTATGACCCCATGCCAATCATGGAGTGCCTACCAGCACCACTAACAGGGTACCAATTTGATAATCCTACTTCCATACTCAGCTTAGACATCATTTTTGTTCAGTGGACTCCCCCCCCCCAACTCTGAAGCATGAGACCTAAGAGAGTCCTCCATTTTTTGGCTTATTAGCATATCATGCTTCTACATTCAAAATCCTGGTCACCATTTGTTTAATACCCATGTTTCCTAATTTTCTCTAAATCTCCTGAGTTCAGAGAGTATGTCATTTTCAGCACTATATCCTGAAAACTTGTACAATATTTAAAATATAATGGTATAAAATAAATATGTGTTTAATCAATGAATCCAAAATGGCCCATAGAGTTTATTTCAAGAAATCAAAACTAGTAAGTACATGAGGAAATGAAATATCACAAATGTCTACCTACTACAGAAAAATGAATAGGCACATTGATAAAAGCTTCAGAGGATGAAAAATAGCTGAGCATTAAGTTATATTTATGACATCTTCAGTTTGATGTGCTGTATGTAATCTCTGACCCTTAGCTTTTAGAATTTTAACATGTTACAATTTATTTGATTTCATGAAGCTCTCATCTTTTAAAGTGATTTTTCTAATACAAGGGATTAAGGATTATTTCTTCTTTTGATAGTATTTATCAGCACTTTCTGAGATAGCTGATAACTCCCTAGGTTCAATGATTCAGTGACTATATTCACTCAGTGAAATTTTAAAATGTCTACAAATCAGCAAATCAAATCCAGGCCTGGGAGGCATGGATCTATGTCTTGCTTCTTCTGTCTCAGGCTTCTAGGAAGGGGTTGAGAGGGCACAGAAAGGAGATAAAGGTAGGAGGTAGGAACAGCAACCCAGAGCAGATCATAAAACAACTCCAGGTTGTTAACAGATATTGAAGCTGTCATCAATTTCAGTTCAATATAAGATACTTTCTCTTTGTCAAAGTTCTGCCTTTAAAATGGGACATAAGAGGTTTCTAATCCTAGGACAGGAATTTAACCATGATGGATAGATGTTCCTAAGAAACCATAAAGAGACAATCTGAATAGTAAGTTTGACTCTGAGATGGATTTTTCAGAAGTCTCTTGTGACCCTTTAAATCTATTTTATAAAAGGGACATTTTAAGTTGATTTAGTGAGGTGGCTAAAACTTAATTAGTTATCAAATAATTACCTAATGGACCTTTTTTGAGATATAAGGTTGAGCCATATCTCTAGCTGCAATGCAATTAATTTTAAATTTTATAAGCCATAAAAAGTAATCGCATCCCTATGAATCAACTAAGGTGAAAAGATAATATTTAGATGCTGCACTGACACCAAGGCATCTAAAGCAGGTTAATTAGGTGGCAATTAGTAAGAAGAGGGCTAATCACCACACTAGTCTTATATTATGCAAATGAAATTACATTTCAGTTAACAGTTAAGAAACCAAACAATTCAAAATGTATGGGCAATAACAGCAATCGGCATGTTTCACAGAAGCCGAAAAAAAACTCTCCAGGATAGGAAGTTTAATCTTGCTCTTAATTCAATAAGATTGGGATCGTTTTACCATTTCTGTGCATGAATAAAGAAGTATAGCCCAATATTTTAGAATTGATATCTGCCATATCAAAGGTGATTTATAATAGACTATTCTAGAATTATATGTGAAGGAAGAAACTCATGGTTCATTTAGTTGAGATCTCTCCTTTATGAACAGGAGGAAACTATAACTAAGAAAGCATGAATGACTTAGTTAAATCCAAACAGTTAATTAGTGACACATCTGGATGGAGATTTCAGAGTACTGTTATAAGAACACTATGTGACTGCCAACAGTTAAACAATACTTACCATCAATAGCAGAGTACAAGTTTTAAGAGTCTGGTATTTGGAGTCATACTCATCTGGTCTTCCACTTTCCAGTTGTGTGACTGGGAAAGTTACTTAACCTCAGTCAGCTTAACTTTTCTAACCTATAAAGTAAGGATAAGAATACTCACTTCATTCTATTGAAGGTATTTATTGAAATAAACCATGCAGAGTTTGGCTTAATGGCTAGCATATAGGACGCAGCCTCAAAATATTAGCTATGATCACTAACACCGGTTTTATAAAAATATGTTGATATAATTTGAGGAGCTCAGAAAAGTAATCCCTTTCCCTCCCAGGAAGTCATATTGCTTAAAATCTTCTCATTGAATTTTTTTTTTAAATTTTTGATTATTCAGTTCAGTTCAGTTCATTCACTCAGTCATGTCCGACTCTTTGCGTCCCCATGAATCGCAGCACACCAGGCCCCCTGTCCATCGCTAGCTCCTGGAGTTCACCCAAATTCATATGCATCGAGTCAGTGATGCCATCCAGCCATCTCATCCTTTGTCATCCCCTTCTCCTCCTGCCCCCAATCCCTACCAGCATCAGGGTCTTTTCCAATGAGTCAGCTCTTCTCATGAGGTGGCCAAAGTATTGAAGTTTCAGCCTCAGTATCAGTCCTTCCAATGAACACCCAGGACTGGTCTCCTTTAGGATGGACTGGAAGAGTCTTCTCCAACACCACAGTTCAAAAGCATCAATTCTTCAGTGCTCAGCCTTCTTCACAGTCCAACTATCACATCCGTACATGACCACTGGGAAAGCCATAGCCTTGACTAGATGGAACTTTATTGGAAAAGTAATATCTCTGCTTTTTAATATGCTATCTAGGTCGGTCATAACTTTCCTTCCAAGGAGTAAGCATCTTTTAATTTCATGGCTGCAGTCACCATCTGCAGTGATTTTGGAGCCCCAAAAAATAAAGTCTGACACTGTTTCCACTGTTTCCCCATCTATTTGCCATGAAGTGATGGGACCGGATGCCATGATCTTAGTTTTCTGAATGTTGAGCTTTAAGCCAACTTTTTCACTCTCCTCTTTCACTTTCATCAAGAGGCTTTTGAGTTCCTCTTCACTTTCTGCCATAAGGGTGGTGTCATCTGCATTATTAGTTCAATGAAAGTATCACTGGAAGCCATAACACTCCACCTTATTTTAAGCTTAAACCTTAGCAAAAATCAAAGTGCTAATGGTAACTGAATACAAGCGTCCGGGGACTTGAGACTTCTGGGATAGAATGTATGAGTGACTCACAGGCAAAGCGAATTGGGGCACAGAGATGTTGAAAAGGAAAATAGAAGCACACAAAATAAATATCACTGTCTTTCTCATTTTGCCAAGGATATCTCATTGGGAAAATCTAGGTCAAAAACATGCCTCTAGGAGTACAACTGTTGACATGTGAATTATCAGGTTTGGTGTTTTTTTTTTTTTTTTTTCAAGCTGTGTAAATATAATCAAAGATAAATAGTGATTTTAGTTATTTTGACCAATATAAATTACTTGGCTAAAACCACCCACGTTTGAGGCAAAAAAAAAAAAAAATCATTGGTTATGTTTCTGTTTTCGCTTGAATTATCAGTATAAATACAGTTTCCATCTGTTGACAGGGGTCTGAGGAATTACAAAGAACTCTGCCCATGAGTAAAAGTGACAGAGGAGAAAGGAGCAACTGAGGCTTTAAAGTTTTTTCTCTGTACATGTAGGAAACTGACTGTTTGAAAATCTCATTTAAAAAAAAAAAAAACAAAAACATGGCTTACTTGACTGTAACAATGGATCAAGTTCAACTTGGGAAAAAGGGAAGTTGGTGCAAGAACTCCTTAAAGAGAGTAGCACATTTTGAACAATGTGTATATATAACTACAATGTATCTATAACATTTACATTCAGTTCAGTTCAATTCAGTCACTCAGTCCTGTCCGACTCCTTGCGACCCCATGAGTTGCAGCACGCCAGGCCTCCCTGTCTATCACCAACTCCCAGAATTCCCTCAAACTCATGTTCATCGAGTGGGTGATGCCATCCAGCCATCTCATCCTCTGTCGTCCCCTTCTCCTCCTGCCCCCAATCCCTCCCACCATCAGGGTCTTTTCCAATGAGTCAACTCTTCTCATGAGGTGGCCAAAGTATTGGAGTTTCAGCTTTAGCATCATTTCTTCCAAAGAACACCCAGGGCTGATCACCTTTAGAATGGACTGGTTGGATCTCCTTGCGATCCAAGGGACTCTCAAGAGTCTTCTCCAACACCACATTTACATTGCTCAAGGCCAAATCAAAGTTGAAGTTTCAAATGTGGTATCAGTAAGATTCACTGTCATTGCTTCCCTGACTTTATTTCACTTCTTAAGCTTTTTTCAGATTCTACTCTCACACCTATTCTGTGGATTCATTCCTCCTGCCTCACACCAACTCCCTCTCTAGAAGTACACTGCATCAGATACTCTGCACAGCTTTTTTGATGGAAACAACTAAAAAGGCCCTAGGGTGGCCCCCATGATTCTGGCTTCTGAATAATTATGTTGTTGCTGTTGTTGTTGTTCAGTTAGTAAGTCATGTCAGACTCATGTGACCCCATGGACGGTAGCCCAATAGGCTCTGCTTTCCTGGGATTTCCCCAGAAAGAATACTGGAGTGGGTTGCCGTTTCCTTCTCCAAGGGATCTTCCCAACCCAGGGATTGAACCCATGTCTCCTGCATTGGCAGGCAGATTCTTCACCGCTGAGCCTCAAGGGAAGCCCTCTCTGGATACTTATGCTCTTGTATAATAAGTATCACCTTTAGTGTGGACAGGATCAGTGATTTGCTTCTCACCAAAAATCACTTCTGTAATTATGTTACATAAAGATTGTAACATTCACTTTGCTAGGAGACACTTTCCCTTGCTGGCTTTTATAAAGTAAATAACCATGTAGAGGAGATTGATGAGGTAAGGAACTGAGGACTATCTCTAGGCAACAACCATCTA
Source organism: Bos taurus (assembly GCF_002263795.3). Classification (NCBI taxonomy): domain Eukaryota; kingdom Metazoa; phylum Chordata; class Mammalia; order Artiodactyla; family Bovidae; genus Bos; species Bos taurus. Next base: position 56,860,962 of record NC_037338.1, on the reverse strand, counting down.
AGTGAGGGCAGCCTCTGCTTGACAGCCATCAGGAAACTGAAGCCCTCAGTTAAGTATCACTCAAGGACCTGAGTCCTGCTAATGATCACAGGAGGTTACAAACGGATCCTGCCCTGACTGAACCTTCAGATGAGAACCTGGTTAACAACTTCATTGCACCTTATGGAGAATCCAGTTAAGCTAAGTTTACAGAAATTGTGAGATAATAATTGTGTGTTATTTTAATCCATTAAGTTTGTGACAACACTGTTATGCAGTTATAGATAACTGATGTAGTCTATTAAGTAAATTATTGTGAAAATTATATTTTAATGTATTACTGAGCATTAAAACATAAGGAAGCCACAGGCCTAAACAACAAAGTAAAAATGAAAAACTAGGAGATAAACCAGCTTTAAAGTTAGATTTCACTGTAAGGATTTACTTTATACTCTGGAAATGCTGAGCTTTGCTTTGACTGTTGAATGGGGCACAGAGAGAAAACAAAAACAAAAATCTCTAAGGATTTGTCAAATAGGGAAGTATAATTTTCCTTGAAAAAAAGCTGGCTATATCTGCTATATAATAAAAAATAAGAAATAAGCAGCCAAGTAAAAGAGAACACAATAAGGAAAACTGTTTACCTCAAATTGAGCACTTAGTAGAATGAAAACAAATAATCGCTCCTGAAAATTCATAAAGGCAAGCCAGTATGATGTGGATTTGGGGCCCAAATCTATCACAAGTGTACAACTTGGTTTAAGGTAATCAAGATAGGTTAGTCAGTCAGAAGATAATCTGATAAATGCTAATCCTATTAAGTGAAACTGAACTTGAACCCATGCACTAAGGAATTGCAGTAGATAACACTGAAAGGAAAGTAAACAGTACTCAATAAAAATTTACAAAAGCACACAAGGAAATAAAGTACAATTAGGGAGAATCAATAGCCTTCCCTGTCCAAAAAGAAGCATAAAAACTTCAGATATAACTATTCTCACTTATAGAAATTAGATAATAATGTGTCATATATTTTTAAAAGACAGTATAAAAAGTTGAAAATATATTAAAAAATACAAGAATATTGGAGAAATAACAGAATAGATTTTGTAGAATCTATTTAATGACTCACATTAAACAGGTTAGATGAGTCAACTCTTTGCATGAGGTGGCCAAAGTACTGGAGTTTCAGCTTCAGCATCATTCCCTCCAAAGAAATCCCAGGGATGATCTCCTTCAGAATGGACTTGTTGGATTTGGGGCAGGAAGAGAAGGGGATGACAGAGGATGAGATGGCTGGATGGCATCACTGACTCGATGGATGTGAGTCTGAGTGAACTCCGGGAGTTGGTGATGGACAGGGAGGCCTGGCGTGCTGTGATTCATGGGGTCACAAAGAGTCGGACACAACTGAGCAACTGAACTGAACTGCACTGAAATAGGTTAGATGAAGAAAGAATTAGTGAACTAAAAAATAACTATGAAAAATATTCACAATGCAACTGAGTGAAGAGAAGACAACAGAGAGACACAGAAAGCAAAGTGAGTTGATCTAACTTATTATCATATTGTACAAAAAAAGTGGTATGCAATTAAAGCAGAACTTGAGAAAACTATATGGCCTTACAATACAAAAATGTTTCAAAATTTAAGAACTGAGCAACTAGTATGAATATTTGTAAAAATTGCTTCAAAATAACTTCAAAAAAGTAGAAAAATCAAACATTAATTTAATGAAATAAAAAAATACAGATGGGAAGATATTCTTGGATTAGAAGAACCAATATTGTGAGAATGACTATACTACCCCAAAGCAATGTACATATGCAACACAATCCCTATCTCACTACCAATATTTTTCACTGAACTAGAACAAAAAATTCCACAATTTTGGTGGAAATCCAAAAGACCCTGAATAGATAGAACAATTTTGGAAAAGAAAAAACAGAGTTGGAGGCACCAACCTTCATGACTTCAGACTATACTACCACTCTACAGTCATTAAGACAGTATGATACTGATACAAAAGCAGAAATAAAGACCAATGGAACAAGATAGAAAGCCCAGAGGTAAAACCATGCATCTGTGGGCACAGTGTCTTTGACAAAGAAGGCAAGAATATAAAATGAAGAAAAGACAGCCTCTTCAATAAGTAGTGCTGGGAAAACTAGACAGCTACATGTAAAAGAATGAAACTAGAGCACTTACTAACACCACACTCAAAAATAAGCTCAAAATAGATTAAAGACTTAAATGAAAAAACAGAAAATACAAAACTCTTAGAAGAAAACATAGGCAATACAATCTTTGTTACTCTTGCTGCCTAAATGACAACAAGATCCTCTTTGAGCCACCTCTTAGAGTAATGGAAATAAAAACAAAAATAAACAAATGTGACCTAATTAAACTCAAAAGCTTTTGCACAGCTAAGGAAAAGAATAAACATGATTAAAAGACTTCTGCAAAGAAGACATATAGATGGCCAATAAACACATGAAAAGATTCTCGACATCACTAACTATTCAGTTCAGTTCAGTCGCTCAGTCGTGTCCGACTCTTTGCGACCCCATGAATCGCAACACACCAGGCCTCCCTGTCCATCACCAACTCCCGGAGTTCACTCAGACTCACGTCCATTGAGTCAGTGATGCCATCCAGCCATCTCATCCCTCGTCCCCTTCTCCTCCTGCCCCCAACCCCTCCCAGCCTCAGAGTCTTTTCCAATGAGTCAACTCTTCACATGAGGTGGCCAAAATACTGGAGTTTCAGCTTTAGCATCATTCCTTCCAAAGAAATCCCAGGGCTGATCTCCTTTAGAATGAACTGGTTGGATCTCCTTGCACTCCAATGGACTCTCAAGAGTCTTCTCCAACACCACAGTTCAAAAGCATCAATTCTTTGGTGCTCAACTATTAGAGAAATGCAAATCAAAACTACAATGAGGTATTACCTCAGTCAGAATGGCTATCATCAAAAAATCTACAAAAATCAAATGCTGGAGAGGATGAAGAGAAAAGGGAACACTTCTACACTGTTGGTGGGATTGTACACTGATATAGCTACAATGGAGAACAGTGTGGAGATTCTTTTAAAAAGTAGGAATAAATCTACCTTCAGTTCAGTTCAGTTCAGTTCAATAGCTCAGTCGTGTGTGGCTCTTTGCGACTCCATGGACTGCAGCACGCCAGGCCTCTCTGTCCATCACAAACTCCTGGAGTTTACTTAAACTCATGTCCATTGAGTCAGTGATGCCATCCAACCATCTTATCTTCTGTTTTTGTTGTCCCTTTCTCCTGCATTCAAACTTTTTTTTTTTTTTTTTACTTTACAATATTGTATTGGTTTTGCCATACATCAACATGCATCCAGCATGGGTGTACATGTGTTCCCCATCCTGAACCCCCCTCCCCACCTCCCTCCCCATACCATCCCTCCAGGTCATCCCAGTGCACCAGCCCCAGGCCTCCTGCATCCTGCATCAAACCTGGACTGGCGATTCATTTCTTATATGATATTATACATGTTTCAATGCCATTCTCCCAAATCATCCTCTTCTCCCTCTCCCACAGAGTCCAAAAGACTGTTCTATACATCTGTGTCTCTTTTGCTGTCTCACATACAGGGTTGTCATTACCATCTTTCTAAATTCCATATATATGCATTAGTATACTGTATTGGTGTTTTTCTTTCTGGCTTACTTCATTCAATCTTTAAATTTAACTTATGACCCAGAAATTCCATTACTAGGCATATACCCAGAGAAAGTCACAGTTTGAAAAGACACATGCACCAAAGTGTTCACTGTAGCACTATTTATTACAATACAGTGTGTTGTTTTGTCACCAAGTCATGCCTGAATCTTTGTGACACCATGGACTGCAGCCTGCCAGGCTTCCCTGTCCCTCATCATTTCCCAGAATTTGACCAAGTTCATGTCCACTGAGTAGGTGATGCCATCCAACCATCTCACCCTCTGTCACCCTCTTCTCCTCTTGCCTTCAATCTTTCCCAACATAAGGGTCTTTTCCAATGAGTCACCTGTTCATATCAGGTGGCCAAAGTTTTGGAGCTTCAGCTTTAGTATCAGTCCTTCCAAAGAGTATTCAGGGTTGATTTCCTTTAAGATTGACTGGTTTGATCTCCTTGCTTTCCAAGGGACTCTTTTTCACTCTCCTCCTTCACCCTCATCAAGAGGCTCTTTAGTTCCTCTTTGATTTCTGCCATTAGAGCAGTATCCTCCCCATATCTGAGGTTGTTGTTATTTCTCCCAGCAATCTTGATTCCAGCTTGTAACTCATCCAACAATGCATCTCACATGATGTGCTCTGCATATAAGTTAAATAAACAGGGTGATAATAAACAGCCTTGTTGTACTCCATTTTCAATCCTGAACCAGTCAGTTGTTCCATACAGGGCTCTAAGTGTTGTTTCTTAACCTTGCATACAAGTTTCTCAGAAGACAGGTAAGATGGTCTGGTATTCCTGTCTCTTAAGATTTTCCACAGTTTGTTATGCTCCACTCATTCAAAGGTTTTGTGACATAGTCAATGAAACAGAGGTAAATAATTTTCTGGAACTCCCTTGCTTTCTCAATGATCCAGAAAATGTTGGCAATTTGATCTCTGGTTCCTCTGCCTTTTCTAAACCCTGCTTGAACATCTGAAAGTTCTCAGTCCATGTAATGCTAAGGTCTAGCTCAGAGGATTTCGAGCACTACCTTGCTAGCATATGAAATGAGTGCAATTGTGCAGTAGTTTGAACATCGTTTGGCATTGTCCTTCTTTGGGACTGAAATGAAAACTGACATTTTCCAGTCCTGTGTCTATTGCTGGGTTTTCCAAATTTGTTGACATATTAACTGCAGCACTGTAACAGCATCATATTTTAGGATTTTAAATAGCTTAGCTAGAATTCCATCATCTGCACCAGCTTTATTGGCAGCAATTCTTCCTAGGCCCACTTGACTTCACACTCCAGTATGTCTGGCTTTAGGTGAGTAACCACAGCATTGTGGTTATCTGGGTTATTCTGACCTTTTTTGTACAGTCTTCTGTACAAAAGGAAGAAGAAGGAGGGACAAATTCAGAAAATAGTATTGAAATATATACATGACCATGGGTGTAAAATAGATATCTGATAAGAAGTTGCTATATAACATAGGGAGCCCAGCCTGGTACTCTGTGATGACTTAGAGGGGTAGGATGAGGGGAGAAGAGAGAAGCTCAAGAGGGAAGAGATATATGTATAATTATGGCTGATTGAGTTGTTGTGTGGCAGAAACCAGTACAACATTGTAAAATAATTTTCCTCCAATTAAAAAATAAATTTCAAAAAATAAGAAAATAAAGTGTTTCTAAAGCTAAAAAATAAACAGGTACTAAAGGATTAGTAAATCAGTAAATGTGATACTTTTTTTTCTTTTTAGATTAATTTTACTGGAGTATAGTTAACTTTCTAAATTCTTTTTAAGAGATAATAAACTTGGTAAAAATCCTGGAAGTTGATCAAGGAGAAAGAACAACACTAAGAATAAGAATCTGTATGCAGTTCAGGAAGCAACTGTTAGAAAACTGGACATGCAACAGACTGGTTCCAAATCAGGAAAGGAGTACACCTAGGCTGTATATTGTCACCCTGTTTATTTAACTTATACGTAGAGTACATCATGAGAACTGCGGGGCTGGATGAAGCACAAGCTGGAATCAAGATTGCCGGGAGAAATATCAATCACCTCAGATATGCAGATGACATCACTCTTATGGCAGAAATTGAAGCACTAAAGAGCCTCTTGATGAAAGTGAAATAGAAGAGTGAAAAAGTTGGCTTAAAGCTCAACATTCAGAAAACTAAGATCATGGCATCTAGTCCCATCACTTCATGGGAAATAGAAGGGGCAACAATGGAAACAGTGACAGAGTTTATTTTCTTGGGCTCTAAAATCACTGCAGATGGTGACTTCAGCCATGAAATTGAAAGATGCTTGCTCCTTGGAAGAAAAGTTATAACCAACCTAGACAGCACATTACAAAGCAGAGACATTACTTTGCCAATAAAGGTCCATCTAGTCAATGTGGTTTTTCCAGTAGTCATGTATGGATGTGAGAGTTGGACTATAAAGAAAGCTGAGAGCCAAAGAATTGATGCTTTTGAACTGTGGTGCTGGAGAAGACTCTTGAGAGTCTCTTGGACTGCAAGGAGATACAACCAGTCCATCCTAAAGGAGATCAGTCCTGAATATTTATTGGAAGCACTGATGCTGAAGCTGAAACTCCAGTACTTTGGCCATCTGATGTGAAGAACTGGCTCATTGGAAAAGACCCTGATGCTGGGAAAGATTGAAGGCAGGAGTAGAAGGAGATGACAGAGGATGAGATGGTTGGATGGCATCACTGACTCAATGGACATTAGTTTGAGCAAGCTCTAGGAGCTGGTGATGGACAGGGAGGCCTGGAGTGCTGTGGTCCATGGGGTCACAAAGAGTCAGACATGACTAAGCAACTGAACTGAACTGAAGAATAAGAAATTGTACATACTTATGGATGTTGCCAGTGCTAAACATTTAAAGAATATGGAACTCTCTCATTTTTCCAGGTGATATAAATAGAGGAAATGCTCCTGTGTTCACTGTATGAGGTTAAAATAACTTTTATACCAAATCTTAACAAGAACAGAACAAGGGAAATTATAGGCCACTCTAACTCATGAGCAAAGTTGCAAAATTCCTTTGAAATATTGAAGTATTGAAGGTAATACATCATTAGCATGTTGGACTAATTTTAGAAATTCAGGAATGATTTAACATTAGAAAATGGAAGTTAGTTCAATATATTAATACATTAAACTAAAATAAATGTGTAATAACCTTCAGTTCAGTTCAGTCGCTCAGTCATGTCCGACTCTTGCGACCCCATGAATCGCAGCCCGCCAGGCCTCCCTGCCTATCACGAACTACCAGAGTCCACCCAAACCCATGTTCATTGATCCGTGATGCCATACAACCATCTCATCCTCTGCCATCCCCCTATCATCCAGCCCTCAATCTTTCCCAGCATCAGAGTCTTTTCAAATGAGTCAGCTCTTCCCATCAGGTGGCCAAAGTATTGGAGTTTCAGCCTCAGCATCAGTCCTTCCAATGAACACCCAGGACTGTTCTCCCTTAGGATGGACTGGTTGGATCTCCTTGCAGTCCAGGGGACTCTCAAGAGTCTTCTCCAACACCACAGTTCAAAAGCATCAATTTTTCGGTGCCCAGCTTTCTTCCCAGTGCAACTCTCACATCCATACATGACCACTGGAAAAACCATAGCCTTGACCAGATGGACCTTTGTTGGCAAAGTAATGTCTCTGCTTTTCAATATGCTATCTAGGTTGGTCATAACTTTCCTTCCAAGGAGTAAGTATCTTTTAATTTCGTGGCTGTAATCACCATCTGCAGTGATTTTGGAGTCCCAAAAAATAGTCTGACACTGTTTCCACTGTTTCCCCATCTAGATGCCATGATCTTAGTTTTCTGAATGTTGAGCTTTAAGATAACTTTTTCACTCTCCTCTCTCACTTTCATCAAGAGGCTTTTTAGTTCCTCTTCATTTTCTGCCATAAGGGTGGTGTCACCTGCATATCTGAGGTTATTGATATTTCTCCCAGCAATCTTGATTCCAGCTTGTGCTTCTTCTAGCCCAGAGTTTCTCATGATTTACTCTGTGTATAAGTTAAATAAGTAGAGTGGCAATATACAGCCTTGACGTACTCCTTTTCCTATTTAGAACCAGTCTGTTGTTCCATGTCCAGTTCTAACTGTTGCTTCCTGACCTGCATATAGGTTTCTCAAGAGGCAGGTCAGGTGGACTTGTATTTCCATCTCTTGAAGAATTTTCCACAGTTTATTGTGATCCACACAGTCAAAGGCGTTGGCATAGTCAATAAAGCAGAAATAGATGTTTTTCTGGAACTCTCTTGCTTTTTCCATGATCCAGTGGATGTTGGCAATTTGATCTCTGGTTCCTCTGCCTTTTCTAAAACCAGTTTGAACATCTGTAAGTTCACGGTTCACGTATTGCTGAAGCCTGGCTTGGAGAAATTTGAGCATTACTTTACTAGTTTGTGAGATGAGTGCAATTGTGAAGTAGTTTGAGCATTCTTTGGCATTGCCTTTCTTTGGGATTGGAATGCAAACTGACCTTTTCCAGTCCTGTGGCCACTGCTGAGTTTTCCAAATTTGCTGGCATATTGAGTGCAGCACTTTCACAGCAGCATCTTCCAGGATTTGAAATAGCTCAACCGGAATTCCATCACCTCCACTAGCTTTGTTCATAGTGATGCTTTCTAAGGCCCACTTGACTTCACATTCCAGGATGTCTAGCTCTAGGTGAGTGATCACACCATCATTATTATCCTGGTTGTGAAGATCTTTTTGTACAGTTCTTCTGTGTATTCTTGCTACCTCTTCTTAGTATCTTCTGCTTCTGTTAGGTCCATACCATTTCTGTCCTTTATCAAGACCATCTTTGCATGAAATATTTCCTTGGTATCTCTAATTTTCTTGATGAGATCTCTAGTCTTTCCCATTCTGTTGTTTTCCTCTATTTCTTTGCATAGATCACTGAGGAAAGCTTTCTTATCTCTCCTTGCTATTGTTTGGAACTCTGCATTCATATCCTTATATCTTCCTTTTCTCCTTTGTTTTTCGCTTCTCTTCTTTTCACAGCTATTTGTAAGGCCTCCTCTGACAGCCATTTTGCTTTTTTGCATTTCTTTTCCATGGTGATGGTCTTGATCCCTGTCTCCTGTACAATGTCACGAACATCCGTCCATAGTTCATCAGGTACTCTGTCTATCAGATCTAGTCCCTTAAATCTATTTCTCACTTCCACTGTATAATCATAAGGAATTTGATTTAGGTCATACCTGAATGGTCCGTCGCAGCTGGCATGCTGCAGAGAGGAGCCACCCCATGCCTGAGGTCAGGGTTGGTGGTCGAAAGGAGCAACCCCACGTCCAAGGAGTAGCAGCTGCATGGGTGCAGGAGGGTGCAGGAGATACTCCACATTCAAGGTCAGGATGGGCGACCTCTTCCAAGGTAAAGAGCAGCGAATGCGCTTTGTTGAACAGCCGTGAAGAGATACCCCACGTCCAAGGTAAAAGAAACCCAATTAAGGCAGTAGGTGTTCCAAGAGGGCATCAGAGGGCAGACACACTGCAACCATAAACACAGAAAACTAGCCAATCTGATCACACGAAACACAATCTTGTCTAACTCAGTGAAACTAAGCCATGCCATGTGGAACCACCCAAGACGGGCGGGTCATGGTGGAGAGGTCTGACAGAATGTGGTCCACTGGAGAAGGGAATGGCAAACCACTTCAGTATTGCCTTGAGAACCCCATGAACAGTATGAAAAGGCAAAATGATAGGATACTAAAAGAGGAACTCCCCAGATAGGTAAGTGCCCAATATGCTGCAGGAGATCAGTGGAGAAATAACTCCAGAAATAATGAAGTTATGGAGCCAAAGCAAAAACAATACCCAGTTGTGGATGTGACTGGTGATAGAAGCAAGGTCCGATGCTGTAAAGAGCAATATTGCATAGGAACCCGGAATGTTAGGTCCATGAATCAAGGCAAATTGGAAGTGGTCAAACAAGAGATGGCAAGAGTGAATGTCCACATTCTAGGAATCAGTGAACTAAAATGCACTGGAATGGGTGAATTTAACTCAGATGACCATTATATCTACTATTGTGGGCAGGAATCCCTTAGAAGAAATGGAGTAGCCATCATGCTCACAAAAGAGTCCAAAATGCAGTACTTGGATGCAATTTCAAAAACAACAGAATGATCTCTCTTCATTTCGAAGCCAAACCATTCAATATCACTGTGATCCAAGCCTATGCCCCAACCAGTATGCTGAAGAAGCTGAAGTTGAATGGTTCTATGAAGACCTACAAGACCTTTTAGCACTAACACACACAAAAAAAGATGTCCTTTTCATTATAGGGAATTGGAATGCAAAAGTAGGAAGTCATGAAACACCTGGAGTAACAGGCAAATTTGGCCTTGGAATACAGAATGAAGCAGGGCAAAAGCTAATAGAGTTTTGCCAAGAGAATGCACGGGTCATAGCAAACACTCTCTTCCCACAACACAAGAGAAGACTCTACACATGGACATCACCAGATGGTCAACACCGAAATCAGATTGATATTAGGTAGGAGAATTTAAATAAATTAATGGTTATCAATCATACAGATTTCAGTATAAGTGCAGTTTATACAGTATGAAATCCTGTTTGTATGGCTATGTGAGTGTGTGCATGTGTGTGTACCTGTGAATGTGTGAATGTTTTAATGTGTGTGTGTGTGTGTGTGTGTGTGTATGGGTACCTGTGAATGTGTGAATGTTTTGAAGAATGCACACAAAGATATTAACAGTAGTTATTTCTGGGTGTGAGATTATTGGTAATATTTACTTTATATTTAAAAAAATACATAATTATTTATGTGATTTTTAAGTTCCCTTATAACTGTAACATTTCTTAAAGCTATGCAAGTTGAGTTCCATACAATCTGATGCATATACTTGGCTTTTGTAAACATTAAAAATTAATGTGGATTTATTTAAGTATAGTTTCTATATCTTATCATTTTTATTAAATGGATGAAATAGTTGAAAGTAAAACGGATAACATAGAATTCCAACTTGCCAGTCATATTCATGCAAAGGCTTATAAAAATTGATTGTTATATAAAAACTATATATCTTTTACTATTTAATTAAAACACAAAAGACAATCCCAGTGGAAATATTGAGAATAGAATGACAGCTTCATATTTACTTCTTGTTATTAAAAAAAAACAGCTATTCATAGCAGAAAAATATTTTATTGATTGTATCAATGCAGATAAGCAGGTGCTTTTGCAAACATGCAAAAAACAAGACAAACAATAAAATGAAATTAAGACTATATATCAGTCTTGCCTAGCCAAGAAAATTTGCATTATTAATATTGCTTTTCATAATTTTTTCCTTATTCTTCCTATTTTTTTTTATTCTAGCAAGATCTTAACCAGGTCAAATAGAGAACTCAAAAGATTCTAAAGCAGAAAACATAGCTGCAAACATTCAATTACATTGTTCTCAGGTTAGGTGACTCCAGAGATAAACTGAAAAACTTGGGGCTACACATGGACATATTTGTGCCATTGTGCAAGAATAAGTGCCAAGTTAAACTAGGGAGAAAAAGTAAGATTAAATTAAACTAAATTTAATTGAATTTAATTTAAAAATGGAATTGTAGAGCTTTGCCTACTGATGTGTGTTCAAGTAAATATATACATTTTGTGGTATTATATTATATGTTTGAGGCAAGCAGGTGACAGACGTCCCCCTATCCAGGGCAAGCCCTGTCAGAATTTCCTATTAAAGTGTCAGTCACAATACACCAAGTATCAAAAAGGATGAAGCTGTACATTTTGTTTCCTAATTCATTATTCCCCAAAATCACAGGACAGAATGTGCCCCAAATATCAGTCTCTAGTTATTATAATAAAATATTACCTAATTTTTAAATATATGGCTAAATATATCAAAGAAATGCATACAACTAGGGAAATAAAACTTTTGCTTCACTGATTATAAACATATAAGTATTAAGATGTAAATTGACAAAAATAAATAATGCTGTTCTCAAAAGAACTGTACCTGACTGCTACAAAACATAAACTGAAATTGATTTAGACTTGGGATATGTACTCCTTTATCAGTTTTAATTACCTGTTTTAAAGAAAGTGGTTTTAAAAGAAAACCAAGCTATTAGATGTTCAGTTTGGATAATAGTCAACACATATAGAAAATTCATTTCAAATTTACTAAGGCACTCAACAGAGTCTTATTTTTATTGTCAGGCACTGTGCTAAATTCTGGATATGTGATGGTGAGAAGAATAGAGAGGGTCCTCATCTATTGCAGTAGGGAAGGCAGATTGTTTCAAATACACAAATTGAAGTCTGGGATAGGTGTATAGCAGGATTAAATTTTTTCTTGCTCACCTGACTCCTTTTTTTTTCTTTTCACATTTCCATCTCCATTGCTCCCCTACTCAGTCATTTCTGCCTGTTTGTGAGAAACTAGATTTGATTAGATAGAGAAAGAATATAGCGAGAAAGACATGGCATAAATAGTGGCCAATATTAGCGAGAGAAACATTGTTTCTGCTGCAAATAGTTCTCTCTGAAAAATCTAGAAAAACCAGCACCTCCTCCCACAACAAAACCAAGGAGCTGCTGTCTTATCTCCCTGGTGACAGGAGCACAGAGCAGGGCAGGGGTGTATAAAAGATGATATTTTGATAAGATGGAAGCAAAGGAAGGGAGATCTTAGAATGGAATGCAGAGAGACCCAGCTAAAGTGTAGGCAACACAATTACTAATCCCTCTGGTTTCCATGATATAATACAATATTTTTCCTGGTTTTCAATCAAATATTGCAAACATACATGAAGACATCAAATACCTAATCAGAAAGCAAATAGCAATACCAAAATTATGGGGAATAGGCAGAGAAGTCAGGGAGGTTCTCTTGAGAAAGGAATATTTCAGCTGCAATCTGAAAGATTAGATTTCATTAGACAAATGGCACAAAGTGCCATTTTGCACAAGTTAGACATGTTATAAGGAAGACAAATTCCACAACTTAAAAAATGCTGGGAGTTTGGGAGACAAGCATAAAAATGACATCCTTGATCAGGCAGTGGCAAGCCCGTACAGTGTCCTGAGGTCAACATGAAAGACTTTTTTTTTCACCTTGAGAGTAATGGGAAGCCTTTGAAGATGGTAAGAAGGGCTGTGATAAGATCACTGAGGCACTGATTCTGTATGATCATTCCTCTAGAGATGAGGAGTATTACAGAGGGATGTAAGTAGAGGCAGGCAGGCAAAGTAGAAGGCGATAGTGCTGTACAAGAGAGGTAATGGCCACCTAAAAACTCAACATGTTAGCATTGGAGATGAAGAAAAACAGACTTGAGAAGTATTTGGAGGTTAATTTGATCAGAACAGGTAGTAAATTGTGGATATGGAGTAAGAGAAAGGGAAGGCATGAAGAATTTAGACAATGCTGATGCTGGTGAGTAAGATGGGGAAAATTAGATCAGAGCAGGTTTGACAAAGAAATTTTCAAAATTAAATACACTGTGTTAAGATGCTCTTGAAATAAGATATCCAAATGGAAATGCAAGAGAAATCTAAATAGAAACTCCACCACAGAACATTCAGGTCAAGATTTAGAGGAACAAGTCAAGAGTGGAAGCAGTTAAACTGGGAAATGTTTGAGATTTGGAACAGGGACACTGTCCATGTGGCACCTACAAAGGCTGATTCTCAGGCACCAAATAAGAGACTAAAGAATCTGAGAGTCTCAATATAGATTCTATTCCCTCTCCCTATCCCTCCTGTCTCCCTACGATGTCCAGAAGATGTCTCTGATCATTGGGTTCATGGAAATTTCAAAACTGTATCTTAAACATAAGGTATCAGTCAATTCACCTAAATTTAGAACTAAGTCATTTGCTAAATCAAAAATTTGACCAAAACTACACAAGAAATTCAGTTAAGGACTGTGGCTGATAAAAAGGTAAAACAAAAGCAAACATTTGTGACTTCTTCTGTGGAGACTCAGTATTCTAAATAGTCCATATATTAACTCATTTCATGTATGCCATGAGGTAAGTAAAGTTGTTCTGTCCATTTTACAGAAGAAAAAATGGAGGAATAGGGTGACTCTGTAATATACCAGTGATAGCAGATCTGGGATGTGAAACCAGGCAACATGGCTTTGGACTCATACTTATTAATTACTACATTATTATGTAAAATAAGACCAGATTGGTCTTATAATCCAGAATATAATAAATAAAAGCCATAAGAATTTAATAATATATTATAAAAATATAATAAATAAAGACCATAATATATAAGATAAAATTGTCACTCAGATCTAGGAAGCTCTAGAGATCTGTCACATGTACTAAAATATACTTTCTCAAATGAGTGCAGATACTTCAATTAGGCTAGAATAGTTCAACATTCAGAATACGAAGATCATGGCATCCGGTCCCATCACTTCATGGCAAATATATGGGGAAACAGTGGAAACAGTGTCAGACTTTATTTTTTTGGGCTCCAAAATCACTGCAGATGGTAACTGCAGCCATGAAATTAAAAGACACTTACGCCTTGAAGGAAAGTTATGACAAACCTAGATAGCATATTCAAAAGCAGAGACATTACTTTGCCAACAAAGGTCCGTCTAGTCAAGGCTATGGTTTTTCCAGTGGTCATGTATGGATGTGAGAGTTGGAGTGTGAAGAAAGCTGAGCACCAAAGAATTGATGCTTTTGAACTGTGGTGTTGGAGAAGACTCTTAAGAGTCCTTTGGACTGCAAGGAGATCCAACCAGTCCATTCTGAAGGAGATCAGCCCTGGGATTTCTTTGGAAGGGATGATGCTAAAGCTGAAGCTCCTACTGGAGCTTTGGCCACCTCACGTCAAGAGTTGACTCATTGGAAAAGACTCTGATGCTGGGAGGGATTGGGGGCAGGAGGAGAAGGGGATGACAGAGGATGAGATTGCTGGATGGCATCACTGACTCGATGGACGTGAGTCTGGGTGAACTCCGGGAGTTGGTGATGGACAGGGAGGCCTGGCATGCTGCGATTCATAAGGTCGCAAAGAGTCGGACACAACTGAGTGACTGAACTGAACTGAGGAAAAGCTGTGAAAACAATCAACTGCAAAATATCATTTAACAAAACAAAGGTTTGTTTATTATTTTTCCTTCCATTGATTAAAATTTATTTTACTCTAAAGATAATTGTTTTACAAGGGTGCATTGGTTTCTGCTATACAACATAAATCAGCCACGATTATACCTATACCCCCTCCCTCCTGAGCCTCCTTTTCACCCCACTCCCATCCCACCCCTCTAGGTTGTCACAGAGCACCAGGTTGAGCCCCCTGCATGATACACCAACTTCCCACTAGCTATCTGTTTTACATATGGTAAAGTATATGTTTCAGTGCTACTCTCTCAATTCGTCCCATCCTCTCCTTCCTTCACAAATCTGTTCTCTAAGTCTGTGTCTCTATTCCTGCCCTGTAAATAAGTTTGGTTCAGTTCAGTTGCTCAGTCATGTCCAACTCTTTGCAACCCCATGAATCGCAGCATGCCAGGCCTCCCTGTCCATCACCAACTTCCGGAGTTCACTCAAACTCACATCCATCCAGTCGGTGATGCCATCCAGCCAGCTCATCCTCTGTCGTCACCTTCTCCTCCTGCCCCCAATCCCTCCCAGCATCAGAGTCTTTTCCAATGAGTCAACTCTTAGCATGAGGTGACCAAAGTACTGGAGCTTCAGCTTTAGCATCATTCCTTCCAAAGAAATCCCAGGGCTGATCTCCTTCAGAATGGACTGGTTGGATCTCCTTGCAGTCCAAGGGACTCTCAAGAGTGTTCTCCAACACCACAGTTCAAAAGCATCAATTCTTCAGCGCTCAGCTTTCTTCACAGTCCAACTCTCACATCCATACATGACCACTGGAAAAACCACAGCCTTGACTGGACAGACCTTTGTTGGCAAAGTAATGTCTCTGATTTTCAATAGGTTAATCAATACCATTTTCCTAGATTCCATGTATATATGTGTTAATACATGATATTTTCTCTTTCTGACTTATTATACTCTGTTAACAAGCTCTAGGTTCATCCACCTCAGTTCAACAGACTCAAAGTTTATTTACTACTGACACTACATCTCCAACATGAGTATGCAGGGGAGTGCTGCTCCTCATTATTAGTTAGGGACCCAGGCAGACAAAGGCTACATCTTGAATTTGAGTTCCTTACTCTCTCAGAAGGATAATAAAAAGTATAAGCTCAAAAACAGGCTTATTCAACATAGTCTTGGAAGTTTTGCCCACAGCAATCAGAGCAGAAAAAGAAATAAAAGGAATCCAAATTGGAAAAGAAGAAGTAAAACTCTCACTATTTGCAGATGACACGATCCTCTACATAGAAAACCCTAAAGACTCCACCAGAAAATTACTAGAAATAATCAATGACTATAGTAAAGTTGCAGGATATAAAATCAACACACAGAAATCCCTTGCATTCCTATACACTAATAATGAGAAAACAGAAAGAGAAATTAAGGAAACAATTCCATTCACCATTGCAACAGAAAGAATAAAATACTTAGGAATATATCTACCTAAAGAAACTAAAGACCTATATATAGAAAACTATAAAACACTGGTGAAAGAAATCAAAGAGGACACTAATAGATGGAGAAATATACCATGTTCATGGATTGGAAGAATCAATATAGTGAAAATGAGTATACTACCCAAAGCAATTTATAGATTCAATGCAATCCCTATCAAGCTACCAACAGTATTCTTCACAGACCTAGAACAAATAATTTCACAATTTGTATGGAAATACAAAAAACCTCGAATAGCCAAAGCGATCTTGAGAAAGAAGAATGGAACTGGAGGAATCAACCTACCTGACTTCAGGCTCTACTACAAAGCCACAGTTATCAAGACAGTATGGTACTGGCACAAAGACAGAAATATAGATCAATGGAACAAAATAGAAAGCCCAGAGATAAATTCATGCACATATGGACACCTTATCTTTGACAAAGGAGGCAAGAATATACAATGGATTAAAGACAATCTCTTTAACAAGTGGTGCTGGGAAAACTGGTAAACCACTTGTAAAAGAATGAAACTAGAACACTTTCTAACACCATACACAAAAATAAACTCAAAATGGATTAAAGATCTAAACATAAGACCAGAAACTATAAAACTACTAGAGGAGAACATAGGCAAAACACTCTCTGACATACATCACAGCAAGATCCTCTATGACCCACCTCCCAGAATATTGGAAATAAAAGCAAAAATAAACAAATGGGATCTAATTAACCTTAAAAGCTTCTGCACATCAAAGGAAACTATCAGCAAGGTGAAAAGACAGCCTTCAGAATGGGAGAAAATAATAGCAAATGAAGCAACTGACAAACAACTAATCTCAAAAATATACAAGCAACTCCTCCAGCTCAACTCCAGAAAAATAAACAACCCAATCAAAAAATGGGCCAAAGAACTAAATAGACATTTCTCCAAAGAAGACATACAGATGGCTAACAAACACATGAAAAGATGCTCAACATCACTCATTATCAGAGAAATGCAAATCAAAACCACTATGAGGTACCATTTCACACCAGTCAGAATGGCTGCGATCCAAAAGTCTACAAATAATACATGTTGGAGAGGGTGTGGAGAAAAGGGAACGCTCTTACACTGTTGGTGGGAATGCAAACTAGTACAGCCACTATGGAGAACAGTGTGGAGATTCCTTAAAAAACTGGAAATAGAACTGCCTTATGATCCAGCAATCCCACTGCTGGGCATACACACTGAGGAAACCAGAAGGGAAAGAGACACGTGTACCCCAATGTTCACCGCAGCACTGTTTATAATAGCCAGGACATGGAAGCAACCTAGATGTCCATCAGCAGATGAATGGATAAGAAAGCGGTG
The DNA here is from genome assembly GCF_002263795.3 of Bos taurus. Classification (NCBI taxonomy): domain Eukaryota; kingdom Metazoa; phylum Chordata; class Mammalia; order Artiodactyla; family Bovidae; genus Bos; species Bos taurus. The sequence goes on along the minus strand of NC_037338.1, from coordinate 56,843,378 downwards.
GTACATATACACAATGGAGTATTACTCAGCCATTAAAAAGAATTCATTTGAATCAGTTCTAATGAGGTGGATGAAACTGGAGCCTAATATACAGAGTGAAGTAAGCCAGAAGGAAAAGCACCAATACAGTATACTAATGCATATATATGGAATTTAGAAAGATGATAACAATAACCCTGTGTACGAGACAGCAAAAGAGACACTGATGTATGGAACAGTCTTATGGACTCTGTGGGAGAGGGAGAGGGTGGGAAGATTTGGGAGAATGGCATTGAAACATGTAAAATATCATGTATGAAACGAGATGCCAGTCCAGGTTCAATGCATGATACTGGATGCTTGGGGCTATGCACTGGGACGACCCAGAGGGATGGTATGGGGAAGGAGGAGGGAGGAGGGTTCAGAATGGGGAGCACATGAATACCTGTGATGGATTCATTTTGATATTTGGCAAAACTAATACAATTATGTAAAGTTTAAAAATAAAATTAAATTAAAAAATAATAATAAAAAAAAAAACAGGCTTTTAAAACATCCACCTAGAACAATCAGATTACTATGAACCCTGATCACATTTCATTGGCCAAAGCCAGTTATTCATAGCCACCTATGAATTTTAAGGGGATAGCCTAATTTTAAGGGGATAGAAAAAGAGAAGTGAAATATTTGTCAATATCCTTACAGACTACCTCACCAGACTCCCCATAACTGCCTGGTAGCACCTTCCATTTCTAGACCACTCACTGTCAAAGAAGATGATGATTCCTGTGCAGAGTATTCCTTTGTTTGTTTCCTACATGCAACTCACTTCCAGCTACAACTTTTGAACAGAAGATCTCAGAAAACTATCATCTGGTTAGGTGTCACCAGAGGTCAGAAAAGAAAGAAAGTACTCCAAGCCAAGATGTAATAGACTGTAAGTTCAAAGACAAGAAGAAAAAGAGGCAGAGGTAAAATTTAATTGTTAAAATGCCAAAAGCAGTAATAAATGCCTCAAAAAGTTACTTTTCAGTGATAATAAGACATTTTCCTTTTGCCAAGGTCCTTAGGAAGTATTGGAGTCAGTTTAAAAGAAAGAGAAACACAGACTGTCTGATATTAAACTTTATAATGAAGAAATTGTATTCTAACATATCACTTTTTCAAACTTAAAAAAATCAGAGCAATTTGAAGGAAAGAGTTCTTTCGACTTCTTATTGTCTTAGGACACACGGTCCCTGAGTACACATGGATCAAAGCTTTACTTATCATTCTAGCCTATTGTTCCTTCTACCATCTAGTACCTGGGACAGCAAACAATCATGACATAGCATAAATGGTAATTTGCAACTAGGAGAAAGGTTCGATAAGACTGAGAAAATGCAGGTTATAATCTATTTTTAATTTTTTTGATTTATAGTAAGCTTCTAAAAAGAAATGTTAGAGCTCAAAACTTTATTTCTGTGACAGAAATAAAGAAATATCTTTTATGAACTTATTCGTAGACTGGGCATGGCTGAGTTAAGAATCCCTGAGCTTGAGTAAATCTCAATGAAGCCCACCAAATCTGAAAATCAAAGATAGTAAAGACTGAAAAACAAAGAAAAAAATATCCAAGTCCTGTGGAACAGCTACAAAAGATGGAATGCACACATAATGAATGCACCAGAAGGAGAAGGAAGAAACAGAAGAAATATTTTAATATAACACAATAGTTATATTTATTACATATAATTGACATCTGTGGGTTACTTTATGCAATGACAAAAGAATATGTATTCTTCTCAAGCTCACATGGAACATTCACTAAAATAGGCCACATATTGGGTCATAAAATAAACTTCAACAAGTTAAAAAAGAAGAAATCATACAATGTCTATACTCAGACCACAATGAAATGAAACTAGAAACAGAAAGATAAACTGGAAAATTCCAAAATACATGGCAAATAAATAATACAAATATTAAAAAAGAGGAAGAATCTAAACTCAGTCATCTAGATGGAACTCTTAGTAAACTCATTTAAGAAGAGCAACTGGGATGACACAGAGGGATTGTATGGGGAGGGAGGAGGGAGGAGGGTTCAGGATGGGGAACACACGTATACCTGTGGTGGATTCATTTCGATATTTGGCAAAACTAATACAATTTTGTAAAGTTTAAAAATAAAATAAAATTTAAAAAAATAAAAATAAAAACTAAAAAAAAGAGCAAATTAAATTCAAAGGAGGGAAAAGAAAAGAAATAACAAAAAATCAAAGCAGAAATCAATGAAATAGAAAACAGGGAGTGAATAGTAAAAATCAATGAAAACAAAGCTGAATGAACAAAGGTTGAATGAAAAGATAAATAAAATCGACTAGCCTCTAGCCAAGCTAACTAAGAAAAAGGAGAGAGAGGACACAAATTACTAATATCAGAAGTAAAAGAAGAGATATCATTACAGAAATATTGAAAATTAAAAGAATAATAAAGAAATGTAAGCACTCTATGCTCACAAATTTGATGAAATAGACCAATTCTATTGTTGAATTTAACAAAATACATATGAAATACATTGGAAAAAAATAAAACTCTGCAGGAAAAAAACAGTACTACATAGATAAGAATTATTTCATGTCTATGGGTGAAAAGTCTCAAAATTTTCAAGATGCTGATTCTTGCCAACTTGACCTATAGATTGAATACAAGGCCAATAAAACTCCCATAATGATATTGACAAGCTGATTCTAGAGTAAATCTGGAGAGGCAAAATATCCAGAAGATCTAACACAATATTGACTGGGAGGAACAAAGTTGGATGATGGACACTACCTATCAAAATCTACTATTAAGTACAGTACAGCTCAGTGGTAAAAAGTCACCTGCCAATGCAATAGATAAAGTTTCCATCCCTGGGAAGGGAAGCTACCTGGGAAGAGAATATGGCAACCCACTCCAATATTCTTGCCTGGAAAGTCCCATGAACAAAAGAGCCTGATGGACTACACTCCATGGGTTTTCCAAGAGCCAGAAATGACTGAGCAACTGAGCATGTATGCATGCAATAAAAAGAGCATGGTGTTAGTGAGGAAGCAGATTACATAATGGAAAATAGTGGAACATAAATAGAGAGCTCAGAAATAGACCCCCATAAATAAATCTAAATACAGGCTTTGTACCTTGCACAAAAGTTAACTCAAAATGTATTATAGACTTAAATTTAAAACACAAAACTATAACACTCATAAAACATAAAGTGGAAGAAGGCCATATGACCTTGGCTATGATAATAACTTTTTAGATACAATAACAAAGTCTTTATCCATGAAACAAATAATTGCTGAACTGAGCTTCATCAAAATTAAAAATTGCTCTGTGAAATATGATGTCAATAGAATGAGAAGACTAACTAAACACTAAGAAAATTATTTACAAAACACATATCTAATAAAACACTGTTATCCAAAATACAGTAAGAATTCTTAAAAGTCAGCAATAAGAAAAAACAGCCTGATTAGAAAATGAGGGAAAGATAGATACTTCACTAAAGAAAATATAAAGATAAAACAAGCTAGTGAAAATAACAAAAAAGAAACAGACTCATGGATATAAAACAAATTAGGGCTACCCATGGAGAAAGGGAGTGGAAGAGGCAAAATAGGTGTGGTGATTAAGAGGTACAAACTATTACGTATGAAATAAACAAACTATGAGAAAATATTGTACAACACAAGGAATATACTCAAAGTTTTATAATAAGTGGAGTATAACCTTTAAAAATTGTGAATCACTATGTTTTACACATGTTATATATATATATATATATATATATATATATATATAAAACATATATAGACAGATTATATTGTACAGCCTGTAATATATATATAACAAATATATATATAACATATACATATATATAACATATATATATACATATATACAGATAACATTGTACAGCAACTATGCTATGCTATGCTAAGTCGCTTCAGTTGTGTCCAACTCTGTGTGACCCCATAGATGGCAGCCCACCAGGCTGCCCCATCCCTGGGATTCTCCAGGCAAGAACACTGGAGTGGGTTGCCATTTCCTTCTCCAATGCATGAAAGTGAAAAGTGAAAGTGAAGTCGCTCAGTCATGTCGGACCCCCAGCGACCCCATGGACTGCAGCCTACCAGGCTCCTCCGTCCTTGGGATTTTCCAAGCAAGAGTACTCGAGTGGGGTGCCATTGCCTTCTCTGGTACAGCAACTATACTTCAACACAAAAATTTTTTTAAAGATATAAGATATAAAGGTGAAACATACACATGAAAAAATATTCCATATTATATGATATTAGGGAAATGCAAGTCAAAATAACAATAAGGTACCACTACACATATATTAAAGAACCAAAATCCAGAACATTGACTACTCAAAATTCTGGCAAGGATATGGAACAACAAGAACTCTACTTCACTGCTGATGGGAAGGCAAAATGGTACAAGGATGTTCGCTTATCACTTTTATTCAACATAATAGTAGAGGTCTAAGAACAATTAGACAAGAAAAAATAAAGACATCCAAACTGAATGTTGTTGTTCAGTCACTAAGTCATGTCCAGTCTGCAACTCCATGGACTGCAGCATGCCAGGCTTCCCTGTCCTTCACCATCTCCCAGAGTTTGCTCAAATTCATGTCCATTGAGTGAGTGATGCCACCCAGCAATCTCATCCACTGTCATCCCCTTCTTCTCTTGCCCCCAGGTTTTCCCAGCATCAGGGTCTTTTCCAATGAATCGGCTCTTCACATCAGGTGGCCAAGGTATTGGAGCTTCAGCATCAGTCCTTCCAGAAAATATTCAGGGTTCTTCCAGAGAATATTTAGAATAGACTGATTTGATCTCCTTACTGTCCAAGGGACTCTCAAAAGTCCTCTCCATCACCACATTTTGAAAACATTAATTCCTTGACACTCAGCATTCTTTATGGTCTAACTCTTACATCCATGCATGAATACTGGGGGAAAAAAACATAGTTTTGACTATATGGACCTTTGTAAGAAAAGTGAAGTCTCTGCTTTTTAATACATTGTCTAGGTTTGTCATAGGTTTTCTTCCAAGGAGGAAGTATCTTTTAATATCATGGCTGCAGTCACCGTCCACAGTGATTTTGATACCTAAGAAAATGAAGTCTGTCACTGTTTCCATTGTTTCCCCATCTATTTGCCATGAAATGATGGGACTGAAAGCCATGATATTAGTTTTTTCAATGTTGAGTTTTAAACCACTTTAAAACCATTTTCTTCTTTCACCTTTATCAAGAGGATCTTTAGTTCCTCTTCACTTTCTGCCATTAGGTCGCTTTCTGCCATTAGGGTGGTATCATCTACTATCTGAGGTTGTCGATATTTCTCCTGGCAATTTTGATTCCTGCTTCTGAGTCATCCAACTAGAATTTTGCATGATGTACTCTGCATAGAAGTTTAATAAGCAGGGTGACAATATATAGCCTTGACATACTAATTTCCCAATTTTGAACCAGTCCACTGTTCCATGTCCAGTTCTAACTGTTGCTTCTTGACCTGCATACAGGTTTCTTAAGAGGCATGTAAGGTTGTCTGGTATTCCCATCTCTTTAAGAATTTTCCACACTTTTTTGTGATTCACACAGTCAAAGGCTTTAGCATAGTCAATGAAGCAGAAGTAGATGTTTTCTTTTGGGGATTCTCTTGCTTTTTCTATGATCTGATGGATGTCTGCAATTTCATCTCTGGTTTCTCTACCTTTTCTAAATACAGTTTGTACATATGGAATTTCTTGGTTCAAGTATTGTTAAAGCCTAGCTTGAAGGGTAGTTTGAACATTCTTTAGCATTGCCCTTCTTTGGGATTGGAATGAAAACTGTCCTTTCCAATCCTGTGGTCACTGCTGAGTTTTCCCAATTTGCTGGCATATTGAGTGCAGCACTTTAACACTTTAACAGCACTTTAATACTTTAGGATTTGAAATAGCTCAGCTAGAATTTCATCACTTCTACTAGCCTTGTTTGTAGTGATGCTTCCTAAGACCCACTTGATTTTGCATTCCAGGATGTCTGGCTCTAGTGAATGATCACACAATTGTGGTTACCTGGGTCATTAAGGCCTTCTCTGTACAATTGTTCTGTGTATTCTTGCCACTTCTTCTTAATCTCTTCTGCTTCTGTTAGGTCCTTATCTTTTCTGTCTTTTATTTTGCCCATCTTTGTATGAAAAGACCTACTTGTGAGTGTCTGAGGGTCTCCTGTGGGAGTGTGGTCAGCAGTAGCCTACTCTGGGTGCAGGGGCTCTGACAGCAGCAGTCTTAGGAGGTGCATTATGTTGCCATAAGTCATCTTGAAGGAGGTCACCATTAGCCCTACCATAGAGCCACCTGGTAGGTGACCCACAAACAAGAGAACAATTATGCTAAAGAAGTTCTCACACTGTTGTGAAGGTTCTAGGCTCCACATCAGACTTCCAATCTGGGCATTTTGAAAAGGGACTGGAAATTCTCAGGTTTGAAGTTTAGTAGGATTTTATTACAGAATTTCCATAGGACTGGGGAAACAGAGACTCTTGGAGCCACAAACAAAACCTTGAAGTAACCCCACAAGAGACTGAGCCAGACATGTCTGCATTTGGGGGTCTCCCGCAGAGGAATGGGTGGACAGTGGCCTGCCTCAGGGTCAGGGGTACTGGCAGCATCAGTCCTGAGAGGCGCAGTGTGTTGGCACAAGTCCTCTTCTAGGAGTTCACCAGTCGGCCCTACCATAGGGTCTACAGCCCTACCATAGAGACTGCAGACTCCAGCACTGGGCCACCTCAGGCCCACCTATAGGGAGAGAGCACAGTCTCACCTACTAGCAGAAAACTGGATTAAAGATTTACTGAGCATGGCCCTGAAAACCAGAGCAAAACTTTTTTTTTTTTTTTCCCCCTACAGCCAGTCCCTCCCATCAGGAAGCTTGCACAAGCCTCCTATCTTCATCCATCAGAGAGCCAACAGTGGAACAAGAACTGCAATCCCATGGCCTCACAGGAAACTAACCAAAATGATCACATGGATCAGAGCCTTGTGTAATTCAATGAAACTATCAGCCATACCATGCAGGGTCACCCAAAACAGACAGGTTATGGTGGAGAGTTCTGATAAAACGTGCTCCACCGGAGAAGGGAATGGCAAACCACTTCAGTATTCTTGCCTTGAGAACCCCATGACAGTATGAAAAGACTAAAAGATATGAAACTGGAAGATGAGTCCCCAGGTCAGTAGGTGTCCAAACTGAATAAATAATCTCTATTCATAGATGATATGATCTTACAAGTAGAAAACCCTAAAGATTACACACACATACACACAAACACAGATAAGCAAAATTGCTGAAGCAAAATTAATGCACAAAAATCAGTTCTGCTACTATACACTAAAATGACTAAACTGAAAAAGGAATTGAAACAATACCATTTATTATAGCATGAAAAACACTTAGAAATAAATTTATTGAAGAAGGAGAAAGACTTGCACAATGAAAATTATAAAACACTGCTAAAAGAAATCAAAGAAGACACAAACAAGTGGAAAGAAATCCCACGATTATGGATAAGAAGACCTAATATTGTTTAAATATCCATACTATCCAAAGTGATCTACAGATTCAATGTGATATCTATCAAAATCTTAGTGGCATTTTTTGCACAAATGGAAAAAAAAAAAAAATCCCCGAACTTGCATGGACTCTTAAAGGAGCCAAAATAGACAAGATGACCTTAAAAAACAAAAGTTGGAGCATTCATACTTCCTGATTTCAAAGCATGCTATGCTAAGTCACTTCAGTCGGGTCTGACCCCATAGATGCGACCCCATAGATGGCAGCCCACCAGGCTCCCCTGTCCCTGGGATTCTCCAGGCAAGAACACCACCGGAGTGGGTTGCCATTTCCCTCTCCAATGCATGAAATCGAAAGGTGAAAGTGAAGTTGCTCAGTCATGTCTGATTTAGTAACCGCATGGACTGCAGCCTACCAGGCTCCTCCATCCATGGGATTTTCCAGGCAAGAGTACTGGAGTGGAGTGCCATTGCCTTCTCTGATTTCAAAGCATACTACAATGCAATAGCAATTTAGATGGTATTTTACACACAAAAAGTATTCAAATAGACTCAAAAGAGGTAAATATTTTGAATTCATATTTTGAATATCTAGAATTATCTAGAATTCAAATATTTTGAATATCTAGAATTATATTTAAAAAGTTATCATTTTAAAAATATGTAAGAAATCTACTCTTGGAAGGGCTGAAGCTACACATAATTTAATGAGCACTTGCTTTTAAATAGTCATGGACAAACTAATTCCCATTATGTATAAATTTAACCAAAGTACAGTGCTCACTTCAGCAACACATATACTAAATTTAACTAAAGCACAAAAAGAAGCTAAGTTTTTCAATTCATTTACTCAAGTAAGTGTGATAAACTTGTTACAAATCACAATAAAAGAAAACTGTATACCAAGCTTATATCCCAAAAAAGGAGTTTTATTTAATAAACCAATAAATCAAATCTAGAATAATAGTAATGGAAAAATAAACATTATGGTGTGCACATATTTTTAAAGAATATTTTAGCACAAAAATATGTTGATATAATTCACAGTCAGTATGATTTCAGATCTTAGAGGATGGACTTCCATTACTAGCTCTACCTCATGACATTCTGATTGTGAGAAAATTACCTAATCATTCTGTACCTCTGTTTTCTCACAGACAAAATAGAGATAAAATATCATCGGCCTCATAGGTCTGTCTGTTGTGAGGATTAAGTGTGATAATGTGTATAATGTACCTAGCACAATACCTGGAGAGTCTTCAGTAATTACCTATTAGTATTGGACATTGCTATTGTTGTTCATTCACTAAATTGTGTCCGACTCTTTGTGACCCCATGGACGGCTTTCCTGTCCTTCATTATCTCTTGGAGTTTATTTAAACTCATGCCCATTGAATCAGTGATGCCATCCAACCACCTCATCTTCTGTCATCCCCTTCTCCTGACTTCAATCTTTCCCAGCATCAAGGTCTTTTCCAATGAGTCAGCTCTTGCATCAGGTGGCCAAACTATTGGAGCTTCAGCTTCAGCTTCAGCATCAGTCCTTCCAATGAATGTTCAGGGTTGATTTCCTTAAGGACTGACTGGTTTGATCACCTTCCAGTCCAAGGGACTTTCAAGAGTCCTCCAGCACCACAGTTCAAAAGCATCAATTGTTTAGCACTCAGCCATTTTTTATAGTCCAACCCTCACATGGTCTGAGCCAGTCAGCTCCTGGTCTTGTTTTTGCTGACTGTATAGAGCTTCTCCATCTTTGGCTGCAAAGAATATAATCAATCTGATTTCGGTGTTGACCATCTGGTGATGTCCATGTATAGAGTCTTCTCTTGCGTTGTTGGAAGAGCGTGTTTGTTATGACCAGGGCATTTTCTTGGCAAAACTCTATTAGTCTTTGCCCTGCTTCATTCCGTATTCCAAGGCCAAATTTGCCTGTTACTCCAGGTGATTCTTGACTTCCTACTTTTGCATTCCAGTCCCCTATAATGAAAAGGACATCTTTTTTGGATGTTAGTGCTAAAAGGTCTTGTAGGCCTTCATAGAACCGTTCAACTTCAGCTTCTTCAGCGTTACTGGTTGGGGCAGAGACTTGGATTACTGTGATATTGAATGGTTTGCCTTGGAAACGAACAGAGATCATTCTGTAGTTTTTGAGATTGCATCCAAGTACTGCATTTCAGACTCTTTTGTTGACCATGATGGCCACTCCATTTCTTCTGAGGGATTCCTGCCCGCAGTAGTAGATATAATGGTCATCTGAGTTAAATTCACCCATTCCAGTCCATTTCAGTTCACTGATTCCTAGAATGTTGACATTCACTCTTGCCATCTCTTGTTTGACCACTTCCAATTTGCCTTGATTCATGGACCTGACATTCCAGGTTCCTATGCAATATTGTTCTTTACAGCATTGGACCTTGCTTCTATCACCAGTCATATCCACAGCTGGGTATTCTTTTTGCTTTGGCTCCATCCCTTCATTCTTTCTGGAGCTATTTCTCCACTGATCTCCAGTAGCATATTGGGCACCTATTGACCTGGGGAGTTCCTCTTTCAGTATCCTATCATTTTTCCTTTTCATACTATTCGTGGGGTTCTCAAGGCAAGAATACTGAAGTGGTTTGCCATTCCCTTCTCCAGTGGACCACATTCTGTCAGATCTCTCCACCATGACCCGCCCATCTTGGGTTGCCCCACGGGCATGGCTTAGTTTCATTGAGTTAGACAAGGCTGTGGTCCTCGTGTGATTAGATTGAGTAGTTTTCTGTGAGTATGGTTTCAGTGTGTCTGCCCTCTGATGCCCTCTTGCAACACCTACCGTTGAGGGGTATCTCCTCACCGCTGCCCTTCCTGACCTTCAACAAGGGATAGCTCCTCTAGGCCCTCCTGCACCCACACAGCCAGGGCTCCTAGGATGTGGGGTTGGTCCTCCCGGCCACCGCCCCTGGCCTCGGGCGTGGGGTTGCTCCTCCTGGCCGCCGCCCTTGGCCTCAGGCCTTGGGGCATGGGGGTGTGGGGTAGATCCTCCCACCCACGGCCCCTGGCCTCAGGCTTAGGGGCATGGGGTAGCTCCTCGAGCCCGCCGCCCCTGGCCTTGGACTTGGGGCATGCGGTATCTCCTCCCTGCCGCTGCCCCTGACCTCGAATGTGGGGTGGCTCCTCTCGCCCTGCTTTAGCGCACCTGTCGCAGCTGCCCGTGCTTGCCAAATTCAGACTGAAATTAAAGAAAGTAGGGAAAACCACTAGACCATTTAGGTACGATGACCTAAATCATATCCCTTATGATTATACAGTGGAAGTGAGAAATAGATTTAAGGGCTTAGATCTGATAGATAGAGTGCCTGATGAACTATGGAATGAGGTTTGTGACATTGTACAGGAGACAAGGATCAAGATCATCCCCATGGAAAAGAAATGCAAAAAAGCAACATGGCTGTCTGGGGAGGCCTTACAAATAGCTGTGAAAAGAAGAGAAGCGAAAAGCAAAGGAGAAAAGGAAAGATATGAATATATGAATGCAGAGTTCCAAAGAATAGCAAGAAGAGATAAGAAAGCCTTCTTCAGTGATCAATGCAAAGAAATAGAGGAAAACAATAGAATGGGAAAGACTAGGGATCTCTTAAAGAAAATGAGAGATACCAAAGGAACATTTCATGCAAAGATGGTCTCGATAAAGGACAGAAATGGTATGGACCTAACAGAAGCAGAAGATATTAAGAAGAGGTGGCAAGAATACACAGAAGAATTGTACAAAAGAGATCTTCACGACCCAGATAATCACGATGGTGTGATCTCTGACCTAGAGCCAGACATCCTGGAATGTGAAGTCAAGTGGGCCTTAGAAAGCATCACTACGAACAAAGCTAGTGGAGGTGATGGAATTCCAGTTGAGCTATTCCAAATCCTGAAAGATGATGCTGTGAAAGTGCTGCACTCAATATGCCAACAAATTTGGAAAACTCAGCAGTGGCCACAGGACTGGAAAGGGTCAGTTTTCATTCCAATCCCAAAGAAAGGCAATGCCAGGATTCCCTGTCCAAAACCAACTCCCGGAGCTTGCTCAAACTCATGTCCTTTGAGTAGGTGACACCATCCAACCATCTCATTCTCTGTCACCCTCTTGTCCTCCTGCCTTCAATCTTTCCCAGGATCAGGATCTTTTCCAATGAGTCAGTTTTTCACATCATGTGGCCCAGTATTGGAGTTTCAGCTTCAACATCAGTCCTTCAAATGAATATTTAGGACTGATTTCCACTAGGATTTACTGGTTTGATCTGCTTGCTGTCCAAGTGACTCTCGAGAGTCTTCTCTAACACCACAGTTCAAAAGCATCAATTCTTTTGTGCTCAACTTTCTTTATAGTCCAACAGGCAGAGCATGGGTCATCTCGAAAGGTGAGCAGAGCCTCAAATTGTGGTGTGGTCAGCTTTTATGGGCTTGGTAACTTCACAGGCTAATGAGTGGGAGGATTATTTCAACTATTTGGGGGAAGGGACAGAGATTTCTAGGAATTGGGCTGTCACGCAGGTTTTGATCTTTGATGGTAGGCTTTAGAACTATAGTGGCACCCACCTGCCAATGCAGGAGATGTAAGAGACACAGGTTCGGGTCCCTGGGTCAGGAAGATCCCCTGGAGGAGGACATGGCAACCCACTCCAGAGTTCTTGCCTGGAGAATCCCATGGACAGAGGACCTTGGCAGGCTACAGTCCATACGGTCACAAAGAATTGGACATGACTGAAGTGACTTACCACACACACAGGCTTAGAACATCCATTGCACCTGTGGGTGTGTCATTTAGCTTATTGATGTGTTAAATAAGCACATACTGAGGCTCAAGTTCTAGTGGAAGTCAACTCCTCTGTCATCTTGGACCTATTTGGTTCTAATAAGCTTATGTTGTGTCCTTGGGTTGTATCATTCTTTAAATGGTTGTGCCCTGCCCCCTTCCCTTCTATTTTAGGGTTATGATATCATTCTTATTAAACATGTATATTAAATAGAGAACAGACATCTTCAAATCCACATTCTATATCACTGTGCTACATAAATTATCATGGACTTGGTGATTTTTATCACCCTCAGGAATTATTTCTGTCTTAATTTTTACTAAGAATTTTATGAAAAACAGATGCTGATTTTTTAATAATATATATTTTGGTGAGGATGGAAATGATATGACTATTTTCATTTGTCATGACAAACTTGCTAATAAATTTTCTAAATATAATTTATTAATTTCCTTGGGAAGAGAGAAACAACAGTCTTCACTCATTGTTTTCCTCTGCTTTTAGGACTTTTTCCTTTATCCCTTGTTTTAAACAGTTTGACTATGATGTGACGTTGTAGCTTTGTTTATGACTCTTTGAGTTTATTAAGTTTCTTGGGTTTGTAGATTTCCAGCTATTTTCTAACAAATTTGAAACTTTTCAGCTATTAGTTTTTCAAGTATGTCTTCTGCCCCCTCTTCTTTCCTTCAGGGACTTCAATTTCATATATATCAGGTTATCTTGAGTTGTCTAGCAGCCAGCTGATGTCCTGTTCATTTTTTTCAATATTTCTCTCACTGCATTTTATTCTGAAGAGCTTCCTATTGAACATCTTCAAGTTCACTTATCAATATTTCTGAGGTATACAATCGGCTGCTAAGCACAGACATTATAATTTTCATCTATAAAAGTTTAATGTGGGCTTCTTTTATATCCTCTGTGTCTCTATTAAATATGCTCAATCTATCCTCTATCTTTCTGGGCATATTTTTCATACATTTTGCCCACCTTTTTACTTGTTTCAACCAAGAAGGAAAATATAGCCCTTGTCATTTTAATCCTGAAGCAGAAGTTCCGTATAATCAATTTTTATCTTTTTTGTAAAGAATCTTAGATCTCCATTTAGAAGCACAATTGGATTTTTAACCTCATGCTACTTATGTTCATGTTAATATTATGAAATAAACTTGAAAACCTTATATTTTTAATGTTCTAAAACAGTGAGAATCAATATTAGAGGAACACAAGTTCTCCATGAATCAAAATGCTGTTAAGTTACTGGGTGGTGCTGGAGGAAGATTTATCAAAATTATCTGAAAATATATTTGAAAAAAATGATATACAAATAAATATTGAAAAGGAAAAGAGAAATAAGAGAATTTACCCCTAAAATACTAAAATCTGATGTAAGAATATAAAGATCAATGAAATAGGGCAGAAAGCATAGAAACAGTTCCTAGTTAGGCAATAATTTGATGTAGGACAAAGAAAATATGTCATATATAAATGGACTTAAGTGGCTCTTAAAGAATAGTTAACAATAATAAAACCACTATTGCCCTACCTTGTTGTTGTTTAGTCGCTAAGTCGTATTCGACTCTTTTCTGACCCTATGGACTATAGCCCACCAGGCTTCTCTGTCCATGGGATTTTCTAACCAAGAATACTGGAGTGGGTTGCCATTTCCTTCTCCAGGCATCTTCCCAACCCAGGGATCAAACCCACACCTCCTGTATTGACAGGCAGGTTCTTTACCACCACCAGGGAATCCCATGCCTTACCTCATACCACTAACCAAAATAACTACCAGATGAGTTATGTAGTTAAAGTTTAATTGAAATGAATACACACGTACTACTATATAAAAGATAGATTACCACCAAGGACTTCTTGTATAGCATAGGGAATTCTACCCAATATTTTGTGATAACCTATGTGAGAAAAGAATCTAAAAACAATAAATACATGTATATGTATAACCAAATACCTTGCTGTATACTTGAAACTAACACAACACTGTAAATCAACTATACTCCAATGAAAATTAAAATATTAAAAAGGAAAAAAAGTAAAATATAAGGAAATTAGTAAAAAATTCAAATGAATCACATAAAAGTGGGGAATAAATCTCTATAAACTCAAAATATGCAAATAATGGAGGAAAAGGTCAATAGATTTGAAAATATTAAATGTTTCTTCTACTTGGAAAGAGATAAATGAGATTAAAAAACAAACTGGAAAAATTACAATATATAAAAGAAACAAATAATTTCTATAATTAAAAACTCTTATAGATCAGTAAGTAACAAAATTATCTAAAACCTAATAAATAAAAGCAGGAAATATGTGTCATCCAAAATGCAATGAAGGATAAAAATAATTAATAAACATATCAAGAATATTTATTGTACTAGTAATAAAAAGATCAAAGTTATAAATTAAAAGTACGTTACCACCTCAAAATTTGTAAAAGTTAAAAAAAGTTCCCAGAGTGCTAATTGTAGTGGAAAACACATTCCTATGCTGCTTATGGGAAGTTAAAATTTGAGGGTAGTAATTTGGCAATATGTATATTAAAAACTTTAACAATGTTGCATCATTTTAAAAATTAAAATTATGTTCTCAAAGTCCACTTAAGGAGCTAGACCATTCATGATATAGTCTAAATAGAGAATTTTAAAAATGCATATATTGTCTAATATACCAATTTTAATAAGAAAATATATCATAATTTCTCTCTACCCAGATTTTGAGAGTGTAGCTGATATTTTTGAAATGATACTACTTTAATCACCATAAAATGTTTCAAGCCTTGTGACTCTTCAATCTATTATTTATTGTCACTATAATGCAGGCACTTTACTGAAGTGGTAATGGGGGATCTTTTCTGTTAGAGAATAAAGTATCCACTCCCCAGAATACTGGTATCCATTTTAGAATAGCAGAAATTATCCAAGGAACTCTGAGGCCCAAAGAATTTCTCTTCCTCTCCCTCTCTATAAGTCTGTCATTGTGAAGTTTAATCCTTTTGCTGATAGTCAGGCAATTTCAGTACTAACTTCTTAAAGCTGGACAGAGGCAAGGGATAGAATGCTTTTCTTTAGACCTATGTTCTTCATTATGTCAGTCTCTTTATAGCTACTGCTTCAGGGTGACCTTGAAAGGAAATGCCCTACAGGCGTTAGTAGTGTTCACTAGAAAATAGTGCTGCATGGCTCAGTGTATAAGGAGAAGTTACTTTATTTCTCAGACAAGGTGCAGTACCATCTGTCTATGAAATGAGTAGAGATGCCCATCTGTACATAAACCTTCAAAAGAAGTTTCACCACTGCAGAAAAGTGTATCAAATTCAAGTGTTTCTCAAAAGTACGTAGGTTGCTCAATAAATGTCTGGTAAGTGAATAAATGGAAAATGAATGAGGTACTGCAGTTTCCTTTGCCTGATATCTATGTCAAAGCTTTTAATCCTCAGTTCCTTCAGCAACATTTGAGGGGATTTTTTTAGCTGCAGTTTCCCAGATGCCACCTCCAGAGATATAACTGCACCTGGTTTGGACAGAAATCTGCCAGGTCCTCTATAGAGAGTTGCCTAGGCTGTTCACTGGACAAAAGTACTCAGACATGGAGAAAAGTGAAGTCTAAAGTTCAGCCTAGATTTTGGAACAGGCTAAGTTTGCCCAGAAGAAGAATTTGTTTTTTCTTATCATGCAAAGGAGTGCCTGATGACCAAACCATCAGGACCCAGGGGTACATCTTATCAGAGGTCATACCTTTTTCTATTCATACAAAGGTTCAGTATACTACCTATAGCTCCAAGTCTAGAAGCTATAGGTAGTATAGCCCCATCAGAATTTTATTTAAATTTCCTCCAGCTTAAACAAACAAGCCATTATGATTGATAACTGCAGAAAAATATCAACTGTTGCCAGAAAGGAGCTAATGAAATCAGATTTGTCCCTGTAGAATCTTGCTCCTATTTTTTCCCTGTTGTCACATCCAAGCTTACCCTACACTTGCACTCTTGTCCCCAATCTCACATACATCCCATCCCCACCCTCTGCCCTCGTTTCTATGAACTACAGCTTCTATACAGCAACCAAGTTCAGAGTTTTTGATAACATATCACATGCTACAGCTTGCAGGACACTGGACAATCCCCTGCAGGAGACACATAGTTGAGCTTTGGGGTGTGTGGCAACACTCTACACATACACTTGTCACAACAGGGAATGCCAGTGAGTCCAGGAAATGTAATGGGTGAAGAATCAGCTACACATGACTTTCAAAAGATATTTCATCATCCATCAGTTCAGTTCAGTCGCTCAGTCATGTCAGACTCTTTGTGACCCCATGAATCACAGCACACCAGGCCTCCCTGTCCATCACCAACTCCCGGAGTTCACTCAGACTCACATCCATTGAGTCAGTGATGCCATCCAGCCATCTCATCCTCTGTCATCCCATTCTCCTCCTGCCCCCAATCCCTCCCAGCATCAGACTCTTTTCCAATGAGTCAACACTTCGCATGAGGTGGCCAAAGTACTGGAGTTTCAGCTTCAGCATCATTCCCTCCAAAGAAATCCCAGGGCTCATCTCCTTCAGAATGGACTGGTTGGATCTCCTTGCAATCCACGGGACTCTCAAGAATCTTCTCCAACACCACAGTTCAAAAACATCAATTCTTCAGTGCTCATCCTTCTTCACGGTGTAACTCTCACATCCATACATGACCACTGGAAAAACTATAGCCTTGACTAGACGGACCTTTGTTGGCAAAGTAATGTCTCTGCTTTTGAGTAGGCTATCTAGGTGGGTCATAACTTTTCTTCCAAGGAGTAAGTGTCTTTTAATTTCATGGCTGTAGTCACCATCTGCAGTGATTTTGGAGCCCAAAAAAATAAAGTCTGACACTGTTTCCACATCTATTTCCCATGAAGTGAGGGACAGATGCCATGATCTTCATTTTCTGAATGTTGAGCTTTATGCCATATAAAATTCAGATAATGCAATTCATTTCAGTACAACCAAATATAGCATATTGTATGGTCTTCCATGTGTTAGGAAATCTAGGTGGTAATAATAGGGATAAGACATAGCTCTTACCACCAAGATCCACATAATCTAGAGAAAAAAAAAAAAGGCAATATCAAAAGCTAGGACAAATATGAATATACACCAAATGTAAGATAGAATGAAGAGCAAATCCTCACAGAATACATCCAGAAGGAAGGGAAAAAAATAATACAGAAAATTGTCATCTGAGTAATGTCAATGGAGGAAAGGAGAGAGACATGCAGTATGGAGGTGGATGTACACACTGGGCTCTGGAGACTTCCAAAGCTCATCTTAATAAAAGTGAGGGAAAGAGAATAAGGCAAAGAAAATATTCTTCCATCAGTCATGAGCATGCCAAATGTGTTTCTTCAAAACAGAGGACCTTGAGCTAAAGGCTGTCCCCACTAACCTCCAGGCTAGACCTCTAAAGAGGATTCTACACACGTCCATGCATAAGCTTGGTGATACCTGGTGTTTACCTGTATAATGTGGCAATCTGACTTTCTGTCCAAGGAAAATGAGGTAATATAGAGGGTCTTGTTTTAAAAACATAGTCACTTTCTGGGATTTTGTTTGAAACCTTGTGAAAAAAGCCTCCCATGCTTTAAAAAAAAAAAAAGAGCAAAAGTAAGAACTGAAAATATCATTTCTGCATTCAAGATGACCATCTGAGAAGTCTAAAAAAAATAAATAAATAAAAAATAAACCTACAAGTGAATAATTTAAAAAATGTGAATCAGAGGAATGAAACATTATCTTAGAAAAAAAACAAAATATTACTTCTGAATAAGTTCCATACAAGAAAGAGAAGAAAAATACTGCAGTGAGATACATTACTACTGAAATTACAAAGACTGGCAATACCAGCATGTGACACCATTAGAACTCTCATCCATTATTAATGGAGTGGAAAATGGTATAGCCACTTTGACAAAGGTCTGGTACTGTCTTGTCATTTTAAACATATAAGTACCTTGTGACTCAGCAATTCCACTCCTACAACTTTAATCCAGAGAAATGAGAACATGTTTCTGCAAAAAGACTGGCACTAGATTGTGCAGTTTTGCACATAATGCCAAAAAACTGGAAGCAACCCAAACATCTATGAATAGGTTAATATTAATAGACTCATCACAGTCAAAGTGTGGGAAACTACTCAGCAACAGAAAGGAATAAACTGGTAATGAATATAATTGGTGGATGAATGTCACAAACTGCACTGAATGAAAGAAGACTTACAAAAATAGTACATATGGTATGGTTCAATTTGTATTAATTTTTCTAACAGAAAAAACTAATTGGTGATTTAAAAATTGGGATAAAATTTGTTTCTGGGATGGGACAGTGACTCAGTTGGTAAAGAATCTGCCTGCAATGCAAGAGATGTGGGAGATACAGGTTTGAACCATGGGTTGGGAAGATCTCCTGGAGAAGGAGATGGAAACCCCCTCCAAAATTCTTGCCTGGAGAATCCCATGGACTGAGGAGCCTGGTGGGCTACAGTCCACAGGGTTGCAAAGAGTCAGACATGACTGAAGTGATTGGGCACCCTGGGATGGGTCATAAGCTGACAAAAAGTGTTAAGGGGAACTTTTTTAGGATAGTGATAAATAGGTATTTGGGTTGCATGTATTAGTCAAAACTCAATGAATGATTTACTTAAGATTTTCTCATTTCATTAAATGTATGGTTAACTTCACAAAAAAGAAACAAATGTAAAATCCTGTTTATTTTTCTAATTAGTTCTATTCATGTTGAAGTGTTTAAGGGCAAAGTACTATATTAGTGATCTATTACTCTGTAAAATATTATCCCAAAATGTAGTGCCTTAGGACAACAAATATTTTATTATATTATGAGAGCTGCTTAGTTAGGTTGTTCTGACTCAGGATCTCTCAGGAAGCTACAATCAAGATAATATAAGAAGCTGTAGTCACCTGAAAGCTTGATAGATATTGGGGACTTCTACTATGAGCTAAAACTCATGGCTATTGGCAGGAGGCTCAGCTGCTCATCATGCCAGTTGCTCTATAGGGCTTCTCCTAGAGTGAACTTCTCCTAGTTGTTCTATAGCTGACTTCACCTAGAGTGAACAGCCCAAGAAAGATTGTAAAGAGGAAGACTTGGTGCCTTTTGTGATCTAGCCTTAGAAGTCATATCTTTTTGCCTTTTCATACTGTTCATGGAGTTTGCAAGTCAAGAATATTGAAGTGGTTTTCCATTCCCTTCTCTAGTGAACCATGTTTTGTCAGAATTCTCCACCATGACCCATCTGTCTTGGGTGGCCCTACCCGGGTGGCTGATAGTTTGAGTTAAACAAGACTGTGGTCCAATGTGATCACTTGGATTAGTTTTCTGTGATTGTGATCTTCATTCTGGTTATCCCTCTGAGAGATAAGGATAAGAGGCTTATGGAAGCTTCCTGATGGGAAAGACTGACTGGATCTTCTTCTGATGGGCAGGGGCATGCTCAGTAAATCTTTAACCCAATTTTCTGTTGATAGGCAGGGCTGTGTTCCCTCCTTGTTCTTTAACCTAAGACCAAATTATGGTGGAGGTAGTGAAGATAACGGTGGCCTCCTTCAAAAGGTCCATGCACATTCTGCCACACTCAGTGCCCCTGACCCTTCAGCAGGCCACGGAAGACCCATGCCTCTGCCTAAAACTCGTGAACACTCAAACGGCAAGCCTGGGTCAGTCTCTTGTAGGGTCATTGCTTCTTTCTCCTGGGTCCTGGTGCACATAAGAGTCTGTTTACCCAGTCCAATATAAGTTCTGTAATCAAATCCCACTGGCCTCCAAAGTCAAATTCTCTGGGAATTCTCAGTCCCCTTGCCAAATCCACAAGTTGGGAGATCTGTTGTGGGTTCTAGAACGTCCTTAACAGTGTGAGAATTTCTTTGTTATAACTGTTCTGCAGACAAACAGATCAAGGGATTAGATCTGATAGACAGAATCCCTGAAGAACTGTGGACAGAGGATCGTGACACTGTACAGGAGGCAGTGATCGAGACCATGCCCAAGAAAAAGAAATGAAAAAAGGAAAAATGGTTGTCTGAGGAGGCCTTACAAATAGCTGAGAAAAGAAGAGAAGCTAAAGACAAAAGAGAAAAGGAAATATATACCCATTTGAATGCAGAATTTCAAAGAATAGCACAAAGAGATTAGAAAGTCTTCCTCAGTGATCAATGCAAAGAAATAGAGGAAAGCAATAGAATGGGGAAGACTAGAAATCTCTTCAAGAAAATTGGAGATACCAAGGGAAAATTTCATGCAAAGATGGGCACAATAAAAGACAGAAATGGTATGGACCTAAAAGAAGCAGAAGATATGAAGAAGAGGTGGCAAGGATACACAGAAGAACTGTACAAAAAAGATCTTCATGACCCAGATAATCATGATGGTGTGATCACCACCTAGAGCCAGACATCCTGGAATGAGAAGGCAAGTGGACCTTAAGAAGCATCACTTCGAATAAAGCTAGTGGAGATGATGGAATTCCAGTTGAGCTATTTCAAATCCTAAAAGATGATGCTGTGAAAGTGCTACATTCAATATGCCAGAAATTTGGAAACTCAGCAGTGGTCACAGGACTGGAAAAGATCAGTTTGCATTCCAATCCCAAAGAAAGGCAATGCCACAGAATGTTCAAACCACTGTACAATTGCACTCACCTCACAAGCTTAACAAAGTAATGTTCAAAATTCTCCAAGCCAGGCTTCAACAGAACATGAACTGTGAGTTTCCAGATGTTCAAGATGGAATAAAGCAGATAAAAAAAGAAGAAGAACCATAGATCAAATTGCCAACATCTGTTAGACCATAGAAAAAGCAAGAGAATTCCAGAAAATCATCTACTTCAGCTTTATTGATTGTGCCAAAGCCTTTCACTGTGTAGATCACAACAAACCACTGAAAATTCTTCAAGAGACAGAAATATCAGACCACCTTACCTGCCTCCTGAGAAATCTGTACGCAGGTCAAGAAGCAACATTTAGAACCGGAAATGAAACAACAAATGGGTTCCACAGTGGGAAAGGAGTACGTCAAGGCTGTATATTGTCACCCTGCTTATTTAATTTATATGCATAGTACATCATGCGAAATGCTGGGCTGGATGAAGCACAAGCTGGAATCAAGATTGCCAAGAGAAATATCAATTACCTCAGATATGCAAATGACACCACCCTTATGGCAGAAAGTGAGGAGGCACTAAAGAGCCTCTTGATGAAAGTGAAAGAGAAGAGGGAAAAAGCTGGCTTAAATCTCAACATACAAAAAGCAAAGATCATGGCCTATGTTCCCATAACTCCATGGCAAATAGATGGGGAAACAATGGAAACAGTGACATAGTTTATTTTCTTGGACTCCAAAATCACTGTAGATGGTGACTGCAGCCATGAAATTAAAAGATGCTTGCTCCTTAGAAGAAAAGTTATGACCAACCTAGATAGTTTATTAAAAAGCAGAGACATTTCTTTCCCAATAAAGGTCCATCTAGTCAAAGCTATGGTCCTCTGGTCATGTATGGATGTGAGAGTTGGACTGTGAAGAAGGCTGAGTGCCAAAGAATTGATGCTTTTGAACTGTGGTGTTGGAGAAGACTCTTGAGAGTCCCTTGGACTGCAAGGAGATCCAACCAGTCCATTCTAAAGGAGATCAACCCTGGGATTTCTTTGGAAGGAATGATGCTAAAGCTGAAACTCCAGTACTTTGGCCACCTCATGTGAAGAGTTGACTCATTGGAAAAGACTCTGATGCTGGGAGGGATTGGGGGCAAGAGGAGAAGGGGACGACAGAGGGTGAGATGGCTGGATGGCATCACTGACTCGATGGACGTGAGTCTGAGTGAACTCTGGGAGTTGGTGATGGACAGGGAGGCCTGGCGTGCTGTGATTCATGGGGTCACAAAGAGTCGGACACAACTGAGCTAAGCACTGAAGAATTGATGCTTTTGAACTGTGCTGTTGCAGAAGACTCTTTAGAGTCTCTTGGACTGCAAGGACATCCAATCAGTCCACCCGAAAAGAAATCAGTCCTGAATATTCATTGGAAGCTGAAGCTGAAACTCGAATATTTTGGCCACCTGATGCAAAGAACTTATTCACTGGAAAAGACCCTGATATTGAGAAAGACTGAAAGTGGGAAGAGAAGGGGACAACAGAGGATGAGATGGGGACAACAGAGGATGAGATGGTTGGATGCCATTACCGACTCAGTGGACATGGGTTTGAGCAAGCTCCAGGTGTTGGTGATGGACAGGAAAGCCTGGTGTGATACAGTCCATGGGTCACAAAGAGTCATACATTACTGAGTAGTTGAACTGAACTTAGAAGTCATATACCATTACTTTTGATATATTCTAGTCTACGAATCACATAGACTAACTCTGATAGGTGGGACTACACAAGGGTGAAAATATCAAGATGTAAGAATCATCTCAGAAGCTGGCTACCACAGGGTAGTGATGTCTACAATTCATGTTAAATGCATTTTGAAAAAGACAAGCTGATAGATGTGTAGACGAATAAATATATTGATAGACAAGGGATAAAACTTATATAGTGAAATATTACCAATTATGGGATCTATACAGTAGGTATATGTGTGTTTTCTGTACAACATTTTCAACTATCCATATGTTTGAGTTTTTTATAATTAAGTAAAATTTGGGGAAAATCACTTAATCCTAAGGAGATATGAGAAGTCATCAGTTTAGTCGCTCAGTCATATCTGACTTTTTGTGACCCTGTGGATTGCAGCATGCCAAGTTTCCCTGTCCATCACCAACCCCCGGAGCTTGCTCAAACTCATGTCCATTGAGTCGGTGATGCCATCCAACCATCTCATCCTCTGTCGTTCCCTTCTCCTCCCGCCTTCAGTCTTTTCCAGCATCAGGGTCTTTTCCAAGGAGTCAATTCTTTGCTTCAGGTGACCAAAGTATTGGAGTTTCAGCTTTAACATGTCCTTCCAATGAATATTCAGGACCGATATCCTTTAAGATGGACTGGTTGGATGTCCTTGCAGTCCAAGGGACTCTCAAGAGTCTTCTCCAACACCAGTTCAAAAGCATCAATTCTTCCGCGCTCAGCTTTCTTTATAGTCCAACTCTCACATCCATACGTGACTACTGGAAAAAGCATACCTTTGAATAGATGGACTTTTGGTGGCAAAGTAATGTCTCTATTTTTTAACATGCTGTCTAGGTCAGTCATAGCTTTTCTTCCAAGGAGCAAGAATCTTTTAATTTCATATCTACAGTCACCATCTGCAGTGATTTTGGAGCCCAAAAATATAAAGTCTGTCACTGTTTCCATTGCTTCCCCATCTATTTGCCATGAAGTGATGGGGCCAGATTCCATGATCTTCATTTTCTGAATGAGTTTTAAGTTTTAAGCCAGCTTTTTGCCTCTCTTCATTCACTTTCATCAAGAGCCTCTTTAGTTCTTCTTTGCTTTCTGCCATAAGTGTGGTGTCATCTGCATGTCTGAGGTTATTGATATTTCTCCTGGCAATCTTGATTCCAGCTTGTGCTTCACCAAGCCCGGCATTTCTCATGATGTACTCTGCATATAAGTTAAATAAACAGGGTGACAATATATAGCCTTGACATACTCCTTTCCTGATCTGGAACCAGTCTGTTGTTCCATGTCCAGTTATAACTGTTGCTTCTTGACCTGCATACATATTTCTCAGGAGGCAGGTCAGACATTCGGGTATTCCCATCTCTTTAAGAACTTTACAGTTTGTTGTGATCCACACAGTCAATAACATGGCCTCCTCTAAATAAAAACAGTAATCTCTAAGAGATAAATTAGAGATAATTTGATAATTTGAAGGCAAAGATATTGAAGGGTGATGGTTGAAATAAGACCTAGATGCTGTTCTAAGAGAATGGATAGAAGAAATGTTTACACTTGGTGGCCAGCAGACATGCCTGAGATAGCCTCAGTGTGAACACCCCGTCTATCCCCAAGATATAATGGACAGCAAGTCACTTGCTATGTCTGTAGGTGAAAAAAAGAGTGGCAAAATGGAAGCTGCCTTAGGATTGAGATACCAGGGAAAATAGCAATGGCCTGTGTCATTGAAAACACATCTGAACAACAAATGGGAATAGGGACACATCAGTGGATACTGGTGCAGGTTAATGCAAACCCCTAAATTAGATGCAAACCCAAACTCACTCCCAGATCGAAGTACAATCCCAAGGAGAAAAGGGCTGGGAGTGATATTGGGAGAGGGACTAAGCAAGCATGGCTAATAATATAGGAATTCATAATTAGTGGTTAATGGTTTTCTCTGAGCATTTGTGTCTTAAATACTTTTATGTGTCTTTCAAACTTTCAAAAGGAATAAGAAATATTTTTGGATGATTGGCACTGAAAATAATTAATGTCAAGGACATGATCGAAAAACTTGTACAGAGAAGGGAATTCTCCAAACTCTGAAATTCCTATCAGTGTTATTACAATCATAGGTCTTTTTAAAAATATAATGTGACTTTTCCTCAAAGGATATAATTCAAATGATTTTCTTTGGAATAAAACAGTTCATACATAAAATCAAACAAACAATGAAGTGCAGCTCCCAGGTCTATATTTGACTCTGAATGTGTATTATTAAAGAAAAAAAAAAAAACAAAACTGTAAAGTGAATCATCCCATATGATTAAACCATGTATTAATAGAGAGAAACAGAAGCTCAAAAGCACATGCACCCACACACAGACTCAAGACTGAAATGGAAAGAAAACCAAGCCCAGAACTGCTAAGAAATGGGGAGCAGCAGAGACATGGCTAAAGATAGCACTTGGGCTTTTGTCTTGTTGTGTGTGCCTTGCTCCCATGGCCTCTCCAGAGTCCAAACAAGCAATCTCAGGGACAGACAGCAGAGGGGAAAAAAAAGGTTTGCAGACAGACCAGTTTAGAACAATAGGCACAGGACACTGTAGAGACTTGCAGAGCCCCTCCCCTCTAATCGTTAGGAATTTGAAGGAAACATCATGAATCCAGGTTGAAGGCCATTGGAGGAGGTAGGAGGTGTCTCAGGCTACCTCTCAGTGGCCAAACTCACCTCCCAGAGGCCTGTCTTTCCTCAAGGGATACAGGAATATTTGGTTGTTTCAATTCAATGCACTTTTGGGAAAGCACGAACATCAAAGGAAACACAAAATCCTTGAGTCTGTGTTACTTTTTTGGATAGGCATTCTACTTTTTAAATTTTTTCTTATAAAATCTTTTACTTCTCTTTCTGTTTTCACTTCTTTCTTGTCAAGGGACCTGCATTATCGCCTTTTGAGCAAGTAGTAGAAGCTCAGAGGTTATCCTTTCCCTACTGAACTTTTGATAAAGTGCAGAACAAGATAGGGTGGTGGGCAGGGGGAGAAGGTCAGCCTAGTACTGACCGAGGGCGGTGTGCCCATGCAGTGATGAGAAAATTCAATCTCCAGGAGAACAGAATTTGTTTTTCTGCTCATAATCCACAGTTCTGTGAGGATGGCATTACCCAGGTGTGGCAGGATTTATCGGGCTCTGGTGAGCATGTCCTTAGAATAACTGAGAGAAAAACAAATTCTTACAAATTAGATTAGTCTATGGAAACAGAAAGATGTGCACTATTTTAGAATTTCATCGGTTTATTAAAAAGGAGATTCTTGTTATAACACAACGGTTAATTTGCACATTCTACCTTTCATATGATAGAATTTCTTAAAGCAGGACCTGCCTGTAGTTCACAATGCAGTTGCTAGAGGCAAATCCCACTTTCTCAAACCAAGACAGAAACAAGCTGTCCCAAGGAGATTTCCAGCTCTGAACTCCAGTGTCTGAGGACATATTAAGGCAGCTGTCTGTTCAGAAGATACGCAATAAAATATTCTATAAAGATACTCAGTTAAATTTCCAATTAAAATGATTTAGTGCCTTCATTTTTTAAGTTTTCCCAAGGTTTGCTGATGACTAAAATTATGTAATGAAGCTTTCAAGGTTTTAAATCTGCTAATTAATCTCTGCACCTTTACAATAACCCAGAGCAATAAAAGGCACAGTGAAAAGGAGCAGATTAATGTCTGAGTGGATTAACCCTTAGGAGACTGGTCTTTTCCAGTCTTGACAGATGAAGGTTTGAAGTGGGTCAGACTATTATTTGGCTCTGCATGGAGGGAGCAGTATCATGAGCAGTCTCACCTATGGCAGTGGTGTCAGAACTGATTTTGCTTCTATGGAAATCCCTACTGTGAAGCCTGCTGTTATTCAGACAAGCAGAAGTTGGAGAGAAAGCAACAGCACCGTGGAGTCGTGGAAAGTAGAACTTTCAGAAGCAGAGTTCAGTAAAGGATTGAAATGATTCTGAAAAAGTTTAAGGGATGAAACTCTCTAATGGGGAGTCCAGGAAACCCCAGTCTGTGTGATGAACCAAGGCAGATGGAAAGCCACTTAACCAGCCAAACAGGTCTGAGAAGCAGAGAGAGATGCTTCAGGGAAAAAGACCATTCACTGAGACATGAAGCTCAGTTGTACCCAAAGGGAATATTTATTATGGATTACAGTTAAAAGGGACTTGGGTATATCTGCTCAACTGTGTTCCTGTTTTTTACAATGGCTATTTACATTGGGTAGGTAACTCTGCCCATTATTTATCTATTGACTCAGCTTTGAGACTACCTTCTATGCTACTCTGGGATGCTGAGGCTGGAGCCTACAATCTATATTTCTCAAATTTCCTTGCTATAAACTACTGGCTTCTGTTAGGGTCTGTTAATGAAAGCTACTGTTGTTTTTGTTCAGTAGCTTCTGACTCTTTGCAACCGTTTTCAACCCCATGAACTGCAGCATACCAGGCTTCCCTGTCCTTCACGATCTGCCTGAGTTTACTCAAACTTAAGTCCATTGAGTCAGTGATGCCATCCAACCATCTCGTTCTCTGTCGACCCCTTCTCCTCTGGCCCTCAGTCTTTCCCAACATCAGGGTCTTTTCCAATGAGCTACTGACAGGAAGCTTCTAAATGGAGATTGAAAAGGGGAAGTAGAGGAGGAAGAGTTCCTTTGCATTTCAGTTTCAGGCCACATCATGGAAGCAGGAGACACAAGCTACTTGTGGATTAATCCTGATAAGAGACAGAGCTAGGACTGAGACTTTGTTCTGCTTGACTGCAAACATTATATGTTGTATTTGATCCTCCTTTGGCTCTCTGGGAGGAAAATTGGGAGAGAGTGACATTGGAAAACCCTAAGAAGGATCAAAAAAGTGTCTAGCAGTGCTTCGTGCCACAGAGAGGGTAAGAACTGAGAAGGTGAAAGCTGAGGCTGGTAGACTTGGCAACTAGAAGGGTGACAGTGACTCGGAATCTTCATTCTGTGGTTTATAATCTTGGTTGCTAGTTAGAACCTGTAATTTGCTTCTCACCAGTAGAATGTGGCAAAGGTGGAGAGACTTTGCCAATGTAATTAAGGCCTTAATCAGTAGGATCTGAGTTAATCAAGGAAGTGATTCTGAATGGGCCTGACCTATTTAGGTGAGGCCTTTAAAAGAGAAAAAAGCATCAGAGAGACTGATGCTTGCTGGCCTGGAGAAAGAAGCAAAACTGCCACAATGTGAATTGCTTGTGAAGAGGGGTGACCTCTAGGAACTGAAGGTCTCAGTCCTACAACCTAAAGAAATAAAATTTTGCCAACGAACTTATGAGCTTTAAAACCTCAGATGAGGGCTTACCTGGTGGTCCACAGTGGTTAAGAATTCACCTTGCAATGCAAGGGACACTGGTTTAATCCCTGGTTGGGGAAGATCCCACATGACATGGAACAACTAAACCTGAGTGCCACAACTCTAAGCCAGCTCTCTAGAGGCTACAAGCCACAACTGCTGAGCCTACTCGAGATAACTACAGAACTGCGCTCTGCAACAAGAAGCCACCAAAATGAAAAGCCAGGGCACTGCAACAAAAAGTAGGCCCTGCTTGCCACAACTAGAGAAAGCCCTCATGCAGCAACAAAGACCCAATACAGCCAAAAAATAAATTAAATAAATCTTAAAAAAAAAAAAAGAAAAAAAACTCAGATGAGACAACAGCTCTGGACAATACCTTGATTTCAGCATGATGAAACTCTGAGCAAAAGACCCAGCTAACTCTTGCCCCAAATTCCTGACCTGTGGAAACTAAGAGATAATAAATGCATGCGGTTTTAAATCCCAAAGTCTGTGGTAATTCGTTATGCAGTGATAGAACACTAACACAGGAACAGAAGCCAGACTTCAGGCAAACACCCACACACCCACACTGTTCTTCCAGTCACTGGCAGAACAGAATCCTGATACCAAACAGATCCATCATTTGCAATTGTGCTGTCAATGCCCACCTGCCTAAAACAGCCTACCACTAAAACCCAGCCAGCCGACAGGATCCCATTAGATAGCAGTCTTGCCGCAGATCATGCCTGGATTCACATGCCCTTTTGGAAGTTTGTGTTGAATTTCTGGCTCAACTCTCCGAGTACCAGTCCCAGGTTCTTATTACAGTATCTTAAGAGACAAAAAAAAAGCAGTGTTGTCTGAATATCTTTATTTCCGTTGTGCTGTTATTTTACTATAAACAAAAGAAAGGCTAATTGAGTTTTAAAATTCAATTATGGTATGAAGACTCTCACTTAACAATAGCAAAATAAAACCTGTGAAAAGAGAGGCAGCAATAGCAATATGGAAACAAAAGGTCACCATTGTATTTCTGAGGTCTGAGCAATTGAAATGGAAATGAATGTTGTTCCTGAAGCTTTTCTAGGTGACTGGTGATTTTGCTTTCCCTACCAGGCAGTGCTTGCCCATACTAGACATGATGACAAAAGCGGCCATAACAAATTCACAAAGGGATACACAGCTCCCTCTGTAATAAACAAGCTGAAATAGAAACTGGTAGCAGCATCCCATACAGCAGAGCCGGAACTCCTTAAGAAAGCAAACTGAATAACCTTGTCACATCCATTCTCCACACTTTTCCTTTGGCAAGTGTTCCATGTCCCCGTGAAGCCTCATTTCCCCATCTATTGCCAAAGGCTACCATTTCATATCACACATCAAAGCATGAGAAATGTCAAGGTAATGAAAACTGACACCGTGGCAAAGAGAAGGTGAGCCACAGCCACTGTGGGGACAGCTGGGCCAAGGTCTTCTCAGAGAGCACTGCTCCAGGCTCTTCTGCAGCTGAGCCTGCCCAAGAGCTGGACTCTACAACACAACTGTGCCTCCTGAATAAGAGCCACAAAATGCAAGTTTGGGATTCACAATTAATTCAATAGCAAGACAGCCAAAACGACTTTGATATTCCAAACTGAGATCACTCTTGACCTTGAAAGATTTATATGCCTCTGAAATGTCCCTGGTTTACCTTAATAAACTGACTATTGAGCTTTTATCCATGCATCTGGCCAAATGTATTTAAATCTTTCTCAAAGAAAATTATATGTTAAATCAGGAATTTGGCTTACGAGCCACCTCTTGCACAAATGGATCCATATAATTAAAGTCTTGGAAAATCTGAAGGCTTTGGTTCTCATACAGATCAAACTTTGATGTGCACTGGGTCTTTGGCCAAGTCACGGAATTTCTTTCTTCAGTTTTCAATTTCAAAGAGTGAACTCTGTTTCAGACCTTGAACTTATTTCTAGCCCAACTGCCAGGGATTCTCTTTTGCAAAGAGAAGTGTTGGCACTGAGTCCCAAAATGACACCAGGGCTAGTGATGTAATCGAGGTAATCAGAGATGGTCATTTGGAATTTACTGATTTCATCAGTGAATTCACACACTGTTACAAAGCCTTCCAACACTGTACAGGCATTCAAAGCCACTGATTGGATACTTATGTTTGCTTAGAGGCAAAAAAACTCTGAAAGAATGATAATTTGGGGACTAAAAAGGTTAGTATTTTTATCTAGAGTGAGAAATGCCTCTTGATGGAACATTTAGAGGTTATATCTGGATAAAATAGCATGCAGTAACAGAAGCGAAGATATTAAATGAAGCTACTAAGGAGTTTGTGGTTTTTAAGAGGCTCTTGCCATCCTTTTCAGTAGTCTTCTCTTACAATATGTTATTTGGTACTCTATTTGAATTGTAAGTAATATCAAACTACCTGTCTTGATACATTCCCTTGTCCTGAGCTGGGTTAAGTTGAGATCCACATCCCTATATCCCCATTACTGGACATAGAACACTGAGAATGCTCCATCTTCTGCATTTCCAGTTCACCATTTCTATGTATAATCTATGACTTCAATACTACCATGCAAACTTCATCACATCCCTTCCAATTCTGAATTAGTCCCTTTCACCAAACACAAAGTTCGTTTTTTTTTTTTTTTTTCAATTAAGAGTTTAGAGCATTTTTACAGTTATAGCAAAATTGAGGGGAAAGCATAGAGCTTTCCATATACTCTCTGCCTCCACACATGCACAGCCTCCATCATTATCAACATCTTCCACCAGAGAAGTATATTTGTCACAACTTATGAGCCTACACTGACATATCAGAAAAACCCTAAGTCCATAGTTTACAGTTTACTTTATGGTTTACTCTTGGTATTGTGTATTCTATGGGTTTGGACAAATATATGAGAGAAATCTGTCACAAAGTTCTCACACAGAGTTTTTTAGGGCTTCCCTGGTACAGGAGACATAAGAATCACGGGTTTCATCCCTGGGTTGGGAAGATCCCCTGGAGGAGGAAATGGCAACCCACTCCAGTACTCTTGCCTGGAGAATCCCATGGACAGAGGAGCCTGGTGGGCTACAGCATATAGGGTCACAAGAAGTCAGACATGACTGAAGGGACTTAGCACGCAGCTCGTGGCTCAAACAGTAAGGAATCCGCCTGCAATACAAGCAATCTGTGCTCAACCCCTGGGTTGAGATCTTCTGGAGAACAGAACGGCAACAGCCTCTGTTATTCTTGCCTAGAGAATCCCATGGACAGAGAAGCTGGCGGGCTACAGTCCATGAGGTCACAGAGTTGGACACGACTGAGTGACTAAGCAAAAGCACAGAGTATTTTCCCTGTCCTAAAAATCCTCTGTCCTTTGATGATTCATCTCCTCTCCGATAGCCTCTGCTGCTAAGTCGCTTCAGTCGTGTCCAACTCTGTGCGACCCCAGAGACAGCAGCTCACCAGGCTCCCCTATCCCTGGGATTCTCCAGGCAAGAACACTGGAGTGGGTTGCCATTTCCTTCTCCAAAGTGATAGCCTCTGGCAACCACTTATTGTCTTCTGTTTGCACAGTTTTGCCTTTTTCCGAATGCCATATAGTTGGACTCATACAGTGTGTGGTCTTTTCATGTTGGCTTCTTTCACTTAGTAATATGCATTTAATGTTTTCCCATGTCCTTTCAGGATTAGATAGCTCTTTTCAGTGTTGAATAAATTTCCATTGTCTGGATATACCATGGTGAGCTTGTCTGTTCACCTACTGAAGAATATCTTGGCTATGTTCAAGTTTTCTCAATTATAAATAAGGTGTCTATAAACACCCTTGTGCAGATTTTTGTGTGGACTTAAGTGTTATAGTCCTTTGTGTAAATCCCAAGGAGCACAAGTGCTGGATCACATGGTAAGGGTTTGCTCCTTTATATGAGAAACCATCAAATTGTCCTTCAAAGTGGCTGCACTATTTTTCATTCTTATCAGCAATGAATGAGAGTTCCTGTTGTCCCAATTCCTTGTCAGCTTTTGGAGCAGTTAATATTCTGGATTCTGGCCACTCTCATAGATATAAACGCATGTGTGCTAAGTCCCTTCAGTCGTGTTCAACTCTTTGTGACTCCATAGACTGTAGCCTGCCAGGCTTCTCTGTCCATGGGGATTCTCCAGGCAAGAATACTGGAGTGGATTGCCATGATTTCCTGCAGGGGATCTTCCTGACCCAAGGATAAAACCCATGTCACTTATGTCTCCTACATTGGCAGGTGGGTGCTTTACCACTACTGCCACCTGAGAAGCCTAGTAGATGCACAGTGATATCTGTTTTTTTTTTTTTAATTTTAGTTTCCCTGCTGTCATATAATGTCAAATATCTCTTCACATGCTTATTTGCTACATTTGTAATCTTATTTCATGAGATGTATGTATGTTAAAGTGTTTGGTTCATTTTTAATTGGATTTTCAGATTTTTTATAGTTGAATTTTAAATGTTATTTGTATATTTTGGGTAACAGAGCTATATCAGATGTATCCTTTGTGAATATTTCTTCTTGTCTGTGGCTTGTATTTTCATTCTCATGACATCATTATTCACAGATAATTGATGTTTTTAAGTTAATGAGGACCAGCTTATTGATTACTTCTTTCAAGGATCATGTCTTTAGTGTCATATCTAAAAGTCATCACCAAATCTAAGTTTATGTAAATTTTCTTCAATTCTATCTTCTAGGAGTTTTGTAGTTTTGCAGTTTACACTTAGGTTGATGATTTATTTTGAGTTAACCTTTGAATTTTTGTGAAGGAGGTAAGGTGTGTGTTTAGATTTTTTTTGGGGGGCGCATGTGGATGTCCAGTTATTTGAGCACAATGTTTTGAAGACTACCTTTGCTTCATTGCATTGACTTTTTTGTTTTGTAAAAAATCAGATATATATGTGTGTGTGTGTGTGTGTGTATATATATATATATATATATATATATATATATATATATATATATAGGTTTATTTCTGGGGTTCTCTGTCTGTTCCATTGGTTACTTTGTTTATTCTTTGGCTAATGTTAGACTTTCTTGAATACTTAGCTTCATCGTGAATCTTAAAGTTGGATAGGTCAGTCCTCCAACTTTGTTCTTCTTCAGTATTGTGTGTGTTATTCTGGGTCTTTTGCCATTCCATCTAAACTTTATAATCAGTTTGTCAATGCCATAAAATAAAGTGCTGGGATTTTGATTGGGATTACAATCAATGTATAGATCAAATTTTGAAAAACTGATATCTCAAAAACATTGAGTATTCCTACCCATAAATATAGAATAGCTCTCCATTTATTTAGTTCTTAATTGAGTTCATTCATCAGAGTTTCATAATTTTTCTCAAATGGTATATATATTTTGTTAGATTTATAGCTAAACATTTCATTTTTTGTATGTTAATGTAAATGGTATTGTGTGTTCAATTTCAAATTCCATTTGATCATTACTGTTATTTGGAAAGTAATGTTTGTTTTGTATATTTACCTAACGTCTTGTACTTTCCTATAATTACTCATTAGTTCCAAAGGCTTTTTGGTTGATTGTTTTGGATTTTTTGACAGAGATCATCACGTCATTTGAGAACAAAGAGTTTCATTTCTTTCTTCCCAATCAGTATACCATTTATTTCCTCTCCTTTTATTAAATTAGCTAATACTTCTAGTACTAATGTTGAAAAGAGGAGGCAAGAGAGGGCACTATGGACTTCCAAGGTGTTCTGCGGTAACTTACTGCTCTGATCAATCTGGCCGATGAATGCACTCACTTCTTGGATTCTCAAGTATTCCATCTGCCTTTGCTAGTATTGTTCTTTCTCAGGGCCACCGCACCGCTGCTGAATGGCCATCTCCCCATCATCAATTCTTCTGCTGCCAAATGACTACTGTATATCATTTACTATGTCAGTTCACTGTTTGTTCTGTTACCTCTTGGCTCACTAAACTTCCTTGGTCTCATCCACATAATAACATGGGATTTCTGGTAACTTTTATTCAGCACTGGACAGAAAAAATACTTATCCTAAATATATATATATATATATATATATATATATATATATATATATATATACATATACACACACACATATATTTTAATGAGACCCAAGTATGTAGTCTCAGATGCTCACATAAACAGTGGAAGAGTAAGTTTGAAGATATAGAGCAGAGAAGAATGATACTAGGGAGTGTTTTCATAAGGTATATATAGGAATGAAAACTATCAAGGTAAAATTTGTGAAGAGTGGAGGCCACAAAATTGAAGGAAAGAAAAATGATGCCTGAGTCCAAAGCAAGCCAGAGGTTACATAAGCTGTTAATGACTACTTTGTCTAAAATTCCCCACTAGCAACTGTTTTATTAATTTTTCCAATTCACGAACACACAATGTCTTTTCATTTATGAGTGTCTTCTTTAGCTGCTTCCAGCAAGGTTTTGTACTTTGTAGCATGCAAGTCATTTTCCTTTTTAGTTAGGTATATTCCTGAGTATTTTATTTCTTTTTTTTTAATGTATTCATTTGGTGCTATTGTAATTGGAACAGTTTTATTTCCTTGTTATTTTGGATTGTTCATTATTAATGTACAGGAACAACTGATATTTTTGTAGGAGGAAGACTGATTATTTTTTTATGTTGATTTTTTATCAGGTAACAACCATGATGTTGTCACTCACCTAGAGCTGGATGTCCTAAAGGGTAAAGTCAAGTGGGCCTTAAGAAGCATTACTATGAACAAAGCTAATGGAGGTGACTTAATTCCAGCTGAGCTATTTAAAATCCTAAAAGATGACACTGTTAAAGTGCTGCAGTCAATACATCAGCAAATTTGGAAGACTCAGCAGTGGTCATAGGACTGGAAAAGATCAGTTTTCATTCCAATCCCAAAAAAAGACAATGTCAAAGGACGTTCAAGCTACCATACAATTGCACTCATTTCACATGCTAGCAAAGTAATGCTCAAAATCCTTCAAGTTAGGCTTCAGCAGTACATGAACTGAGAATTTCCAGATGTACAAGCTAGGCTTCAAAGAGGCAGAGGAAACAGACCAAATTGCCAAAACTTGTTGGATTATGAAGAAAGCATGGGTTTGCAGAAAAACTGCTACTTCTGCTTCACTGATTACACTAAAATCTTTGACTGTGTGGATCACAAAAAAACAATGGAAAATTCTTAAAAAGATGGGAATGTCAGACCACCTTATCTATTTCCTGAGAAACCTGAATGCACTTCAAGAAGCAACACTTGGAACTGGACAGGGAACAATAGACTGATCAAGGCTATATATTGTCACCCTGCTTATTTAACTTATATGCAGAGTACATCATGTGAAATGCTAGGCTGGATGAATCACAAGCTGCAATCAAGATTGCCATGAGAAATATCAACAACCTCAGATATGCAGATGACATCATTCTAATGGCAGAAAGTGAAGAGCAACTAAAGAGCCTCTTGATGAGAGTGGAAGAGGAGAGGGAAAAGTTCAACAGTCAAAAAACTAAGATCATGGCATTTGGTCCCATCCCTTCATGGCAAACAGAAGTGGGAAAAGTGAAAGCAGTGACAGATTTTATTTTCTTGGGCTCCAAAATCACTGCAGATGGTGACTGAAACCATGAAATTGAGATGCTTGCTTCTTGGAAGAAAAGCTATGGCAAAACTAGACAGCATATTAAAAAGCAGAGACATCACTGTGCTTACAAAGGTCCATATAGTCAAAGCTATGGTTTTTCCAGTAGTCACATGTATGTGAGAGATGATCCATAAAGAAGGCTGAACACGGAAGAACTAATGCTTTCAAATTACTTTTGAGTCTTTTGGACTGCAAGGAGATCAAACCAGTCAATCCTAAAGAAAATCAACTTTGAATATTCATTAGAGTGACTGTTACTGAAGTTGAAACTCGAATACTTTGACCACCTTGTGAGAAAAGCCAACTCACTGGAAAAGACCCTGATACTGGGAAATATTGAAGGCAAAAGGAGAGGGGGTGGCAAAGATGAAAAGTTAGATAGCATCATCGACTCAATGCACATGAATTAGAGTAAGCCCTGGGAGATAGTGAAGGACAGAGGAGCCTGGCATGCTGCAGTCCATGGGGTCGCAAAGAGTCGGACACGACTGATCAATTGAACAACAACAAAGATATTAAATCCATTCATTTTTCATGATTTCTATTTAATAACAGTTTTATGTAAAGCAATTAGACTTTTACACATAAGATCATGTC
The DNA here is from genome assembly GCF_002263795.3 of Bos taurus. NCBI lineage: Eukaryota > Metazoa > Chordata > Mammalia > Artiodactyla > Bovidae > Bos > Bos taurus. The sequence goes on along the minus strand of NC_037338.1, from coordinate 56,807,048 downwards.
ATCTGTGAATAGAGATAATTTTACTTCCTCCTTTCCCATTTTTATGCCTTTTATTTCTTTTTCTTTTCTAATTGCTCTAAGACTTCTATTACTATATGGAATAGAGGTACCAAAATCTAGCATCTTTGTGTTGTATCTAATATTAGAGGAAAAGCTTTCAGTTTTTCACCATTGAGTATGACATTAGCTCCTAGTTTTCTTTACATGGTTTTATTATGTTGGGATACTTTCATTCTATTTCTAGTTTTTTGAGAATTTTTATCATGAAAGTATGGTGAATTTTGCCGAATTTTTTTTTACATCATTTGAGATGATCATAAATTTTTGTCCTTCATCTTTTTTTCATTAATTTAATATTCATATTATACTGATTCTTGTATATTGAACCATATTTGCACTTCAGAATACATCCAACTTGGCCATGATGTGTAATCCTCTTAATATGCTATTGAACTCAGCTTGCTAGTATTTTGTTGAAGATCTTGGCATCAGTATTCATGAGACATATTGGTTTGCAGTTTCCTTTTCTTAGAGTGTCTCAGTCTCATATTGGTATCCCAGTACTAAGAGTCTAATAGAATAAGTTTGGAAGTGTTTCCTTATTTTCTGTTCCTGGGAAACAGAGAAAGATTGATGCAATTCTTCTTTAAATATTCAGTAGAATTCACCAGTGAAGCCATTTCTTTGTTGGGAGGCTTTATTTTGATTACTGATTCCATCTCCTTGCTACTTATAATCAGATTTTCTGTTTCTTCATATTCAGTCTCAGTAGGTTGTATTTTTCTAGAAATGTGTCAATTTCTTCTAGATTGTCCAATTTGTTAGTGTACAATTGTTTATAGTACTCTCTTACAATGTTTTTTTTTTTTATTCTAGAAAATTGATAGTAATGTCTTTCTTTCTTCTTCTTTTTTTTTTTTTTAGTTGCTTGAGACTTTCCTCTGTTTTCTAGTCATTCTAGCTAAAATATTTGATATTATTGATCTTTTCAAAGAACCACTCTTGGTTTCTTTGATTTTCACTATTACTTTTCTATTCTTTATCTTGACTCTAGTCTTTATTATTTCTAAAATATGTTTATTTTACTGTATTAAATTATATCTCAATAAAGTTTAAAGTAGAAAAAAATCACCATATCCCAACTCACTAACCATATTTAGCTCAGGTCCAGTACAATACTTACTCTGAGTAAGTGAGCAAGTGGCTTGTGTTTAGTAACAAGACTTTGTCCTTCTGTCCTCAATGGCCAAAGCATTTTCAAGGGTCCCTTGCCCCACTGGTTGATATAACTGTCATTGTTTTATATTATGCAGCTGTTAAATGGCATCTATTTTTCTAGATGCTTTATGAATATTACTTTTTCAGCCCACTTTGAAGAAAATGTTATTCTCACTTTGCTGACAGGCAAAAAAAAAAAAAATAATAATAATAATAATAGTAATAGATTTGAGAAAATACACAAGCTCAAAAATTAATGTATGACAGAATTAAATGTACTTCTGTCTTCTCGTTTCCATTCTACCTTTTCTGACTTTGTTGGTTCAGGAAATAAAATGTCTAGTTATGTGATTCAGTCTCAGAATTTCAAGGGAGAGAGAAAGAAAGAGATAACTATTAGTGATGCAAAATTAGGATACCTGGAAATGTGGTATGGCAAACAAATATCATCTCACCAGCAGATCACCTTTGTCCACTATCAACCCAGGTTGGGAACTGGAAAACCTTTCCGGCTCACTCAGCATACTAAAGTGAAAGTGAAAGTGAAGTCGCTCAGTCGTGTCCAACTCTCTGCGACCCGTGGACTGTAGCCCACCAAGCTCCTCTGTCCGTGGGATTCTCCAGGCAAGAATACTGGAGTGGGTTGCCATTTCCTTCTCCAGGGGATCTTCCCGACCCAGGGATTGAACCCAGGTCTCCCACATTGCAGGCAGACGCTTTAACTTCTGCACCACCAGGGAAGCATACTAAACTGAGCCCAAATGGCCCATTTTCTTTGTTTGTCAAGCAAACACATTTCCTTAAAATTGTTTCAGTTGGGCATGATGATGACTACTATTCAATATGCACCTTCCCTTAGAAGGTGTTAGATCTAAACCGTAAGTGGCTGGACTCTCTAATCTCAGACCGTATATGGCTGCCTCCACAATCTAAATTACCCTGGCCTTGATATCCCAGAATTCATCTTATACACAAAACACATTGCTTAAATTACAGCAACTAGAGCCTTGGGAGAACTGATAGTTGCTTCATTTATCCTAAGGATTCAAATGGCCTCAAAAGTCAAGGCTAGTCAGACTAGTTCACTAGTGGTTACTTCATTGCTTCCAGAGACCTGGCAGCAAGGATCCCTGTTCTAAGAGATTCTGAATGCACAGAACTAAAAAATATTGACTCTAAGAGAATAGTATCCATGTTCCCTTGAGGGATGTGTTCTATTTTTTTAAACTTCAACTGACTAATTAAATATTTAATATTTCATTAGTCAATCAAAATATTTAGTAAATATTTATTGTCAAACTGGAAGAAAATATTTTTAATGGATAAAGAGATACCTGGTTCTTAAAAGCAATAAATGATATGTTCCTGGTGATGGATACCAACCATAAATAAAACATTTGTTCAGGGAATTCAGCACTTTGAGGTGGAGTGTTCAGAGAGTGGGAGGATTTGAGTATAAAAAGAGGACAGGTGCAAGCATTCCATGAAAGGCAGAGGGATATTTACAAAGACAAAGAATGAGTCAATTTGACCATGGATTCTCTACTCATCTTTCTTATGCTTTCCTCCCTGCTCAGCGTTTAACAACTTCTAAAAACCAGTTCTCACTTCTCTTTGTAGGTACCAGACACAAATCCACCACCACCTACTAGTGAGTGACCTTGGACAAGTCATTTAATCCCTCAGCTTTGGGTGCTGAATTTATAAATTGAGGATAACATCAGCTAGCAGCTTGTTATGGGGATTAAAGTACTGGATGTGTACAAAAGAAACAAGTAAAGCATGTGGAACATAGAAGCCAGTTCAAAAAACAAAACAAAACAAACAACAAAAAAAAATATGTCCTTTCCTTTTGCCTTTTCACCTACTTCCAAAGCATTGCAAATGTTAAGGGGAAAAGAGTAGCTAATTGGGAGGAAGATCACATAACCTATAGTGTGGTCCAAGGTGAGTAATCAAGTTTGCCTCAGTTGCTTTCTTTGTGAAACAAGGGCATTGGCCATGAACTCTAAGGTTCCTTCCAACTCAGCTATTCACGACTTTGGTTTGCTGAGCAAAACCCAGGGGAGGTCTTATCAAAAACAAGAAGAAAGATGGGCAGCACTGCCAGAAGCCTTGTGCTCCCCCATCAGCTTTCATTACCTAGAGAGAGTTTAGAGCTTACACATTTCTGACTGGGATGGGTCTGACTCAGGCGTCAGATTGTGGTCTCAGACTTTCTAAAATTGACCCTGGGAGACGCCAAGGGCACCAGCGTTCCCAGAGGACACAGCAGCCAGCAGGCTCCATCCTGCCTCAGAGCCAAGGACTCTGCTTGTAGGTGCTTCACCAGCCCTCTGCAGCTGTGTAGAGAAAAGAACATGGTCGACAGATTTCCAACCTTCACAGAGCAAAGAAACCTTTTCCTGCTACTTGTTTGCAGCGTGCTGCTGCTGCTGCTGCTGCTAAGTCGCTGAGTGGGGGCTTTTCCTGAAAAAGGAAGCTCGCCTCACAGTTGGGGCCACACTGCCACCTGCTGGCTCTTTGCTTCTTTTACATCAAGGAACATTATGGAGACTCCCAGGCAGCCTCTATAGATGAATCTGAAAGGATCAATTCAATAGACTCTAACCTATTAACCCTGAATGTATGATCAAATCTTGAGAGCTTTATTGAGTGAAAAATTCAACATTATTTCTCTGTGGCTATTCAAGGTTACACACCTGTGACTAAAATCAGTAGCCAAGGACATTTTGAGAATTCCTTCAACAACAATTTCAATTCATTTATGTGTACTAGGCATCTTTTAACATGGAGGAGTATTTTCAGCACTTTATGCCATGTGATACTGGTGAAAGAGCTTTCTTTTATTTGGAATTTATTTATACTTACATATACAACAAGAGACAATAAAACAGTATTCTTGTTAAACACTTCTGGCATTTGGAACCATCAGTAATTCAGATTTGCCCTCATTAATTTACACCATTAGGTGCTGTGATTAATCTTCTACTATTGGAATAGTGCAGAGGTTAAAAGTTAATACACATATAAATGGAACAAGCTCTGTAATTTTATCAGGAAAGTGGTTTGAGGCTAAGAGTTCAGGAGCATTTTATTTGAAATGGCTTTTGTGTTTCTCTATCACAGACAATGTTGTTTGAGCCTGGGACCTTTAATTGGTTCCATGCCCTCTGTCCAGTTACTCAGCATGTGTGTCTACCCTAGTGAATAATATTTCATAGTGGTCATCTTCCCTTTTCACTTTGAAATTTGGCCCATGACATGAATATAAATATTTAGATTTTATATAGGCAAATTATTTAGTTCCATATTGCCTTTAATTTCTCCATTTTGAAGCTAGATTTTGGCTTTTCATTTTCATAACCAAAGGGTCCATTAAAGTATTATGTTTGGCTCTCTTTTTTTATTTTTTTTTTTTTGCTCTATCTTTTGTGTAACAAGAAGAAAGAAAGGACTTCTTCACATTTCCAGCCAACAAGCCTTTTAAAAATATTGATGTCCAGTCTCAGATCTCCCCCACTTCATAAGCCTAATGATGCAAGAAGTGAATGTACCCACCTGTAACTCACCCTGCCCTTGGAGTGCCCTTCTTCCCTTTCAAAATACAGCATTCTCCAAAGTAAATGAAACATAAAAATGGTAGATTGATAGATGCTCTTGAGACATATGAAGAGGAGACCAGTGGTGCTGAGACCCCACTTCCTCCATAGCAGAGCCTCCTCTGAGTGTCCCAATGAGAGGAGAATACACTCAGAGGAGGTCAGCCCACTCACTGGGCTCATTTCCTTGGCACTGCCTTGTACCCATCTCCTCTTAGCTGTCAGACCAGGCTACATGCTCTGTAGTGTGGGAGGCCATGCAGTGGAAGAAACAAAACCCCAGATTCTGAAGAACTGCACACAGGTAGGGTAGGCACTCCTTTCGGCTTCCCTGATAGCTCAGTTGGTGAAGAATCAGCCTGCAATACAGGAGAACCTGGTTCGATTCATGCATCAGGAAGATCCACTGGGGAAGGGAAAGGCTACCCACTCCAGTATTCTGGCCTGGAGAATTTCATGGACTGTATAGTCCATGGGGTTGCAAAGAGTCAGACATGACTGAATGACTTTCACTTTTACTTGCAGGTACTCCTTTCTGCCAACTACAGTCACTGGGGAAGTCACTTAGCCCTTGTGTAAAAGCGGAATGACGGTGCCCACCTTGTACAGTTATCTGAGGCACAAAGGTAACATAAGAACACATCCCATCTATGGGACATGTGTGTGCTAAGCACTGTGCTAAAAACCTTGCACAAACTAGTTTAACCAATGCTCACAACAACCGCTTTATTATCATCATCACCATTAGAGATAAGAAATGAAGACAGAAGGCAGAGTAAATCATTTCTCCAAGACCAAGAAGCACAGATACAGGAAAAGTCTTCACAAAGAAGCAGATCTGACCCCAGAGGTAGAACTCATTTTGTAACATGAAGACCTCATGCAGGGAATGCCTCACAAATAGGAAATGAGAAGGAAATTATGAGCATAATGCTAGCCAGGCACAGAGACTGCATGTAAGAGATCTCTTCCCATCACTCTTGATGTTGTGTTCTGTACAGAGTAGCCTTTAGGGACTATGTGTGCCTTGATTTGACAGATATTCCAAAATCCATACACACATAAATAAGCACTTAACCCAAGAGTTTCCTAGGTTAACTATTACAAAGGGCCACAAACTGGGTGGCTGAAAACAACAGGAATTTGTTGTTTCACAGCTCTGAAGGTCCAAAGTCTAAGATCATGGTGTTGAAAGAGCCATGTGCTCTCTGAAGCTTAATGGTTTGTGGGCAATCCATGGCTTTCCTAGGCTCTATGGTGCATCACTCCAATAGTCCATCTTGGTGTTCTCCTTGTGTCTGTCTTATACGGCCATCTTCTTGTAAGGACATCACCTCTATTGGATTCACAATCCATTCTACTCCCGCATGCGTGTGCTCAGTTGCTCTGTCATGTGTGACTCTTTGCGACCCCATGGACTGTAACCTACCTGGCTCTTCTGTCCATGGCATTCTCCTGGCCATAATACTGGAGTGGGCTGCCATTTCCTTCTCCAGGGCATCCTCCAGCCCCAGGGATTGAACCCACATCTCCTGCATTGGCAGGTGGATTCTTTATCACTGAGCCACCTGGGAAGCCCCCATTTCAGTATGACCTCATATTAACTAGCTAATTACCCCTGCAATGACCTTATTTCCAAATAAGTTTATATACTGAGATACTGGGGGTAAGGACTTTAACATTTGTATGTGTGCCTGCTAAGTCACTTCAGTTGTGTCCGACTCTTTGTGCACCTATGGATTGTAGCCCTTCAGGCTCCTCTGTCCAAGGGATTCTCCAGGAAAGTACTGGAGTGGTTTGCCATGCCCTTTTCCAGGGGCTCTTCCTGACCCAGGGATCGAGCCCACGTCTCTTAAGTCTTCTGCATTGGCAGGCAGGTTATTTACCCCTAGTGCTACCTGGGAAGCCTGACATATCTATTTGGGGAGATAGATACAATTCAACCCAAAATAAGAGTGGGATGGTTTGAGAGAATAGCATGGAAACTTATGCATTACCATATGTAAAATAGATAACCAGTGCAAGTTTGATGTATGAAGCAGGGCTCCCAAAGTCATTGGTTTGTGACAACCTGAGGGATAGGGTGGGGAAGGACATGGAGGGGGGTTCAGGATGGGGGCAACACATGTATAACCTATGGCCAATTCATATTGATATATGATAAAAAAACAACCACAGAATTGTAATTACCCCCCAATTAAAATACATTTTTAAAAAGAATCATCTCTCTTTAACTACATCTAGATGAGAATAACTGAGCAACTGAGCCCTGAGTATCCATAATCAGGTAGACCCGGATTCAAATTAGGTGTGTGTCCCGGGGAAAGTTATGTATCTTTATCTGTAAAGTGAGGATATTAAAACCATCTGCCACAAAGATCACAAAGAGCTGTGATCTTTAACTGAGATACTGAGATCCTTGAGCACTGCCCCCCACATGGTAAGTGTTTAATCCCACTAGTAGGGGTAGGGTACTCTGCCTTGGGTTTCCACCGGGAAGCACTGCAACTGTAATGATTCCAAACCCCTGTGCAAATGATACACACAACCTTCAGTTAGGCGATCATATTCTCAGCCCTTCCTCCAGTCTCCTCTGCTCTTTTGAAAAGCAGCAAATGACACCTGCCCACGCATAACACAGAGTCAGAATAATCACTCTGATTTAAAAGTTAGAAGTTTCACTAGCTTGGCATTATCCTTGGAGATTTAGCAGCCCAGACTAAGTCGACTTTGCATCTCATCATTGTCAAATCTGGCTTCTGAGCATCCTGCTGTGTGACACAGGAACTGGCTACAGCATGAAGGCATCACTAGAGCAACTGTGAGGCAAGGGAAGCAGAAAAGAGTGGCTTCAGCTACTCCTGCTGCAGAAGCCAGCCGGTGAACATTAAACCACCTCTTTAATCACAATTCTGCATCCCAGAATCTTCAGCTGACAGAAATGATAATCATTTGGTTCATTGATTCTGGGATTAATCACTGAAGTTAATCTTGGCATGTATTGATTCCATTTCTGCTGGCTGTAACTAAAGTGTTCAAATTACTTATTCCAATTCTGACAGCAATGGCTTCCCAAAACAAAGGAAGTCAAAGATGAGCTATTACACCTGACAGCTCTGCACAGCACCCAGTGGCAGCACTGACTACCCGTCCCTCGGCAAGAGGAGCCCCTAATAGGAAAGGATCAAGCACCTGTTCTCACTATTAGACGCTGGCATTTTATAAAGTTGATCCATCTGTGTCTAGAAAAATTGGAGGCAGTTTTACCTCAAAGAATCTGAACTCAAACTTGGCTGCAAAGACACACATACCATGTAGGCAACCTAGTAAAATAAGTCCATTTCACCATCCTTTTAAACACCAGCATCTATTATACCATGAAACCCTCCAGAATGTCATGGCACTGATCATTAGCCAATAAAGGCTTTGCTGCAAACGTTCAATTTGAAAAATGACAACACAGTGTATACACCCCTTCCTTAACCTGTTATGTGAACTTCTGGTCTGATGGAAGCAGCAGACTGTCAATTATTAAGTATTCTTTTGCATGGCCTTCTGACAGAGATGCAGGGAGACTTCCACCCTGGTGCTAGAGCTGACTAGGGATTCCAAGTAACCCTTTCACTGCAGCATAACTAAAGCATAGAAGGGATATAGTATTTGTGGCACCCCTGGTTTCACAAAAGGTGAAGTCTCAAACCTAGTAAGAATAAACAAAGGCCAGAGTGATAAAAATGATGAGGGTCAAAATGGATAATCCTTTGTTGTGAAAGGCTATGCTTGTGCTGATTTTTAGGACCACCTCTGTTCTCTATCCACAAATGCAAGTAGCGCATGGCCACCCCTTTTTAGCACAGAAAACGTTTCCAGACATTGCAAAATATCCTTTGAGGGGAGGGAGAGGAATTGCCTCCAGTTGAAAATTACTCTTTTAATTTTATACTTTTTAAAGTTAAATATATATGGAAAACTTTCATGGATCACTACCCAAATATACTATATAAATTCTTTAAAAAAAACTGAGAGAAAAAAAATCAAGCAATAAACAGTTTTTAAATTCAAAATTTTAAAAAATATGTTAAAAAATTAGACAAATATACATCTTAAAATAATGACAGAAAACAAGTCCAAATATGCCCCTCATAATACAGAGTTCTACTTCCACAAAAGTGTTGTGAGGAGCTATTTTCTGCAGTAAAGCAGCCGTAAAAAGTCATTTATTTAAAATAAAAAGAAAACATTTAAAGCCTCTGAGAAGAATTTTAAAAGTCTACAGCAAATAATAAATACTTATTTGATAAAATTACTAAACCTCAGTGAAAACAGAGTTTGTGGCACTTGAGCCATGATATGCTCTCTCTTCATCCCCCTCACCCCCAACTCAGCATGATGGAGTCAGGGAATTGAAGAGGAAGTTAAATGACACCTGGGGATGCAATCAGCCATGTCTAAAATGTTGCACAGGACAAATGGCATTATTTCTCCAATTATTCATGGGAAGTAAAAAAAGAGAAAGGCTACTGCCCGACTTCCCTACCTGACTCATGTCGTTTCAAGGAATTTGATTCCATTTTCAACTGCCAGGATAAAGTCCTCCACTTTGGCTAAGACAATTCCACCACCTCCACCCTACCCCAAGTCATTTCCTCTAGTTCTTGTGGGTAGTTCATATGATCATGCAATCTAAGGATTCTAAACAAACAGAGCCAAAGAACGTGGGCACTTCTGCTGGGAAATATGTCAGTGGCATACTCTATTCACCTGGATATTTCATTATGAACATGTAAGATTTGAAACTGCTGCAAAATTTTGAACCATAGTGGAGGCAGAGCCAAGGAATAAGTATAGACATGACAAAGATGAGGGCATCACAGAAGAAAGGAGCTGGAACCTTGAATAAACTACCTCAAAACTCTTCAACATATCTCTTTTTAGATATGCTATCTAATACTTTCCCTTTATTTTACAAGCTAGTTGGACAAGAGAGGTCCTATACATTGCAGAAATCTGGCTACTAGGATCTAAGTCTAGGTAGTCTCTGAAAGCATAAAGACTGTTCTCAAAAGAGCTAGGCAATATCACCTCACCAAGGAATAGATCAAACATGCTGTTTATCAGATACTAATTTTCCTAAAATGGCTGTCTGGGGAGGCCTTACAAATAGCTGTGAAAAGAAGAGAAGCGAAAAGCAAAGGAGAAAAGGAAAGATACAAGCATCTGAATGCAGAGTTCCAAAGAATAGCAAGAAGAGATAAGAAAGCCTTCCTCAGTGATCAATGCAAAGAAATAGAGGAAAACAACAGAATGGGAAAGACTAGATCTCATCAAGAAAATTAGAGATACCAAGAGAACATTTCATGCAAAGATGGGCTCAATAAAGGACAGAAATCGTATGGATCTAACAGAAGCAGAAGATATTAAGAAGAGGTGGGAAGAATACACAGAAGAACTGTACAAAAAGATCTTCATGGCCAAGATAATCACATTGGTGTGATTACTCACCTAGAGCCAGACATCCTGGAATGTGAAGTCAAGTGGGCCTTAGAAAGCATCACTACGAACAAAGCTAGTTTAGGTGATGGAATTCCAGTTGAGCTATTTCAAATCCTGAAAGATGATGCTGTGAAAGTAATGCACTCAATATGCCAGCAAATTTGGAGAACTCAGCAGTGGCCACAGGACTGGAAAAGGTCAATTTTCATTCCAGTCCCAAAGAACAGCAATGCCAAAGAATGCGCAAAGTACGGCACAATTGCACTCATCTCACACGCTAGTAAAGTCATGCTCAAAATTCTCCAAGCCAGGCTTCAGCAATACATGAACTGTGAACTTCCAGATGTTCAAGCTGGTTTTAGAAAAGGCAGAGGAACCAGAGATCAAATTGCCAACATCCTCTGGATCATGGAAAAAGCAAGAAAGTTCCAGAAAAACATCTATTTCTCTGCTTTATTGACTATGCCAAAGCCTTTGACTGTGTGGATCACAACAAACTGTGGAAAATTCTGAAAGAGATGGGAATACCAGACCACCTGACCTGCCTATTGAGAAACCTATTTGCAGGTCAGGAAGCAACATTTAGAACTGGACATGGAACAATAGACTGGTTCCAAATAGGAAAAGGAGTACATCAAGGCTGTATATTGTCACCCTACTTATTTAACTTCTATGCAGAGTACATCATGAGAAACACTGGGCTAGAAGAAGCACAAGCTGGAATCAAGATTGCCAGGAGAAATATCAATAACCTCAGATATGCAGATGACACCACCCTTATGGCAGAAAGTGAAGAGGAACTCAAAATCCTCTTGATGAAAGTGAAAGAGGAGAGTGAAAAAGTTGGCTTAAAGCTCAACATTCAGAAAACGAAGATCATGGCATCTGGTCCCATCACTTCATGGGAAATAGATGGGGAAACAGTGGAAACAGTGTCAGACTTTATTTTGGGGGGGACTCCAAAATCACTGCAGATGGTGACTGCAGTCATGAAATTAAAAGACACTTACTCCTTGGAAGAAAAGTTATGACCAACCTAGATAGCATTTTCAAAAGCAGAGACATTACTTTGCAAACAAAGGTCTATCTAGTCAAGGCTATGGTTTTTCCAGTAGTCATGTACAGAAGTGAGAGTTGGACTGTGAAGAAAGCTGAGCGCCAAAGAATTGATGCTTTTGAACTGTGGTGTTGGAGAAGACTCTTGAGAGTGCAAGGACTTGGACTGCAAGGAGATCCAACCAGTCCCTTCTAAAGGAGATCAGTCCTGGGTGTTCTTTGGAAGGAATGATGCTAAAGCTGAAGCTCCAGTACTTTGGCCACCTCATGCGAAGAGTTGACTCATTGGAAAAGACTCTGATGCTGGCAGGGATTGGGGGCAGAAGGAGAACGGGACGACAGAGGATGAGATGACTGGATGGCATCACAGACTCGATGGACATGAGTTTGAGTGAACTCTGGGAGTTGGTGATGGACAGGGAGGCCTGGCATGCTGCAATTCATGGGGTCGCAAAGAGTCAGACACGACTGAGTGACTGAACTGAGCTGAACTGAATTTTCCTAACTAAGTCATGCATTCACTTTTAGGAGAAAGAAAATACCATACCGGGCATTCAAAGGCATGAAAAATAAAGCCAAGTAATCAGAGAGTAGAGTCATTGTTTTCTTTGTTTTTAATTAATGCACATACTTGATAACTTTTAAGTCTTTGGGACTCATGATTATGTTAATTGACTATATTCAATTTTCCTGATAGTTTTTATTGTTTTCAGATTAAACTTCTAAGATATTAAACATGGATGGCTTTCCAACTGTGAGGAAGTCAGCAACAGTCAAAGTGTATCTGCTCAAAGACAAACATAGCTGGTCTTTTCCCTAAAAGAACACATGTTCTAAAAGAGAATGCAGACAGCCTATCAAAAAATTCCTCAAACCGTATCCTAACTTTCATGAAAGAGTCACACACAGAGGAGAGGAGGTAGGGATCTTGCCAAGGGTGCATCACTCAAGTCTCATAACTTATTCTTTATCTTCCCCCCAGTTGGACCATCAGCTGACCCCAACAAAAAGGATTAAAATAAAATTATGATACAACTTAATATCACTTTTTCAACCGGGTGAGAGAGGCCCACACTACTCATATTGTTGTTGTTGTTTAGTTGCTCAATTATGTCAGATTCTTTTGAGACCCCATGGACTGTAGCCCTCCAGGCTCCTCTGTTCATGGGATTTCCCAGGCAAGAGTACTGGAAGGGGTTGCTGTTTCCTTCTCCAGGGGCTGTTCCTGACACAGGGATCAAACCTGGGTCTCCTGCATTGGAAGGTGGATTCATTACCACTAAGCCACCAGGGAAACCCACTACTCATATTATGCACTATCTCGTCAGGCAAACATGGAGTAGGAAATGGCAGCTCACTCCAGTATTTCTGTGGAGAACATAGACAGAGGATACTGGTGAGCTACAGTCTAAGGGGATCACAAAGAGTCAGACAGGATTGAAGCAACTTAGCACACACGCAATCAGGAAAAACAAACTTTTACCTTAAAGGAACTCAGGAAAAAGGAGAGGCAACTATGTAAAAATTTGGCCTTCCTTCTCAAGTTTTCTCTGGTATCAATAGTCTCTTCACCATTCGGACCAAATTTTTTATGCTTTGCACTAAATCTTGCTATAGCTTCAGAGTCTTGGTTTTGGCTTCCAACTCCCTGAGGTCAGAAGAAATGTAGTTCTTATAGTTTCATTCAATCTAGAAATAATGCTAACTTCACCTTATCTTCTGAGAAGAAAGGCCAAACTTGGATGTCTATCCCAATTCCTCTGTGGGCATTTCTCTGTTCTTGAAACTTCTCAATCATCATAATAATCTGTTTTGCAGAGGTTGATCAATTTAGTCGTTGGTTAAGATTTTCTAATAATTCAATTCTACATGTACTTTATATTTTCCTATTCTTTCTAAGTGGCCTTTCTCTAATACACTCTAAATCATTTCTCAAATATTTGAAAGCGACAGCCGGATATTAATTTTACATCACAATCCCATACAAACACACACACAGAGTATGTCGTACAACACAGTGTCATATAACATTTTCCAAAGTGTCATATAACATTTTCCCTTACTACTTCTGATGTTTACTGTCTTATTCAATGCTTTTAAATTCCTGTTACAAAAAAACAGACTGATTTTTCTACCCATGAAGCTTTGATAATACAGCTTTAAAGAATCTAACTACATACTGTAGATATCTCTTCTGAGATGTTGGTTTTCAATTTTAACTTACTCATTGCTGCTGCTAAGTCACTTCAGTCATGTCCAACTCTGTGCAACCTCATAGACAGCAGCCCACCAGGCTCCCCCATCCCTGGGATTCTCCAGGCAAGAACACTGGAGTGGGTTGCCATTTCCTTCTCCAATGCATGAAAGTGGAAAGTGAAAGGGAAGTCGCTCAGTCGTGTCCGACTCTTAGCGACCCCACGGACTGCAGCCTCTACCAGGCTCCTCGGTCCATGGGAGTTTCCAGGCAAGAGTAATGGAGTGGGCTGCCATTATTCGTCTCTAATTCCTTCTATTATCAACAAGGTGGTAGATAGGGAATTTCTCAAGTAATATCTAAAATATCTATCAAATAAAAAGATGGTGTTGTAGCACTGAGTCCTCCCTATCATAAAATATTTGGATATACTCTCTCTACATATATATAAATTAGTTGATTCTAATAATTTTCTACAATATTTCTACTGATTTCCAGTTACACATTACTCCCAGTTGCCAAAAATAAGAACTCACTGTCCCTTGATACTTAATCATTTTATATCATGAATTTTCTGCATGCTTTCCCCCAATGCCCACATGTCATTAGCGACATGGACAAGGAACCTAGAGGATGATTTTCATTTTAATAATCACTGGTTACACTTGCAAAATATTGCTGTCATAAACTTAACTTACAAATATTCCAGAAATTATCCAATTCACAAAGTGGCTGCCCTTTTCTTTTTAATCTCATCTAGCTAGATGTATATACAGTGCATAAATCTGACGACGCATATAAAATGAAATATGCATTAGAAACCCATGGAGTGTGCCAAACTTTGGTTTCCAGCCATATGGTCCAAGAACTCTAACTTCTTTAACATTCTAATCTTCATGTAAATTCTAATATTCTATCCAAAGAATTATACCAATCTATTTCTAAATTAAATTTAAAATAAATAGAAAGCTGTCAAAGTAATTTTTGGCTTCTAGTCCTGCAGAGTAAACAATAGTCAAGCTGACTTGTAGCTAATTTGCTAAGCAATGGTTCAAACATTCTTGTAACCACTTACAGTCAAATAGAGCCCAAGACCTTGTTCCCTAGAGGAGGCCAGTCCTTAAATATAAAAGTTAAAGTCATCATTTTGTTAAATGGGGTATCACATTGATTGATTTGGATATGTTAAACCATCCTAGCATCCCAGGGATAAACCCCACTTTGTTATAGTGTATGATCTTTTTAATGCATTATAAAATTGGTTTGCTAGTTTTTTACTAAATATATTTGCATCTATGTTCATCAAGGATATTGGCCTATAGTTTTCTTTTCTTGTGTTTCTTTCACTGGTTTTAGTATCAGTGAGACCAAATTAGAAAGAAAACATAAGACATAATCATCTCAATAGACATAGAAAAAGCATTTGACAAAATTCAATATCCATTTGTGATTAAAGCTTGCTACAAAATAAGAACTGAAGGAAGCTACCTCAACACCTGGAGGAGGGCACAGCAACCCACACAAGTATTCTTGCCTGGAGAACCCCATGGACAAAGGAGCCTATTGGACTATAGTTCATAGGGTCACAAAGAGTCAGACATGACTGAAGCAACTTACCACACACACACACACACATCAATACAGTAAAGGCCATATATAAAAAGCCTACAAACCCTACAGCTATCAATGGGGAAAAGCTGAAAGGTTTTATTATAAGATACAGTGCAAGGGAAAGATGCCCACTGTCACCACTTTTATTCAACACAATACTGGAAATCCTAGCCAGAGTAGTTAGACAAGAAAAAGAAATAAAAGGAATCCAAAGCAAAAAGAAAAATGTAAAATCATGTCTATTTGCAGATGACATACTCATATATTTACAAAACTCTAAAGACTCAACAACAGCACAAAAAACCTATTAGAACTAATAATTGGGTTTTCAAGATCGCTCAGAGGTAAAGAATCCCTCTGCCAATGCAGGAGCCCACAGGAGTCTCAGGATCGATCCCTGGGTTGGGAAGATTCCCTAGAAGAGAAAATGGCAACCCACTCTAGTATTCTGGCTAGGATAATGCCACAGACAGAGGAGCCTGGTGGGTTATATACTCTCTGGAGTCACAAAGAGTTGGACAAGACTGAAGCAACTGAGCCTGCACACAGAACTAATAACCAAATTCAGAAAAGTTACAGGATGCAAAATCAACATACCAAAAACAATTGTGTTTTTATTCATAGACAACAACCTATTTGAAAAGGAAACAGAAAATAATCCTTTTCACAATGACAACAAAAGAATAAGATAACAAAGGAATAAAGTTAACCAAAGAGATGAAAGATTTACACACTGAAATTATAAAACACTGAAAAGGAACTAAAATGGACTAATAAATTGAAGACTTCTTGGATAGGAAGACTTAATATTGTTAAAATCTCAATACTACAAAGTTATCCATAGAGTCAATGCAATTCTTCCCCAAACCCCAATGATATTCTTTATAGAAGCAGAAAGTCATCCTAAAATTCTTATGAAATTCATAAAGACACCAAATAACCAAAGCAATGCTGAAAAAGAATAGAGCTGGAGACATCATATTTTTAAATTTCAAGGCAACAATCATCAAAATAGTATGGTACTGGTGTAAAATCAGACATATATACATACCAATGAAACAGAATAGAGCCCAGAAATAAATCCCCACATCTATGACAAAATGATATTTGACCAGGGTGCCAAGAACATATGATGGGGAAAGGATAATTTCTTCAATAAATGATGTTGGGAAAACTAGATATTCAAATACATAAGAATGAAACTGGACCCTTATCTCACCCTATATATATGAAATACAACTCAAAATGAATCAAAGACAAGTATAAAAGCATAAAGTATAAAACAACTAGACAAAAGCACAGTGAAAAATTTTCTTGGCATTGGTCTGTGCAATGATTTTTAGGATATGACTCCCAAAATACAGACAATTGAAAGCAGAAATAGACAAATGGATGGAATCAAACTGAAAAGCTTCTGTACATCAAACAAAACAAGCAACAGAGTGAATGGAAAGAAATACTAATATTTGCAAACCACATATCTGAAAAGGGGTTAAAATATATAAGAGACTCAAACAACTAATAATAAATAAAATATTCAATTAAAAAATGGAAAAGGGGTTTGAATAGATATTTCTCAAAAGAAGACAGGAAAACAGCCAACAGCTATATGAAACATCACTAATCATCAGGGAAATGCAAATCAAAACCACAATGAAATACTATTTCATGCATGTCAGAATCACTATTATCCAAAAGACAGGTAATAACAAGGATTGACCAAGGTTTGGAGAAAAGGGAACCTTTTTGAACTATTGGTGGGACTATAAATTAGTATAACCATTATGAAAAAGAGTATGGAGGATCCTCAAAGATTAAAAGTGCAGCTACCATTTAATTCATCATTCCCACTCCAGGGTTTGAGACACACACATGCACACACACTGGAATATTAATCAGTCTTAAAACTGAAAGAAGGAACTCTTGCCATTTGCAAAAGCACGTGTGGATCTTGATGGTATTATACTAAGTAAAATAAGATACATGGAAAGACAAATATTGCATGATCTCACTTATATGTAGATCTAAAGAAGTTAAATTCATAAAAACAGAAAGTAAGCCAGTGACTGCTAGAGGCTGAAGGACGGGGAAGGAGGACATGTTGGTCAAAAGTTACAAAGTCTTAGTTATGCAGAAGGAATATGTTATGGAGATCTAATATATGGGATGGAGACTATACCTAATAGTAGTGTATGAAACCCAGGTCTCCCACATTGCAGGAGGATTCTTTACCATCTGAGCCACTAGAGAAGCCCTCACTGTATTATATCAGAGATGGAAATGGCAACCCACTCCAGTATTCTTGCCTGGGAACTCTATGGACAGAGGAGCCTGGTAGACTCCATTCCACGGGTTCACAAAAGAGTTGGACACAACTTAGCAACT
This sequence comes from Bos taurus, assembly GCF_002263795.3. Taxonomy (NCBI): domain Eukaryota; kingdom Metazoa; phylum Chordata; class Mammalia; order Artiodactyla; family Bovidae; genus Bos; species Bos taurus. Next base: position 56,789,489 of record NC_037338.1, on the reverse strand, counting down.
AAACAACAACAACTGGAACTTTGATAATTGAGTTGATATTAAGTGTTTTCACCACAGAGATAAAAATCATAGCTGTATAAGGTGATGGATATATTAATAAGGTTGACTGTAGTAAATTCCACAGGGTATATATACATCAAAACATCACATTGTACATCTGAAAAACATACACTTTTTATCTGTCACATGCATCTCAAAAAGTTTGGGAAGTGAAAGTCACAAGGTGGTGTCCACAGTCCATGGAATTCTCCAGGTGGGAAAAGTGGAGTGAGTAGCCTTTCCTTTCTCCAGGGCATCTTTCCAACACAGGGATTGAACCCAGGTCTTTCGCATTGCAGGCAGTTTCTTTACCCACTGAGCCACAAAGGAAGCTCAAGAATATTGGAGAGGGTCAGTTCAGTTCAGTTCAGTCTCTCAGTCTTGTCTGACTCTTTGTGACCCCATGAACCGCAGCACTCCAGGCCTCCCTGTCCATCACCAACTGCCAGAGTCCACCCAAACCCATGTCCATTGAGTCGGTGATGCCATCCAGCCATCTCATCCTCTGTTGTCCCCCTCTCCTCCTGCCTTCAATCTTTTCCAGCATCAGGTTCTTTTCAAATGAGTCAGCTCTTCGCATCAGGTAGCCAAAATATTGGACTTTCAGCTTCAACATCAGTCCTTCCAATGAACACCCAGGGCTGATTTCCTTTAGGATGGACTGGTTGGATCTCCTTGCAGTCCAAGGGATTCTCAAGAGTATTCTCCAACACCACAGTTCAAAAGCATCAATTCTGCACTCAACTTTCTTTACAGTCCAACTCTCACATCCATACATGACTACTGGAAAAACCATAGCCTTGACTAGACAGACCTTTGTTGACAAAGTAATGTCTCTGCTTTTTAATATGGTATCTAGGTTGGCCATAACTTTCCTTCCAAGGACTAAGCCTATCCCTTCTCCAATGGGATTCCTGACCCAGGGATCAAACCAGGGTCTCCTGCATTGCAGGTGGATTCTTTACCAACTGAGCTATCAGGGAAAGGTAAAGCTTAAAAACAAGCAAACAAACAAACAAACAAACTGACCTTCAGGCCAACCTAATTTGAACTTAGAGATGCATCCTTCTTCTCTTCAAAACTGAGCTTCTTGGTAAAGCAACCTATTCCACATGCTTACTTTTAATTGTCTCAAATTTACTCCTAAATTTACTGAATGCAATTTTAAAAGGGCCTAAAGAACCTAGTGTACATTGTCCTGTCCTGACTTTTGGTACAGTAAGCAGAATCCTATGAGTAACTCCTTTCACTTCCATGATCTCTCTGGTTTTTCCCTTTCTATTTACCAAAGAGGTCATAAACAGTTCATAAACGGACTCCTCTTGTTCTTTTTACTGAACTCATTCTTTAACTATATGTGTGGCCTCAGTGGTCTATCCTCAGCCTCTTGTCTTTTCCATATAAATACTGACCCATGGTCTCAATGATCATTTTCAGGCTGCTAACTCCAAAAATATGCATTTCCAGCCCTCATCATCTACCTCTGAAGCAAACCTATATGGATATTTGTTAGGAAACTGAGTCTCAAAGCTAAAAGCAAATGCTCCCCTCAAAGCAAACACTTCCCTCTCCCCTTAATGTCTCTTTCTTCAGAATTCTCCATTTGAATAATGAAGCCATCATCAACCACCATCAGTCTTAAGCCAGTAACCTCTCTCTGTTTCTCTTCTCCCTTACTCTCTGCTCCTCAGTCATGCCCGATTCTTTGCAACTCCATGGACTGCAGCCCACCAGGCTCCTCTGTCCATGGGATTTTCCAGGCAAGAATACTGGAGTGGGTTGTCATTTCCTTCTCCAGGGGATCTTCCCAACCCAGGGATCAAATCCAGGTCTCCAACACTGCATGCAGATTCTTTACCAACTGAGCTACGAGGGAAGCCCTCCCCTTTTCTAGACACACTTTATCTAATCTGTCTCTTGAATCAGCCTCCTAATCACCAAGAAACCACCAAGTGAAATATGTGACAGTACTGGGAACAGACACTAAGTTTCCTGCTCCTACTCTTAAAGTCCTTTTCACAACTCTACATTCTAGCAGTGAAGGCTTTTACCATGTGCTAAGCACCACACTAGCTACAGTTTTTCCAGTAGCCATGTGTGGATGTGAGAGTTGAATAAAAAAAAAAAGCTGAATGCCAAAGAATTGATGCTTTTGAACTGTGGTGTTGGAGAAGACTCTTGAGAGCCCCTAGGACTGAAAGGAGATCAAACCAGTCAATCCTAAAGAAAATCAGTCCTGAGTACTCATTGGAAGGACTGATGCTGAAGCTGAAACTCCAATACTTTGGCCACCTGATGCAAAGAACTGACTCATTGGAAAAGACCCTGATTGGAGCCGGGAGGAGAAGGGGACGACAGAGGATGAGATGGTTGAATGGCATCACTGACTTGACGGACATGAATTTGAGCAAGCTCCAGGAGTTGGTGATGGACAGGGAAGCCTGGCATGCTGCAGTCCATGGGGTTGCAAAGAGTTGGACATGACTGACTGAACTGTACTGAATCACCACACTGACCACTTTATACACTTTATCCAGTTGAATCCTACAAATTGTCATTATAAAACAGAAAATCAAAGATAAAAGAAATTGAACAAATTGCCCCAAATCACACAGAACTCAAATTTCAACCAGGGCTTATCTGACACCAAAACCACTCTATTAGTTACTGAATGATACTGTCTTCCACTTGCTAAAGTCTTCAGTCTCTACCTAAAGTACTGAAACAGCACTCCAAGTGATCTCCCAACTGCCAGCCCCTTCTCCATTTCACCCCTAAATCCATTCTTCACAGTGCCCTAAGACTTCATAAAAGAAATAATAAAGCATAGCTTATTATCTCCTCCAAAAAACTACTGGATCCCCCTGGCTTACAGAACAAAATCAAAAGCCAGCCACTATATCTTTTCCATATCATCTCCCCTTCTTCCAACCCTTATCTCACATTCCAGGTTCTAGCTTTAATGAAATACATCCCTGGGAAATACCCAGCATCAAACCTTTACCCTCATTTTATTTGTTTTATTCACTCATCAAAATCTAATTAAAAGTGTCACTGTGTCTTCAGGTTCAAGTCATGCCTCCAAGACAAATTAGGTGCCCCTCCTGGACACTGACTTTATTTGTACATTTCTGTGCTGATTCGTGTGTCACACCTTACTTACTGCAATTAGTTTACACATCCATCTCTCTCACTAGTTTTCTGACCCTAGCCCCCAATTCACAGAGCTTCAATATTTTAAAAGTTAATAAAGTGATCCCAGTTGAAGGAATTAAAATGTCAAGGGCTAGGATGTTAAGCTGACACTAAATCTGCGAATAGTTGCCATTTATCCTAAATTCACAGAAACAGTGAGAGAGAGAGAAACTCAGATGCTTAGATGGCCCAGCACAACACTGCCTCACCTCTGCAGAGGGAACCTCTGCTTCTGTGTTTTCAGGTTCTGTAGGGAGGAGAGTAGAAAAGGCCATGGACTAAACTTCAAAACAATTAGGGGTCTAGCCCATAGAACATCACTGATCATTTTTGTCTTCTTAAGAAAGTTATTAGTCCACCACCCTCAGTTTTTTCTTTTGTGATACAGAGTTTTAGAACCTACCCCATGTATCTGAAGGGCCCAGGGGTAAATAGTAGGGGCGGGCAGGGATGCTAGGGCCTTAAGCCATTTTCACATGGCTCTCAGATAACTACCAGGAGGAACAGCCTACTGCTCCTCACCACTGAGACACAAAGAGAAATGACTATTGGATCAGCACTACAAAGCAGGCAGTCACTCACCAGGCCTGCGTCCTCCTACCTGGGGGCCGAGTTCCACACAAAAGGTTGCCTCCTCATCTCAAACCTCTTTGCAACCCATGGCCCAGAAAGAAACTCCTTTCTCAAACTATGCTAGAGAGAGGCTGCAAGTTACCCCTGGCTTGAGCCCTGGACTATATTCAGCCAAAAGTTATTTGAGTAAAAGAAAATCTGTTGGTTAATATCGATAATTTAGTTAAAATGACACTTGAGACAGAAATTTAAATCCCCACTGATTTGTTTTACTGACACTACATGTTGGGTGTCCACTGAGGTCTTGGAAATGGAGTGGGCTTTGCAACTGTTTCTAAGCATTTGGCTATTTTTCAGAATAAAAATAGCTTGCTTTCTTAAATTTATAACTCATTTTTATCCAATAGTCTATTTTGCATAATAGTTACAACTGTGAACAACACATCGGATCGTGTCCTTTCAGTCCTGTGGGTTGGGGTGGGGGCGTGCTACGTGGGGACTGCTGATCCCCAACCTCTGACACTTCCAGCCAGGCCCCCAGTCTGTCAGCCTTGGATGGGGGCAGGCTGATCGCCTCTGGATCCCATTTGAGAATTGCTCTCTCCTGCTATTTAATTTTTTACTTACCTCCCAGACTTCTTTTATCACTGTTTCCCTACTCCCCATCCTACTTACACTTTTCTCTATCCCTCCTTCATCTTACTCCTTTTAAAATTGCTTTTGCCTTTCAGTTCAGTTCAGTTCAGTCACTCAGTCATGTCTGACTCTTTGCCAATCCCATGGACTGAAGCATGCCAGGCTCCCCTGACCATCACCAACTCCCAGAGCTTGCTCAAACTCATGTCCATCAAGGCAGTGACACCATCCAACCATCTCATCCTCTATTGTCCCCTTCTCCTCTCACCTTGAATCTTTCCAGGCATCAGGATCTTTGCCAGTGAGTCAGTTCCTCACATCAGGTGGCCAAAGAATTGGAATTTAAGCTTTAGCATCAGTCCTTCCAATGAAAATTCAGGATTGATTTCCTTTCAGATAGACTGGTTGGATCTCCTTGCAGTCAAGGGGATTCTCAAGAGGCTTCTCCAACACTACAGTTCAAAAGCATCAATTCTTTGGCACTCTGCTTTCTTTATAGTCCAACTCTCACATCAATACATGATTACTGGAAAAACCATAGTTTTAACTAGATGGACATTTGTTGGCAAAGTAATGTCTCTGCTTTTTAATATACTGTCTAGGTGGGTCATAACTTTTCTTCCAAGGAGCAACCATCATTTGATTTCATGGCTGCAGTCACCATCTGCAGTGATTTTGGAGCCCCCAAAATTAAAGTCTCTCACCATTTCCATTGTTTCCCCATCTATTTACTATGAAGTGATGGGACTAGATGCCTTGATCTTAGTTTTCTGAATGCTTAGTTGTAAGCCAACTTTTTCACTCTTCCTCTTTCACTTTCATCAAGAGGCTCTTTCGTTCTTCTTTGCTTTCTGCCATAAGGGTGGTGTCATCAACGTATCTGAGCTTATTGCTATTTCTCCCGGAAATCTTGATTCCAGCTTGTACATCATCCAGCCCAGAATTTCACCTGATGTACTCTGCATATAAGTTAAATAAGCAGGGTGATAATATACAGCCTTGACGTACTCCTTTCCCTATTTGGAACCAGTCTGTTGTTCCATGTCCAGTTCTAACTGTTGCTTCTTGACCTGCATACAGATTCCTCAGGAGGCAAGTCAGGTGGTCTGGTATTCCCATCTCTTTCAGAATTTTCCACAGTTTATAGTGATACACACAGTCAAAGGCTTTGGCATAGTCAATAAAGCAGAAGTAGATGTTTTTCTGGAACTCTCTTGCTTTTTTGATGATCCAACAGATGTTGGAAATTTGATCTCTGGTTCCTCTGCCTTTCCTAAAACCAGCTTGAACATCTGGATGTTCACGGTTCACATATTGCTGAAGCCTGGCTTGGAGAATTTTGAGCTTTACTTTGCTAGCGTGTGAGATGAGTGAAATTGTGTGGTAGTTTGAGCATTCTTTGGCATTACCTTTCTTTGGGATTGGAATGAAAACTGACTTTTCCAGTCCTGTGGCCACTGCTGAGTTTTCCAAATTTGCTGACGTATTGAGTACAGCACTTTCACAGCATCATCTTTTAGGATTTGAAATAATTCAACTGGAATTCCATCACCTCCACTAGCTTTGTTCGTAGTGATGCTTCCTAATGCCCACTTGACTTCACATTCCAGGATGTCTGGCTCTAGGTCAGTGATCACACCATCGTGATTATCTGGGTCGTGAAGATCTTTTTTGTACACTTCTTCTGTGTATTCTTGCCACCTCTTCTTAACGTCTTCTGCTTCTGTTAGGTCCATACCATTTCTGTCCTTTATTGTGCCCATTTTGCTTGAAATGTTCCCTTGGTATCTCTAATTTTCTTGATGAGATCTCTAGTCTTTACCATTCTGTTGTTTCCCTCTATTTCTTTGCATTGTTCACTCACGATGGCTTTCTTATCTCTCCTTGCTATTCTTTGGAAGTCTGTATTCAAATGGGTATATCTTTCCCTTTCTCCTTTGCCTTTAGCTTCTCTTCTTTTCTCAGTTATTTGTAAGGCCTCCTCAGACAACCATTTTGCTTTTCTTTTTCTTGGGGATGGTCTTGATCACTGCCTCCAGTACAATGTCACGAATCTCCATCCATAGTTCTTCAGCACTCTGACTATCATATCTAATCCCTTGAATATTTTTTAAAGACCAAATTTATCAATTTTAATTGGAGGTTAATTACTTTACAATATTGTATTGGTTTTGCCATACATCAACATGAGTCCGCCACAGGTATACACGTGTTCCCCATCCTGAACCCCCCTCCCTCCTCCCTCCCGGTACCATCCCTTGGGTCGTCTCAGTGCACCAGCCCCAAGCATCCCGTATCATGCATTGAACCTGGACTGTCGATTCGTTTGTCACTTCCACTGTTTTTGCCTTTTACGTGGAGATATTGGAAATGTTTCTGCGCTCATCCATATGGCCAGCAGAGGGCGCGCCACATACCGCAGTGCAGGTCTTCTCTGATTAGCAGTTCCCTGAATCTCCGTCTCTCTCCGCCCCAAGAGCCTACCCTGCCGCTTCTCTAAGCCTCGCCGGGATTTTATCCCAGCCCTCTACCAAGGACTCTTTTTTTTTCGGCTTCGTAGAGCACCCGCCCCGCAGGACCCATTTCCCAGCAGGCTGGAGGGCGGGTCTGGGCGGGGGGTAGGGGGTTAGGAGGGGCTTCTCTATAGGCCTTGGATTCCCGCGTCCCCGTCCCGCGTCCCCGTCCTTGCCACTACCTGCCCTAAATCGCCACGGCTCCACGGCTGTCACACGTCGGGGGACTGATGTGACGCTGATCCCCCGTCTCACATCGCTGTCCTTGGGGTCGCTCGACCTAAAAACGTGGGCCTCTCCTCTCCGCTGTGATCGACTCTCCTCGGCGCAGAAACCCTACTACCAGGGGTCGCGGCCCACGCGCGGCTCCGACCTCAGCACCCAGCCCGGCCTAGACCTCGGTACGCTCCCCTCTGAGCCCCGGGGCCTCGGGGGACCCCCATCAAGTGAGCTGCAGTCAGCCCTCCACGGTCTGTCGGATCTCCCTCCTACTCCCACCCCCCTCCCCCTACCCACGCCCGACTTCCCTGCCGGCCCTGCCTTCCCAGGTCCCGGGCCCTGCTCTCCTCTCCCTCGAACCACCGCCCTGACTGCGGTCGGTCCCATCTCGCGCGCTCTTTGACCCTGCCCCCTACTCCCTGCTTGTCGGTGATGCTGCAAGAACCCAGCTTTTCCCTGCTTCTCGTTCTTGGTCTCTCAGCTCAAAACTTTCCTAGGACGCTCTAACCTGCTCCTCCCTGGATCCCCAGGTCCTGAGGTCTATGTCTGAGGGTCCTAGCCTCTTCCCCTAGAGGGACTGGATTGTGACTTGCATCCTTCCTGGTTACACCAAGTGGGCTGCTCTAAGCCTGCCCTCCTGCCAAGATAGGAGTTTCTGGTGACCTGCAGGGCGCTCCTTTCCCAGCACTTCTCAGATGCTCTTGGCAACTGCAGAACCTCCATGCCATAAGCCTGGCCCTTCTGCCGCGCTTTTATTGATCCCTCCGGTACAGGTCTTGGACAGCACTGTCTGTCCCCAAACTTCACTCACTGACCCATCGGCGAGGAGCCATTCTGAACTACTTTCAGGATTCCCTCACCCCTGAGATGTCAGTCTGCTCTGTTGCGCCTCCACCCATGCCGCATCTCGGGAGGTCAGTTTTCTTATCAGTAAAATGGTATGACTCCTTCCTCATAATGGTGGATAGGAAGATTAAATGGAATTAATTTGAATAGTTTACAACGTAGTCAGACTTTTGCTAAGGGTTCAGCATGTTAGTAATCACTATTCTTACTGACCTAAAACTAACATGCTTCTTTGACTTCTGTCTCCAGCACCTGGACTTACACTTCCACCACTCTCCCCTTCTCTCCAAGGATACCAGCTCTTTTTGGTCAATGCTTCTCTTAGCTTGGGCTTCCCTGGTGACTCAGCTTGTAAAGAATGCACCTGCAATGCGGGAGACCTGGGTTCCATCTAAGGGTTGGTAATATCCCCTGGAGAAGGGAAAGGCTACCCACTCCAGTATTCTGGCCTGGAAAATTCCATGGACTCTTTCGTCCATGGAGTCACAAAGAGTCAGAGACAACTCAACAACTCAAAAACAAGTTGTTGTTTTTTTCAACAACTTTAACTTCACTTCTTTTAGCTTACAAAGTCCTGTGTGCCCAGGGAGAAGGACCTCTTCATCCCCAGAGCCCACTGCAGGAAAAATGTGTTTAATGGAAAACAGGACCATACCCTTCTGGTTCTCATTCTGAATCCAATTCTAATTCTAAGAGGAACCTGCCCTTTCATTGTCTTTGGAGCTATTCGACAACAGTTATTGTCAAACAGCTATTGACAACAGAAGTTTTAGATACCCAATCATAACGTAAATAACCTTGTCTGTAGAATATGGCCCAAATTCTTTTAGGACAAAACCTCTCCCCTAAATCATTTGTAGATACACCAGTTTTGCAAACATTTGCCAATTCATTTCACGGGCTTCTCAGGCAGTGCAGTGGTAAAGAATCTCCCTGCCAATGCAGGAGATTCAAGAGACACACCAATTCATTTCAGTATTCTTAATCTATAAACACCTCTCCTTTTTGACTCTTTTAAAAGTTTTTGAATTATTGTAATGGTTCTGTCACTAAATAATGAGTCAAATAAAATATTGGACACATTCACTTTATGCCTGTAATCATGATTTCATCTGTTTTAAATACACTCTTTTAACAAGAGCTATGAAGTCATTACTATTAATATTTCCCTTTAATGGAAGATAAAACAGAAATTATAATTCAATCTGAGTGGAAAACCTACTTGGCTGACCCTAATGGAGACTCTTTTCAAGCCTTCTCAAATTCACTGGATTCTTTAAATGACTCCCAGTGATGCCTGGCGAGTTGCTGCCCTGGCAATGATTGAAGGCAAGGGCCGGCACAGGTGTTTTGTGCCCCACAAAACCTCACAGAGGCTTCTGCGTTACCTGAACACCAGCCTAACCTGCCCTGGGGCTGCCTTACTTCGTAGATACCTAGAAGAAGCCTTCACATTCCAGGATGTCTGGCTCTAGGTGAGTGATCACATCATTGTGGTTATCTGGGTCATAAAGATGTTTTTGTATAGTTCTGTGTATTCTTGCCACCTCTTCTTAGTATCTTCATCCCAGAAATGTGAAGTCAAGAGGTCCTTAGGAAGCATCACTACAAACAAAGCTAATGGAGGTGATGGCATTCCAATGGAACTATTTCAAATCCTAAAAGATGATGCTGTGAAAGTGCTGCACTCAATATGCCAGCAAATTTGGAAAACTCAGCAGTGGCCACAGGACTGGAAAAAGTCAGTTTTCATTCCAATCCCAAAGAAAGGCAATGCCAAAAGAATGCTCAAACTACCGCACAATTGCACTTATCTCACACACTAGCAAAGTAATGCTCAAAATTGTCCAAGTCAGGCTTCAACAGTACATGAACTGTGAGTTTACAGATGTTCAAGCTGGATTTAGAAAATGCAGAGGAACCAGAGATCAAATTTCCAACATCTGTTGGATCATCAAAAGAGCAAGAGAATTCCAGAAAAACATCTACCTCTGTTTTATTGACTATGCCAAAGCTTTTGTGTGGATCACAACAAACTGTGGAAAATTCTTCTAGAAATGGGAATACCAGACCACCTGACCTGCCTCCTGAGAAATGTGTATGCAGATCAGGAAGCAACAGTTAGAACCGGACATGGAACAACAGACTGGTTCCAAATCGGGAAAGAAGTACGTCAAGTCTGTATATTGTCACCCTGATTATTTAACATAATTTAATATTTATATGCAGAGTACATCATGAGAAATGCTGGGCTGGATGAAGCACAAGCTGTAATCAGATTGCCCGGAGAAATATTAGTAACCTCAGATATGCAGGTGACACCACCCTTATGACAGAAAGCAAAGAAGAACGAAAGAAACTCTTGATGAAAGTAAAAGAGGAAGAGTGAAAAAATTGGCTTACAACTCAATAAATATAAGACCAGAAACTGTAAAACTCCTATAGGAAAACATAGGCAAAACACTTTCTGACATAAATCACAGCAGGATCCTCTATGACCCACCTCCCAGAGTAATGGAAATAAAAGCAAAAATAAACAAATGGGACAAAAATAAAAAGCAAAAATGGCAAATGAAGCAACTTACATAGAATTAATCTCAAAAACATACAAGCAGCTCATGCAGCTCAATTCCAGAAAAATAGATGACCCAATCAAAAAATGGGCCAAAGAATTAAATAGACATTTCTCCAAAGAAAACATACAGATGGCTAACAAACACATGAAAAGATACTCTACATCACTCATTATCAGAGAAATACAGATCAAAACCACAATGAGGTACCATTTCATGCCAGTCAAAATGGCAGCTATGCAAAAGTCTACAAACAATAAATGCTGGACAGTGTGTGGAGAAAAGAGAGCCTTCTTACACTGTTGGTGGGAATAGTACAGACACTATGGAGAACAGTGTGGAGATTCCTTAAAAAACTGGAAATAGAGCTGCCATATGACCCAGCAATTCCGATGCTGGGCATACACACCGAGGAAATCAGAATCGAAAGAGACACGTGTACCCCAATGTTTATCCCAGCACTGTTACCTTACTGTAGCTAGGACATGGAAGCAATCTAGGTGTCCATCAGCAGATAAACAGATAAGAAAGCTGTGGTTCATATACACAATGGAATATTACTCAGCTATTAAAAATAATGTATTTGAATCATTTCTAATGAGGTGGATGAAACTGGAGCCTATTATACAGAGTGAAGTAAGTCCAAAAGAAAAACACTAATACAGAATGTTAATTTTATATATATATATATATATATATATATATATATAATTTAGAAAGATGGTAACGATGATCCTATATGCAAGACAGCAAAGGAGAAACAGAGATAAAGAATAGACTTTTGAACTCTGTGAGAGAAGGCAAGGGTGGGATGATTTTAGAGAATAACATTGAAACACGTATATTACCATATGTGAAATAGATTTCCAGTCCAGGTTAGATGCATGAGACAGGGCGCTCATTGCTGGTGCACTGGGACGACCCTGAGGGATGGGATGGGGAGGGAGGTGTGAGGGGGGTTCAGGATGGGGGACACGTGTACACCTGTGGCTGATTCATGTCAATGTATGGTGAAAGCCACTACAATATTGTAATTAGCCTCCGATTAAAGTAAATAAATTATTTTTAAAAAGAAAACTCAACATCCAAAAAATGAGATCACGGCATCCAGTCTCATCACTTTATGGCAAATAGATGGGGAAACAGTGACTGACTTTTTTTTGCGCGGGGGGAAGGCTCCAAAATCACTGCAGATGCTGACTGCAGCCATAAAATTAAAAGACACTTTCTCCTTGGAAGAAAAGTTATGACCAACCTAGACAGCATATTAAAAAGCAGAGACATTACTTTGCCAACAAAGGTCCGTCTAGTCAAAGCTATGGTTTTTCCAGTAGTCATGTATGGATGTGAGAGTTGGGCTGTAAAGAAGGCTGAGCGCCAAAGAATTGATGCTTTTGAACTGTGGTGTTGGAGAAGCCTCTTGAGAGTCCCCTGGACTGCAAGAAGATCCAACCAGTCAATCCTAAAGGAAATCAGTCCTGAATATTCATTAGAAGGACTTATGCTAATGCTGAAACTCCAATACTTTGGCCACTTGATGCGAAGTACTGACTCATTGGAAAGGACCCTGATGCTGGGAAAGATTGAAGGCGGAAGGAGAAGGGGAAGACAGAGGGTGAGATGTTTGGATGGCATCACCGCTGATGGACATGAGTTTGAGTAAGCTCGGGGCATTGGTGATGGACAGGGAAGCCTGGCGTGCTGCAGTCCATGGGGTCGCAAAGAGTCGGACACGACTGAGTGACTGTTGGAACTGCACTGAAGAAGATGCCTGCTTTTATTTGGCGTCAGTCCCAAACCACCCACCTCCTGTACAACTCTGGGCCCCCAGAAGAGGGCGCCCGAGACCACTACTGTTAGAGGCAGCAAGTCCCCTCAGGGAGCTACTCTGGACACAAAGCACCCGCTTGGCAGTTCAAGTTTGGATTTTGTTCCCCCTCCTCCTTTTCAGCAGCCATGGCACCCACTCCACCTCCTGCTCACCGTGTCGTCTGTTCCAGCCCAGCACCCCTCTCACAACAATGCATCTCAGAGCTGTCTCCTGAAACTCCATCATACTCTTGGAGCCGCCAGATTTGAAAGCATGTCTGACTCCTGATCCTATGCTCTTTTCTACTCTCTGATGTCTAACAGCTGGGGACTCCTGGGTTTGCAGATAGTAGATGATAATGATAATAGTCGTAGAAAAGCAGAGCTTCACCCCTGTCCTGAAGGGTGTAAGGGCAGGCAGAAAATCCCAACTTTATGACTTGTCCAACAATTTTGTGTGTATCTCAAACAAGTGGGTTGAGATGAGCATTTCTCCTCAGTATTAAAAGAAATGGTGAATAAAGTATTTTTGAAAACACAAAGAATTTATTCAGGAGTTATTCTTATTCCAAAATTTGGAAATTTTTTTTTAAATAAAATGGATTCTCCCCATCCTTAATCTTCGGCTGCAAGTAATAGGAAATATGAATACAGACAAAGCTAACTCCCCTTTAAATACTTTAATGCAGAGAAGAAAAAGCCAATGGAATAAACAGTTAAAAGAAACAAGTACACTTGAACACTTGACCTATTAGATTTTAGCAAATTGTGTGAATTGCCTTCTGTGACCACAGGAAGCCCCGAGTGTTGATTCAGTTGAATGGAAGGGAGTGCTGTGTATTCCATGGGCTGTGGAAGTTCAAAGTTTGGTGCTCTTTGAACCTGTGGAGGTTCAAAGTTCAGAGAACTTTGAAAAGGTTCAGAGTTCTCCTTTTGAGTTTTTACATCCACATGCCTCATTGATTTGGGAGCTAAGGTTGCATTATTTTGGGTATGAAACAAAATAATCATAACATCTTAAATTTGGGAGGCTCTTTCTAAGAAGTAGTGAGTTCACCTGCAATCCTGGGTGACACCTCATTTCAGTGTCTCTTCTAGCGGTCCTCTAGTCATCCAAACTCTGAAATCCAGGGTCAGAGAGGTCTCTCTCCAGACCAGCAGTCTCAGATACAAAGAATACATGGCTAAGCTTATATCCATGTCAGTCCCTGAGCCAAGCGTGGACTATAAATTCTTATAAAACCACTTCTGGTAAATCAATAAAACCTCTAGTCAATGTACAACAGAGATTTATCGTTAGATTTAAAAAAAAACATAGATGTGCAAGAGGGAATTAAAGACCTGAGGAGAGGAGTCAATAAAACCATCCCCTTCATCCCCGGCCAAGTCCTTCCTCTGGATACTAAGGATGTTATCATCTCCAGCTCTGTGTCCCAGGCATGGCCAGAATCCCATCCAAACAGTGAACAATGTCACTGAAATCAATCTGAATTGCTAGTCCATGGTCTGCTGTTCCTTTGTGGGGTAATTAAAGAAAAAGAAGAAATTTGCATGCACTCAGACTAGCATGGCATTAGTACAAGTCACTGGAACCTCTTGGCAGCTCTCATCTCTGTTTACTTCCAGCTTGACCCCTTCGTGTCTCCAAGAACCACTTTCCTCGTTCTAAAATGGACAGGTCAGACTAGACCAGGAACCCACTCACTTTTTCTGTAAAGGGCCAGTTATTAATATTTTAGACTTTATGAGAGTCTAAAATGCATTCAGTCCCTGCTGCAACTTTGCCTTGATAGCACAAACAACAGCCACAACAATAAGAAATGTGGGAGGCTATGTTGTCAGCCCATGGGTTTGCCCAGTCCTGGACCTGACAATCTCTTAGCGTTTATATCCCAAGGTTCAAATTAACAGAGCCCAGCAGACCTTGATGATGTCCAGTTCTGAGAGCCCAGGTCGGGTCCTCCACTTCCTGATCTGACAGGCTGTCTGGACCGAGAGTCACACAGAAATTCTCAGCTTACCACTCTCCTGCCATGCCTCCTGCCCAACCAGATGCAGGAACACTGCTGCTAACCCAGTGACCACCCACCCATGTATACCTGATCCCCTCAAGAAATAAAACTGGTAGCAACACATTCTGTTCACCCTGAAATCAACTTCCTCCTTAACCCAGCTCCACCTTGCTACTATGCCCACTCAGGGCTGCTGGGACCATTTGATTTTCTGTTTGGGTCCCTCCTCTTGAAACGAAGTCCTGTCTCATATTCCACAGCCTCAGCTCTGACGGCCAAACTGGACCATCTCTCAATATCGCGGTTGTTCTATCTCCCTCCCCTGACCTGCCCCAGAGAGCACTTAGTCCAGATCTTCGGTCCTTCTTCTTCTGTCCTGTATAGGTCACTGCTGCTGCTGCTGCTGTTAAGTCGCTTCAGTCGTGTCCGACTCTGTGCGACCCCATAGACGGCAGCCCACCAGGCTCCCCCGTCCCTGAGATTCTCCAGGCAAGAACACTGGAGTGGGTTGCCATTTCCTTCGCCAATGAATGAAAGTGAAAAGTGAAAGTGAAGTCGCTCACTCAGTCGTGTGCGACCCTCAGCGACCCCATGGACTGCAGCCTACGAGGCTCCTCCGTCTATGGGATTTTCCAGGCAAGAATACTGGAGTGGGTTGCCATTGCCTTCTCCGGTATAGATCACTAGACCTTGCTAAATGAAGTCTTAAGATGCATCAACTCTCAGGACAGAGATTCAGATACATGAAGTAAGAGAGGGATTTTGGTTCTGGAGAGAAAGAATAGTTCTTTAGATCAGGCAAAATATCACTTTTTAGAATTATTTTGCACAAGATCAGAATCGGACTAAGAGTGAAGCTGAAAGATTCCTGGTAAACTGTAACATGTTAACCCCTACATGAAGAATGTCAGTGAGGCCGAATGACACAGAAATGATTAAAAGATCAGGCATTAACTAGTTTGAATTTGATTCCTTAAGATGAGCATATGGCGCCCTCTTGTGTTTACTTCTGAGATGTGCAGGCCTCTGTCTGAACTACGTGTTCTTTCAAATCGCTTACATTTCCTCCTCTGATTTTTTAATTTAAACTGCTTCATTCCCCACTGAAACTCTGAAGAAGGCAAAAATGTGTAGCACCGCACCTAAGTTTCAGTTTAGTCTGAAATCTGTATCTTATCGCATTTTATTTTCAAATCATCCATCTGAAGAAGGAGGCCATGCAGTATTGACTCCTTTGGAAACAGTAGAGGCAAAGGGTCTGAGGTCACAAAGCTAGTCTCTGACAGAGATCCCCTGGGGATCCTTCACTGGTTAGTCCTCAAGACTTTTCAGGTGGAACACAAACATCCACAGTTCCCATCTCTCCTAGGGTCAAGACATCACCAATGTAACCAGGAGTCAGTGATTCCAAGGAGTGTGGGGTTGCAAGTAGGAAACCAGTATTAAATACAAAGCCAAGCAAGAACCACTGCCAAACAGGACATCTGCATCCTTGCCCACCTGCCTCTTCCACCTGTGCTGGGTACCTGGGTAGCTGTGCTGTACAAGGGCAGGAGCAGAGTGGGGCTGGTGTTTGTGCTCTGTGAGGGGCCAGGAGTCTGGAGCAGAGATCTCACCACTGAAACTGGAGGAGGTTGCAATCCTTGGACCTCATTCCCAGGCACCCTAACCATGTTCCCTGTGTTCCAGACACCCTCTGCTTCTCCGCTTCAGCTGCATGTGTCTGTCCATCTGTGTGTGTGTGTTATTGTTCAGTAGTGTCTGACTCTATGATCCCATCGACTGTAGCCCACCAGGCTCCTCTATCCATGGGGTTCTCCAGGCAAGAATACTCGACTGGTTAGCCATTCCCTTATCCAGAACTTCCCAACCCAGGGATTGAACCCAGATATCCTGCATTGCCAGGCAGATTCTTTACCATCTGAGCCACCAGGGAAGCCCATATATGTCCATACTCTACACCCTTTCTCACACTGTTTATGCTGCCTAGACGTATATTCTGTTCCAGCCTTCAAGTCCTTTCCTTTCCTCCTCACTCTTGTAGCCATGATCTGAGCTCATGCCTTTCAGTTCTCACATGCACCAGTCTGGTCCCCTGGGGGTGACAATGTGGCAGCAGAAAAGCTTGGGGAGGATGCCTCGGATAGGGCAGGACACACAAGAGGCTTTGTTCTAAGTGGCCAAGGGTTGGACCATTTCCTAAGGCCAGGTCTGGGCTATTAGCTCATGATTAGAAAGAAGAGCTATTAGGTTAGGTTAGGTTAGAGACCAAGGTGACACAGATAAAGAAGAAAGCAAGTGGGAGGCAAATGGCACAACTGAGTCTAGGGAGTTGTTATTCAGTCATCCAGTCTGACTCTTTGTGACCCCATGGACTACAGCCCACCAGGCTGCACATCCCTCACTATCTCCTAGGGTTTACCCAAGTTCATGTCCGTTGCATTAGTGATGCAATCCAGCCTCTGTCACACTCTGTCACACTCTTCTCCTCCCGCGCTCAATCTTTCCCAGCATCAGTGTCTTTTCCAATGAGTTGGCTCTTCACATCAGGTGATCAAAGAATTGAAGCTTCAGCTTCAGCATCAGTCCTTTCAATGAGTATTCAGGGTTGATTTCCTTTAAAATTAGCTGGTTTGATCTTGCTGTCCAGGATACTCTCAAGAGTCTTCTCCAATACCACCATTTGAAAGCATCAATTCCTCAATGCTTTGCCTTCTTTATAGTCCAGCTCTCACAATTATACATGACTACTGGAAAGACCATGGCCTTGACTATCCCTATGCTGTGCTCAGTCATGTCCAAAACTTTGCGACCCCCTAGACTGTAGCCTGCCAAGTTCCTCTATCCATGGGATTTCCCAGCAAGAATATTGGAGTGAGCTGCCATTTTCTTCTCTGGGGGATCTTCCTGACCCAGGTATTGAACCTACATTGCTTGAGTCTCCTACATTGGCAGATGGATTCTTTACAACTAGGGAGACCCTTGACTAAATGTACCTTTGTTGGAAAAGTGATTTCTTTGCTTTTTAACACATTGTCTAGATTTGTCATAGCTTTCCTGCCAAGAAGCAGTCATCTTGATTTCAGGGCTGCAGTCACCATCCACATTCATTTTAGAGCCCAAGAAGAGGAAATCTGTCACTATTTCCAACTTTTCCCCTTCTATTTGCCATGAAGTAATGGGGCTGGATGCCATGATCTTAGTTGTTTGTTTGTTTGTTTGTTTAGCTTTAAGCTGGTTTTTTCACTGTCCTCCTTTACCCTCATCAAGAGGTTCTTTAGTGCCTCTTCGCTTTCTGACATTAGAGTGTTGTCATCCCCATATCTGAGGTTGTTGATGTTTCTCCCACCTATCATGATTCTAGTTTGTAACTCATTCAGCTTGGCATTTCTTATGATGTGCTCCATGGATAATTTAAAAATACAGAGTGACAACAGACAGCCCTGTCATACTCCTTTCTCAATTCTGAACCAATCAGTTGTTCCATACAGGGTTCTAACCATTGCATCTTGATCCACATACAGGTTTCTCAGGAGGCAGGTAAACCCACATACAGGTTTCTCAGTCTTGTATTCCCATCGCTTTAAGAGTTTTCCACAGTTTATTATGATCCACACAGACAAAAGCATTAGCATAGTCCACGAAACAGAGAGAAATGTTTTTCTGGAATTCCCTTGCTTTCTCTATGATCCAGTGAATGTTGGCAATTTGATCTCTGGTTTCTCTGCCTTTTCGAAACCCAGCTTGGACATCTGGAAGTTCTTGGTTTGTATAATGCCGAAGCCTAGCAGGCAAGATTTTAAGCCTGACCTTACTATCATGAGAGATCAGTGCAACTGTCTGATGGTATGAACATTCTTTAGTACTGCCCTTTTTGGGAATTGGCATGAGGATTAACCTTTTCCTGTCATGTGACCAATGCTGGGTCTTTCAGATTTGCTGACATATTGAGTGCAATGCTTTGATAGCATCATCTTTTAGGGTTTTAAATAAATCTACTGGAATTCTGTAACATCTGCTAACTTCATTGACAGCAGTGCTTCCTAAGGCCCACGTGACTTCACACTGCAGAATGCCTCCTCTAGGTGATGGACCATACCACCATGGTTATCCAGTTCATTAAGATCTTTTGCATATAGTTCTTCTGTGCATCCTTTCCATGTCTTCTTGATCTCTTCTGATTTTACTAGGTCTCTAACATTTCTATCCTTTACTGTGCCCATCTTTGGGTGAAATGTTCCCTTGATATTTCCAGTTTTCCTGAAGAGATCTCTAGTCTTTTCCCTTCTGTTGTTTTCCTCTATTTTTATGCATTGTTCATTGAAGAAGGCCTTCTTGTTCTTTTTTGGAGCTATTCTTTGGAACTCTGCATTTAGTTGAGTGTACTTTTCCATCTCTCCCTTGGTTTTCACTTCTCTTCTTTCTTCAGCTATTTGTAAAGCTCCTCAAATAATCTCATTGCCTTCTTGCTTTTCTTTTTCTTTGGGATGGTTTCACTCACTGCCTCCTGTACAATATTACAGACCTCCATCCATAGTTCTTCAAGGGCACTGTTTACTAGACCTTTACTAGACCTAATCCCTTGAAAATATTTGTCACCTCCACTGCATATTCATAGAGGATTTGATTTAAGTCTTACCTGATCGCCCTAGTGGTTTTCTCTGCTTTTTTAGTTTAAGCCTGAATTTAGCTATGAGAAGCTGATGATTTGAGCCACAGTCAGCTCCAGATATTGTTTTTGCTGACTGCGTATGACTTCTCCATCTTTGGCTACAAAGAATGTAAGCAATTTGATTTCATCATTGACCATTTGGTGATGTCCATGTCAAAAGTCATCTCTTGTGTTGTTGAAAAAGGGTGTATGCTATGATGAGTGCATTCTCATGGCAGAACTGAGTTAGCCTTTGCCCTACTTCATTTTGTACTTCAAGGCTAGACTTGCCTGTTACTCCAGGTTTCTCTTGCTCTTCCTGCTTTTGCATTCCAATCCCCAGTGATGAATACAACATCACTTTTTGGTTTTAGTTCTAGGAGGTCTTCTAAGTCATCATAGAACTGATCACTTTCAGCTTCTTAGGCATCGGTGGTAGGGGCATAGATTTGGATTACTGTGATATTGAATGGTTTGCTTTGGAAATGAACCAAGATCATTCTTTCATTTTTGAGGTTGCACCCAAGTACTCCATTTCAGACTCTTTTGATGATTATGAAGGCTACTCCATTTCATCCATGGAATTCTTGCCCACAGTGGTAGACATAATGGTCATCTGAATTAAAGTCAGCTTAAAGCTCAGCATTCAGAAAACGAAGATCATGGCATCTGGTCCCATCACTTCATGGGAAATAGATGGGGAAACAGTGGAAACAGTGTCAGACTTTATCTTTTTGGGCTTCAAAATCACTGCAGATGGTGACTGCAGCCATGAAATTAAAAGATGCTTACTCCTTGGAAGAAAAGTTATGACCAACCTAGATAGCATTTTGAAAAGCAGAGACATTACTTTGCCAACAAAGGTCCGTTTAGTCAAGTCTATGGTTTTTCCAGTGGTCATGTATGGATGCAAGAGTTGGACTGTGAAGAAAGCTGAGCGTGGAAAAATTGATGCTTTTGAACTGTGGTGTTGGAGAAGACTCTTGAGAGTCCTTTTGACTGCAAGGAGATCCAACTAGTCCATTCTAAAGGAGATCAGTCCTGGGTGTTCTTTGGAAGGAATGATGCTAAAGCTGAAACTCCAGTACTTTGGCCACCTCATGCAAAGAGTGGACTTATTGGAAAAGACTCTGATGCTGGGAGGGATTGTGGACAGGAGGAGAAGGGGACGACAGAGGGTGAGATGGCTGGATGGCATCACCGACTAGATGGACATGAGTTTGAGTGAAGTCCAGGAGGTGGTGATGGACAGGGAGGCCTGGCGTGCTGCAATTCATAGGGTTGCAAAGTGTCGGACACGACTGAGGGGCTGAACTGAACTGAACTGAATTAAAGTCACCCATTCCCATCCATTTCAGTTCACTGATTCCTAAGATGTTGTGTATTCACACCATCTCCTGCTTGACCACACCCAAGGAGATGTGATGTAAGGAGACAGAGTCCCTTCTTTGTTTTTGGTACTGTCCAGTTGACAGATTAGTGGACAGGCTTAAAAATTACTCAGAAAGGTCTCTGTCCTAAACATTGCCAAAAGACTCCAAGCACTACCCTGTCTACAGACATGGGCTTCCAAACAAAAAGAATTCCACTCTCCTTTGACCATTAGAGCAGAAATTACCCCAGGTCCAGCCTCAGCTCCTTACCACTTCTGTTCCTTTCTGAGTCAAGGCTGTGGGGCTATCCCTTGCTGGCAGTGCAGCTGGACACTATTTCCAACCACTCTTATCAGTGTTTGTCTTATGAGATAGGAATGTTCCCAAAGAGGATTGCCATTCAGTCACCTCTCTGGACACTGAGTACAACCCAGTACACGCAGTCTAGGTTGGCCCTACGCCCAAGCCTGACCCTGTAGCCAGGATTCCATCCAAGGGCCAGTTTCAGAACATGAGTCTCTGCATCCCTAAAGCAAATTCCTGTGTCCTGTGGTTTCCAAGACTTCCCACTGTTCTGTTCTATTCCCCAAGGCTGGCATTTAGGTGGTGACCAGGAGCAAATTCCACAGCTAGTTACCACCTCCCTGCTGCAGAAGCTCCATGCACATCTCCTATAAGTATATGTGGCAGGGTCTCACCATAACATTCAGAAACCCAGGGTCCAGGCCCATGAGAGCCCCTCATTGCCACGTGAGCCTAGTTTGCTATTGTCAGTCTCTCTAAGCCTGTTCTCTTCTGGCCTTTGAGATGACCAAGTCTGTGACCTAAATAAAAAGTGAGGTCCTAGAGAAGAGATCAGGCTTTCCAGGTGGCACCAGTGTTAAAGAATCCACCTTTCAGTGTAGGAGATGTAAGAGACTCAGGTTCAATCCCTGTGTTGGGAAGATCCCCTGGAGAAGGGCTTGTCACCCACTCCAGTATTCTTGCCTGGAGAATTCCATGGACAGAGGAGGCTGGCAACGGTCGCAACAGTCCATGGGGTTGCAAGAGTCCATGAGGTTGCAAAGAGTCAGACACCCCTGCAGTGACTTAGAATACACACAAGCAGAGAAGAGATCAGCATGGCAGAATAGGTAGACACTGAGCTTACCTCCTCTCACAAACACATCAAAACTACAACTACGTGTAGAGTGACTCTCTCTGAAATCTACCTGGGGGTGAGAAGGACAGCTCCTCTCCAGCCAAAATTGTAAAGATTAATCCACAGGGAGTCCAATAGGAAGGGAGGAGAAGCTGTTTAGTCAGGACCGCAGCCTTTGCAGGGGACACAGACAAGCAGGAGATTATCACAGGCTAATGGATTCTCCCAGGAGAGCATGGAGTTCAAGCCACATATAGGCACCCCAGGGCTGGGATCTAACAACAGGATGATGTAATCCCTTAGCTGGTTTGAAGACCAGCAGGGCTTACCTAACGCCTATAAGAAACCAAAACTCCACTCTCAAAGAGTGCAGGCACAGCTTGCTTTGCTTACTCCCAGTCATAGTACAGAGTCAGCACACTGACAACATCCTGGGGCTCTGATTGGCTTTCCAAGTGCACCCTAAGTCCACACCACGGTCCTGCTCCAGACCCTCTTGATCCCCACTAAGGCAAAGGTTGCTGTTGACAATGGGAGTGTGCAAGCTTGGAGGGAACAGAGGTTCTAACCCCTTCACCTCCAGCCTCATCACACTCCAAGGTGACAGCTGCCAGCAGACGCTGCGGGCAAATACAGCCCCTACTCACTTCAGGTCCAGCTGTCTCTCCAAAGCCACTGGGCACAGGCCAACTGCACAGGGATGACCCCACCCAAGGACATACATTCAGGACTGAGATAGGTAAATGTGTCACCTAAATTCAGATACAGAGGAAGTTAAACAAAATAAGAAGGGAGAGGAAAATTTTTTAAATGAAAGAACAAAAAAAAAGTACTGAAAAAACCCTAATGAAACTCAGATAAATAATTCACCTCATAAGCAGGTCATTGCAGTAATAATAAGAGTGCTAACTGAACTGGGGAAAATAGACAAACACAGTGAGAATTTTAGCAAAGAACTAGAAAACTTGAACCAGTCAGGCCTGAAGAATACAATAATTGAAATTAAAAAAAAATACACTGGAGGGAATCAACATATTGAGATTAGGTGATACCAAAGAATGTAAGCAATCTGGAAGACAGATTAATAGAAATCACCCAGTCAGAAAAGCAAAGAGAAAAACAGACTTTGCATTCTAACATCCACATTATAGGGATCCCAGAAAGAGAAAAGATAGACAATGGTTTACAAAACACATTTGATAAAATTATGGCTGAAAACTTGTGGAACCTGAAGAAAGAAACAGGTATCCAGGTACAGGTATGTAGAGAGACTCAAACAAGATGAACCCAAAGAAACCCACAGCAAGGCATATCATAATTATTAGTTAAAGATAAAAAGAATTATAACAAGAGAAAAATAAAGAAGTATGTAGACGTGAACTCCCATTATACTATCAGCTTGTCTTTCTGCAGAAAATTTGCAGATCAGAAGGTAGTGTACATTACATTTAAAGAGCTAAAAGGAAAAATTCTACAGCCTAGGATACTTTACCCAGAAAGGTTATCACTGAGAAATGAAGGAGAGTTAGTGAGTTTTTCACACAAGCAAAACTAGAATAGTTCATCAGTACTATACTAACCTTATAAGAAGTGTTAAAGAATCTTCTTTATTTTTAGTGTGTCATTTTGCTTTATTGTTGTAAATCCACAAGGTAAATCTTTTCAGACACTGTAAAACTTTAACAGCCATTAGAGACCCAAAGCCAAACAAGAAGGAATCAGACGTACCCACATAGGATTCCATTAAGAACAAAGAGAAGGGAAGAAGCTGTTTGGTGCAGGGTCCCAATCTCCTATCTGTTAACCCACAAAACTCCAAGTTAAATATTGACTCTCTTTAACCATGATAATGGCTGTGATCCACAGCTAGAGCCAAGATATCCCTCCAGATGGCCCATGTGCTAGGGTGACTGGGTGGACAAGTGCAGATAAGCCACCAACTCTTGTCTCAGAGCAAGGACTTCAGAAACTCTCTCTTTCTTCTAACATTTTCATTTCCTCTCTGCCTTCTCAAGAGAAAGGTCTAGCAGGGCATCCAGAGAGAAGTCAGAGCTAAAGTGCCATAAAGGTCAAACAGAACAGAGGCTTCATAATTCGTGGAGGAAGCTGGTCCTATAGGCATGCACCTATCCAAACAGAGACCTCTGCTTCCTACAAAGCCACAGCCTCATCCTGGCAGACTCTAGGAATATCACACTCAGTCTGTTTACTGGACCAACAGAAGGGCATGGCCCCCTTATTCTGCTCCACATTGGAAGAGGACAGATGGCAACTCTGTCCTGCATCTTGGATCAGAGCTGGGGGCCGTTCAAGTTCCACATGGCTCTCCTTATGAGCTTTCATAATATCTTTCTGCTCCTCCAAAGATGGAACACAAATATCTCTTTGCTCCACTTCTACTCAGCTCATCTCCAGGCTGAAATTTCACTAAACAGAGTATGCTCCATCACGAAGGGCCATCCAGAAATCCTCAAGAAAAATATCCAACTCTCACCTGCCCCAAATGGTCTAGGCTTGCCTGCAGGCTGCACATGGTGAGTGCACAGGTATCCATAAACGTATCAACTGACCATAAGCATATTGTTCTTTGCACAGTCTTAGCGATAAGATGGACCAATGATGTTCACCCCACATTTGGGCTCTCTGCTACACTCATCAGAGCACAACAAGGAGGAAGAAAAGGCTGCCATGTCACCCAGAGAAAGTTCTGGATTCTGAGAAGTACTGCAGCGTTGTGGTTGACCAGCCACTCCAGTGTTTTGTCTGTAGGGTTTGCATAGTAAATCACTCTACACAGTGAGTCACCTCCTGTCCATGGCTGGGTCACCTCTGTTCTTCCTTCAATTTGGGGTCAGTGACATGGCTGTGGCTGCAGAGCCAAACCTTTTCCAGGGCTAGCTTTCCTGAACACCTCCCATCTTCAGCACCCTGAGAGTCAGACCCAGTCCTCTGAGGCCTGACACCTCCATTCATCTCACTTTATGAGATGAGGAAGGCAGGACACTTGGGTTCAGTCATAACTCCAAAGGGTTTTCCTTAGGTGAAAAAGAAAAGGCTACAATAAGAAATATGAAATCAGAGGAAAAGGGTAATCTTACTGGTAAAAGAAAATAAATACTACGGTGGAACAACTACATAAGCTAATGCATGCATGAATGTGCATGGTTGGTCACTATCATGTCTTACTCTTTGCGACCCCACAGACTGTAGCCCACCATGGGATTTTCCCATTAAGAATGCGTTCAGTCAGTTCAGTTGCTCAGTAGTGTCCAACTCTTTGTGACCCCATTAACTGCAATACGCCAGGCCTCCCTGTCCATCACCAACTCCCAGAGTTCACCCAAACGCATGTCCATTGAATTGGTGATGCCATCCAATCATCTCATCCTCTGTTTTCCCCTTCTCCTCCTGCCCTCAATCTTTCCCAGCACCAGGGTCTTTTCAAATGAGTCAGCTCTTCGCATCAGGTGGCCAAAGTATTGGAGTTTCAGCTTCAGCATCAATCCTTCCAATGAACACCCAGGACTGATCTCCTTTAGGATGGACTGGTTGGATCTCCTTGCAGTCCAAGGGACTCTCAAGAGTCTTCTCCAACACCACAGTTTAAAAGCATCAATTCTTCAGCGCTCAGTTTTCTTTATAGTCCAACTCTCACATCCATACATGACCATTGGAAAAACCATAGCCTTGACTAGAAGGACCTTGTTGGCAAAGTAATGTCTCTGCTTTTAAATACGCTGTCTAGATTGGTCATAACTTTCCTTTCCAGGAGTAAGCGTCTTTTAATTTCATAGCTGCAATTAACATCTGCAGTGATTCTGGAGCCCAGCAAAATAAAGTCTGACACTGTTTCCACTGTTTCCTCATCTATTTGCCATGAAGTGATGGGACTGGATGCCATGATCTTCATTTTCTGAATGTTGAGCTTTAACCCAACTTTTTCACTCTCCTCTTTCGCTTTCATCAAGAGCCTCTTTAGTTCTTCCTCACTTTCTGCCATACGGGTGGTGTCATCTGCTTGTCTGAAGTTATTGATATTTCTCCTGGCAACCTTGATTCCAGCTTGTGCTTCCTCCAGCCCAGCATTTCTCATGCTGTACTCTGCATATAAGTTAAATAAACAGGGTGACAATATACAACGTTGATGTACTCCTTTTCCTATTTGGAACCAGTCTGTTGTTCCATGTCCAGTTCTAACTGTTGCTTCCTGACCTGCATACAGGTTTCTCAAGAAGTAGGTCAGGTGCTTTAGTTGGTTGCCATTTCCTTCTCCAAAGAATCTTCCCAACCCAGGGATTGAACCTGTGTCTCCTGCATCTCCAGCATTGTCAGGTAGACTCTTTACCACTGATCCTAAAAGATAATTAAATTGCAAAGTCAATTATAAATAAAATAGTTAAGTGACCTACATAAAGACTTAAAATATGACATAGAAAATGCAAAAAGTTGGGTTGGGGAGACCTTTTAGAATGAGTTTAAACTTAAATGACTATCCGTTTAAATCAGGTAGGTATACTTAAAGGTCAGCATATATGAATTTCATGGTAATGGCAAATATTGCATTGGCCAGAAAATTTGTTCAAGTTTTCTGTAAGTTCTTACCCAAAAACCTGAATGACTTTCCAACCCAATAAAAACAAACAAACAAAAAAAAAACTATCATAGATATAAAAAAGCTAAAGGGAAAAGTAACAAAAATACAAAACTAAATAAAATCACCAGGTCACAAGAAAAGAGACTAAAATAGGACGAAAAACAAAGACATACAAAAAAGTGGAAAACAAATAACAAAATGGAAATAAATATGTTATCTATCTATAATCACTTTAAATGTCAATGAATCAAATGCTCCAGTCAAAAGATATAGGGTGGCTAATTGTATTTAAAAAACAAGATCCATAGATAGGCTGCCTACAGGAGACACCCTTCAGAGCTAAAGACTCTCATAAACTAAAAGTAAGGAGATAGTAAAAGATATTCCATGCAAATGCAAACAAAAGAAAGCTGGAGTGGCCTTACTCATATCAGACCAAGTAGATTTTAAAACAAAGTCTATAATGAAGGACAAAGACAGACATTATACAATCATAAAGGAATTAATAAGAGGATATAGTGTTCATAAACATATATACACCCCGTATAGGATTATGAGGGCTTCCCAAGTAGTGCTAGTGGTAAAGAACTTGCCTGTCAATTTAGGAGACACAGATTTTATCCTTGGGTTGTGAAGATCGCCTGGAAGAGGGCATGGCAACCCACTCCAGTATTCTTGCCTGCAGAATCCCATGGACAGAGGAGCCTGGTGGGCTATGCTCCATAGGGTTACAGAGTTCATTAGAAGGACGTTTGCTAAAGCTGAAGCTCCAATACTTTGACCACCTTATGCGAAGAGCTGACTCATTGGAAAAGACCCTGATGCCATGAATCAAATGGGCTGGGATGTTATTTGTAGAGAGAGAAATACTTGTAATCAGATGGACAGCTTTTTTTTTTTTAATTTGAGGACTGGAAAAGTACTGCCTCAGTCGAAAGAATAAGTCATTTCAAAATGAAAAAAAAAAAAAAAAGAAGAAGAAGAAGAAAATTCAGTGATGACTTTTCCTCTGAAACTTAACTTTAGAAAGAGGTTTTTTCTTTACTGGAAAACTTTAATGATAAATAAGTTCAAATTTCACTGTGGAGGGATCATATTAATCAGGAGGAAGACTCTGCAGGTAGTGCTAGTGGTAAAGAACTGCCTGTTAATTCAGGAGACATAAGAGACCCAGGTTCTATCCCTGTATTGGGAAGATCCCCTCGAGGAGGGCATGGCAACCCACTCCAGTATTATTGCCTGAAGAATCCCATGGACAGAGGAGCCTGGCCAGCTACAGTCCACTGGGTTTCAAAGTATCAGACGGGACTAAAGCAATTTAGCATACATGAATCAAATGAGCTTTGCTTTTTTTGTCTCCCTTCTTGCTTTGTTCTTCACTGTAGGAAACACATTATGAAAATGTATAATTTAGCCACTTTGTTCATCATGCTTAATTGATTTTCAGCATGAATTTTTTTTTTAAAAAAGTATGTTAGGAAAAGGAAACCTCAAGCCTCATGAGTACCCTCTTAATAACCACTTAATCTTAAGTTGCGTTCACAAGTGCTAATTATAAACATCTCTAATTGTACATGTCACCCACCATGGTTGAGTGCACATCCATTTCTTGGGCTTTGACATAATGCTCTATTACTACCCAGCCTGCCAAGGAGCTGGCAGGAATTAAGCCTTTTTACTTTCTACTTGGGAAAGCAAAATTGGTCAGCCATTTAAGCCTTATTAACCAGCATTCATCAGTGAGGAACGTGTGTTTGGATGCTGGAGCCTTTACCAGAGCATAGGATAGGACCCCTGCAGCTGTAGCTCAATATTAATTAATAAATCCATGAAATTAATTAATTCAGTTACCAACTACAAAGAGCTGCATGTAGTTTTGGAGACCCAGAGATGAGTTAAGATAAAGTTCCTGACTTTTAAGTCAGTTTTTTCACTCTCCTCTTTTACCTTCATCAAGAGGCTCTTTAGCTCCTCTTCACTTTCTGTCATTAGACTGGTGCATATCTGAGGCTGTTGCTTGTTCTCACAGCAATCTTGATTCCAGCTTGTGATTCATCCAGCCTGGTATTTCATGTGATGGAATCTGCATGCATATTAAATAATCAGGGTGACAATATACAGCTTTGTCATACTCCTTTCCCAATTTTGAACCAGTCAGTTTTTCCATGTAAAGTTCTAATTCTTGCTTCTTGACCTGCATACAAGTTTCTCAGGACACAGATAAGGTGATCTGGTATTCTCATCTCTTTAAGAATTTTCCACACTTTGTTGCAATCTACACAGTCAAAGGCTTTTGTGCAGTCAATGAAGCAGGAGTAGATGTTTTTCTGGAATTTCCTTGCTTTCTCTATGATCCAATGAAAGTTGGCAATATAATCTCCAGTTCCTCTGCCTTTCCAGCTTGTACATCTGGAAGTTATTGATTCCTGTACTGCTGAAGCCTAGCTTGAAGGAGTTTGAACATTACCTTACCAGCATGCAAAATAAGTGCAATTGTCAGGTAGCTTGAAAAAAAGTGGATTAAAATTCAACATTCAAAAAACTAAGATCATGGCATCTTGTCCCATCACTTCATGGCAAATAGAAGGGGGGAAAGTGGAAACAGTGATAGATTTTATTCTTTTGGGCTCCCAAATCACTGCAAATGTTGACTGAAGCCATGAAATTAAGGTGACTGCTCCTTGGAAGGAAAGCTATGACAAACCTAGAAAGCTTATTAAAAAACAAAGACATCACTTTGCTGAAAAACATCCTTTTGTCAAAGCTATAGGTTTTTCCAGTAGTTGTGTATGGATGTGAGAGTTGGACCATAAAGAAAGCTAAGCACTTAAGAATTGATGCTTTTGAACTGTGGTGTTTGAGAAGACTCTTGAACATCCCTTGGACAGCTGGGAGATCAAACTAGTCAATCCTAAAGGAAATCAGTCCTGAATATTCATTGGAAGGACTGAAGCTGAGGCTGAAGCTCCAATTCTTTGACCACCTGATGCGAAGAGCTGCCTCATTGGAAAAGACTCTGATGTTGGGAAAGATTGAAGGCAAAAGGAGAAGGGGGCAGCAGAGAATTAGATTGTTAGATAGCATCACTGATTCAATGGCCATGCACTTGAACAAACTCCAAGAGATAGCAAATGACAGGCAAACCTAGCATGCTGCAGTCCATGGGGTAGCAAAGAGTTGAACATGACTTAGCCACTGAACACAACATACATAGTTCCCGACATCAGAGACAATTCACACTAGAAAGAGAGACACTCTTTCCAACTTACCAAGGCAAACTTTGTCAACAGTTGTGATGCTGGCTCAAGCAACAATTGGTAGAGAGCAGAGAATTCTTCAGGCAGTAACTAATCAGAAGTAGAGGAGAGGCTGTTCGAGGCAGAGGGATGTCCAGAATCATGCAAGTGTCAACTGGTTCAGGGTAGATCTATACTAGCTTATGATGGTGTTACATCTTGATAAACTGGCTCATCATAAACTGAAAATATGATAAATTGAAAATGCAATTGATGCACCAAACATCATAGCTTAGCCTAACCCACCTTCAACATGCTCAGAACACTTATGTCAGCCTACAGTTGGGCAAAGTCACCTAGGACAAAGAATATTGTACAATAAAGTGTTGAATGTCTCATGTAATCTTTTGACTACTGTGCTGGAAATGAAAAATAGAATGGTTATCTGAATAAAGAATGGTTGCAAGTGTATTGATCATTCACTCTCCTGATCACATGGCAGACTGGGAGCCGTGGTCATTGCTGCTGCTTGATATCATAAGAAAATATCATACCACATGTCTCCAATTTGAGAAGTGATCAAAATTCAAAGTATAATTTCTTGAAAAAAAATTTCTTGAATTATATTACTTTCACACCATCATAAAGTTGAAAAATCATAAGTTGAACCATCCCAAGCCAGGCACAGTCTGTATCCCTGTGAGGTTGAATATAGGGCTATGCCAGGGAGGATCCCAACAAAGTCAGGGTAAGATCCAGGTAGAGAAGACAAGAGGTGTTTCCCTAATGGGTCTGGAGTTCATCCGTTAGAGAGGGAGTCACTTATCCTGGAGATAAGAATTAATCTTTCCTGTAATTTGATGAAATCACATTCCCATTCACAGATGCTTCAGACTGCCCTGTGGCTCAGTTGTGTAGGTGATGCTTGTCACTGAAGCCTCAAGGCTCTTGTTCACATCTTCTCCTCCCAGTTCTCCTCAGACCTAACACCCTTGCCTCCTTGTGGGAGTCCAGCTGGGGCCCATTTCAGAATATTCAGGTTCTCAGCATACCCTGGCTCATCACCCAGAACAGCAATAGAACACAGCTCAGGGGCTCTTAACCTTCTCCATTTGCAGAATGCTTTCATTTTGGACTTACCTGGTGGCTTAGATGGTGAAGAATCTGCCTGCAATGCAGGAGACCCAGGTTCGATCTCTGGGTTGGGAACATCTCCTGGAGAAGGGAATGGCTACCCCCTCCAGTATTCTTGCCAGAAGAATTCCATAGACAGAGGATCCTGGCAGGTTACAGTCCATGGGGTTCCAAAGAGTTAGACATGACTGAGTGACTTTAACTAACTTTTCATTTTGGAAGTGAAATGGGTGTAAGTCAACAGAATGGAGCTGTTTGTGTGAAATCAGAGGGACATAGTCCACCCTCCATCTCCAAGGAAGAGTCAGAAGCGAAGCCAGACTGCTGAGGTCCTGGAGCAGGTACTATCTGTCACCAGCACAGCAAGGGAGAAAGGACGATGCAGGAGACTGAACACAAACTGAGTCCCAAACTCTAAGAGACAAGAGACCTCAGAGAAGGAGAGGTGCAGAAAATTAGGTCATGGAGCAGAGAGATCAATTTCCTAGATACCATTCTGCTTGCAAAGTTTTCTGGTGACATTCTATGAACTAGAGCTCAGAAGTAGAAAATCAAGTAGCTTTCTTTGTTTGTAAATCTTATCTTGCTTTTGAACTCTCATTCCTAATGAAGGCAGAAAAGAAAAATAAGGGAAAGCTTAAATGTCACAAAGATATTGCATTTATTCTTAGTTTAAAATTTATGTTTGAGGTAGATAACCAACTTGTAATGATGTAAAAATGCATTTGTTTTTAGAGAATGTTCATTTTTCTATTGAAATATAGTTCATTTACAATATTGCATAAGTTTCAGATGTACAGCAAAGTGATTCAGGTTTTTTGTAGATTATATTCATTTCTATCATTGAAGATGAATTTCTGGAAGATATTCATCTTTGATAATAGAAATAGTTTTGTTAAATATACTAATATTAATGGACATGCGTTTGAGCAAGCTCTAGGAGTTGGTGATGGACAGGGAAGCCTGGCGTATTGCAGTCTATGGGGTCACAAAGAGTCGGACACCACTGAGCAACTGAACTGAATAGAATATTAATAGATAATGCTTGATAAATAGAGCATGTGTGTGTTAAAAATGGATAGGAAGAGATGGGAAAAGCAAAACATACCTAACAGTCATGAAGCACCTGGGTAATAATGACTGTTGCACACTAAGTATGCATCGGATTTACAAGGTATTAAGTAGATTTATAAGGTAAATATATTGAGACACTAAGTATACATGAAGCTTTGATTCAGTTGCCTACTGGAGATCTCCATTCTGGTTCTATGTGTCCTGTTCCCAAGAAACAAACATGAAACTGTTCATCTGGCTAATTGCCAAGCTGCAGTGGTCAGCCACGTATATTGTCCCTGAGTCTTTTACTAGAGCTAGTCTGTGTTGTTGGCCTAGGGCCACTTCTGTCCATGGGCCTCTTATTTGAATGTCAACTCTGATCCTTGTAATGATGTCATCAGTGGGGGAGGCTGAAGACCATAGAAAGAGACAGGAGATGCAGACATCCTGGATCCCAGATTCAGGTAGTGTGGTTGGTCCTTCCATCCTGCCTACAGCATCTCTAAACTGTATTAATTTGCTGCATATTTTCCCTTTGGTTCATTCTCACTGGCAGTTTCTATTGACTTAATGAAGACTGTAATTCAAGCATTTCAATTTGGTCTTTGAATTCCTATGTTCCGTGGGTTTGGGGATAGCTTGGTACTGAAGTTAACGCAGCATCAAGTTGACTGTCCACATGGTACAAGTCAAAGTTTAAATGACGTTTTTTTCAATACTATCTGAAGAAGTCACTTTTTATCCTCCTCAGGTGGAAGCAAAGATTAAGCAGCATCATGGCTGCAAGTAAGGGCTACTTGTTCATAAATGCCTTTGGATCTGTCCTGCCCACCTTGTCTGGCACTGAGCATCCTTTCCCTGGGACTGAATAGGTGTGGCTGCCTCTGCTAGGTTTCCCTACAGTTAACATGGTTCCTGCTGATAAAGACCACATTCTGAATTTGCCATTTGCCTTCAGTCACCAGGTTGTCACACACGGCAACCTCCTCATCCTAAACCCAGGCCTCTTACAAATGCTGTTCCTCCCACAGACATATGAGTAGCATTCTATGGGCTCCCTGGGTGCCAATACAGGCTGAGAACATCAGGAGAACCACATGAGGGTCACTGGGGGCAGAGACTGGTGCCAAGTGAAGAAAAGTCCAAGCAGACGTCACTGAATAAAGCCACATTTAAGTGCAAGTCTGAAGGGTTAGAAGGAGAAAGTCATGCCAAGAGAAAGGGGAGGGCAGGACAGGCCAGGAACAAAAGGTGGCAAAGCCTAGTCATGGGATCCTGCCTTTCCCAGGATCCAGGGCTGAGATATGATCAGGAGCAAGGTGATGTGAGGTGAAGTTGAAGACTCAGGTTAGGAACAAGCTAATTCAGGCAGAGAGTTGTTGTTTTTGGTTTTGTATTTTCCTCAAGTGCAGGCAGAAGCCAAAGAAATGAAGTAGCCAGTGGGGCTGATCTAGTTTAAATCTTTCAGAGGTCATTTTAGCTTCTGTATAAAGAAGAGACATTATGAGTAGAACTAAGAGACCTGATAGGGGGTTACAGTCCAGGTTCCAGTGATACTGGCCTGGACCAGGATGGCAGCATTAGAGATGGGAACAGTAGTCTGATTCTAGATCTACTTGGGGTGGGGGGGGTGTAGTTGACCTTGAGTGATGGAAATGAGGGCTTCGGGAGCCCTCTCAGGTCTTGGTTTGGCAACTAGGTAGACAGTGATGTCACTTATGGAGATGAGGAAGACTCATTTGAAAGTACTGCAGTGGTGGGGGATCAAGGTGTTTTGGAACAACATCTTAAAGATTACCTTTGTACATCATATTCTGGGGAGACACTGTGTGAGGAGACTTTCTCACATGGAACTCCATAGGCCCCTGCACATAAGCAATGGCCCCCGCCCTCCAGGAGTTGTTCGGACATACTGTTCTCTCCTTCCTCTGAGGGCAAGTCAGCCGGCAGTTTGCACAGACAGCCTCTCCTCCTGTGTCTTCTCCTGAACTTGCCCACCACTTCTTCCTTATCTTACACGTTTTTTCCTTCATCTCCATAAGAGTGGCCATGACCCATCTGCCTCCTGGGAGTGGAGAGGCCCCTTGTCTTCAGGCCTTCAACTAAAAGCAAAGGCAAACAGCAGCAATCTAAATTGTAATTCATTCCTCTCCATCTGCAAGCTGATCATCTGCCCTATCTTGCCTGGCCTTGCCCAGGACAAGTTCCCAGCAGAGGACTGAGAATATATTTTAAACCTAAGCCTGTTTTCCCAGTTTCTTTCCAGGATCCAGGAAAGGGACTGAATGATTCCGTGATGGAAATTGATAAAGAAATTGATTACTACACACACTGTATTTATTAGCTTTCTTCTGCCAGGAATTCCCATAGAAGGCTCTCACCTCCCCTTAGGTGACCCCTTATGATCTCAATGACCCAATGGGGCCACTCACCCATGTCAGGAAATGTGTTGTTAATTACTCTTTGATTATTTTCCAGGTGAATGCTTTCATTTATTTAAATATATTTACTGAGTGTCAGCAGGTTCAAGGCAAACATTTCAGGCTAATGACACAGCATTGAACTTGCAAGGCCAGGCCCTAATCTCTTGGGGTTCTCACTCTGCCAGGGGTCAGGCCATACAGAAATGAACAGCAAGCAAACAAGCAAATAAAGTTAATCTCAGATAGTGATAAGAGTTGCCAGGAAAGTAAGGCAGCAAAATGTGAAGTAGACAGAAGGTTAGAGCAGGTGAGGGTCATACAGGGAGGATGCGGAGGGGTTGCTGAGGAGGTGAACTCTGAATTAAGAATGAATTAGCCTGCACAACTCTGGGCAAAGTATTTTCCAAGTCATAGATCAGCAAAGGTAAAACCCGTCAGAAAAGTTTACAATCAGAATGACGGTGGTCCATGCAGCCTGCTGAGGTCTGGTCACAGCCCTGGCCAGCCATCACCCTGGACTCTGCACATGCTCAGGATGCCCTAAAGCAGAAATCACACCTCATGTATTAGCTCTTTTCTCCATAGAACTGAGCATGGGGTTAGGCTTAGAGGAAGTAAAAGACACAGTTCAGGGGGAAATGAAGCGGGTCAAATGGAATTGTAGAGGACTGACTTAGGGTCTAATAGCAAGTTAACTGGTTGTTTCTCATGGCATCACAGTTATCCTGAAGCTTCACCAGGCAGCTTGTCACCCCCTGCACACACCCACTTTGCTCTTACACCCCTGTTTCAAATATTTCCCTCCTCACCCTTCGTGGGTGGCTAGCTCGTCTTCACTCTTTAAAGTTTCTCTCAATGTCACCTCCTCCAGAAAGTGTCAGCATCACTGCTTCTTCAGTTGTGACAACCAAAAACGTCTCCAAACATGAGCAAAAGTTTGCAGTGGGGGTTTGTGGGAGAGTCTCTGCTCCATTCTTCCTACTTGCCTCATATTCCTGTCTCTCTCCTTAGGGAGAAAAGTAAAGCAGGAAGAAGCAAGGTGTTGGGACACAAGCAGCTGCCCCACATCGTTTTGTTATTACGAAGCAGTCCTGGGTTAAGCACACCCACAGCCTGCAACATTTCCAGAGCACAAAAAACACCACTGATTAAAAAAAATAAATAAAAAGTCAGAGAAAAAGGGAGCAGTTTACCCAGAGCTACTGAGATCCTGTCTCCTGGACTCAGAGTCCTAAACATTCCCACTAAATAAAATAATTCTACTTTCAGATTGTGACTATATTTTTCAGTAGACAGTTTTGGTGACCAACACAGAGGGACACAGAGCAGAATTCTCTCCTTCACCTGAACTTCACAAGAAAGTGGATGGGGGTACCAGCAGAGGCCCCTCGTGCCCATCCGCTTCGTTGGGAGTTCGGGATAGATTTATTGTTCTACTCTGTTGCTTTTGCAAAAGTGAAATTCATAAAAAGGACCCTACCAAGTACTCTTGATCTCTGCCCCGACTGCCAAAGCACAAGGTGAAAAACCTCCAGTGCATATTTCACCAGTGAACAAGACTTCACCTGACATCTAATCCCAGGCAAACACTGGAGTCTCAAAATCAGATAGACTAGGAAGAGAAGTAACTGACATGAAGATTATCTCTTGACTAAACAAGGATGTGTCTGTGCTATGGTCAACAGCATTTGTACTTGAATTAACATTTCTGCGACTTCATGTTTCAAATATATAACTTCTAAGAAGAAGCCCGTTGGCTACAGCAAATGTAATTAGCTTCATCTTGGAATTTTGATTTATTTAGCTGGTTATCTACAGGCTTGGGCTCAGGGTTTAGACCTATACTTCAATTTGGTCTCTCTATTCTATTTGCAGTTTATTTTGTGTTGTAGCTTTTAATGTATTCAGTTTTTGTTTATTCATTCTGTAAAAATAACAAGTCTGATACACTGATGCCTGCACCTATGCTTTTGAAATGATAACTAAAACCTGTATCTTTGACAAAGTCTTCCTGCTTTGACCCTCCACTTTGACTCAATATAAGAAGTTGTTCAAATGTGGCCTTTTGGTTGCGACTAACTTCAAAAGCTTCTCTCACTCTGAAGAAAGATGTCCTATTGTGTCAAGATGTAGAAAAATAACCAAAAAAGATGATCAGTCAAATAATGACGTCTGTGCAGAAGAAACACTTAGTAATATGTTGGGTTATCAAACCCCCTAATGGATACTTGCTCAAAAAGGGGAAAAATGAAATCAAACTGAAGTGGAATTATGTATAGCAGGGAAAAAGAAAAAAAATGAAGACGGTCAAGGCAAGCTCATAAAGGAAACTTAATCTAGCATTACAGGAATTTGCAGCTCTTCTCAGAAAACAGCAAAGGATACCAAACAACCCCCAACTGCCAAGTTTGTTCATGCCACCTCTGGACTTCCTTGTTTCTCTGATTCAGCTATCCTTTTTTTTTCTTTTCTTTTCTTTTTTATTATTATTATTTTTTTTATTCAATTTTAATTAAAAAAAATTATACATGTGTTCCCCATCCTGAACCCTCCTCCCTCCTCCCTCCCCATACCATCCCTCTGGGTCGTCCCAGTGCACCAGCCCCAAGCATCCAGCATTGTGTATTGAACCTAGACTGGCATCTCATTTCATACATGACATTTCACATGTTTCAATGCCATTCTCCCAAATCTTCCCACCCTCTCCCTCTCCCACAGAGTCCATAAGCCTGTTCTATACATCAGTGTCTCTTTTGCTGTCTCGTATACAGGGTTATCGTTACCATCTTTCTAAATTCCATATATATGCGTTAGTATACTGTATTGGTGTTTGTCCTTCTGGCTTACTTCACTCTGTATAATAGGCTCCAGTTTCATCCACCTCATTAGAACTGATTCAAATGTATTCTTTTTAATGGCTGAGTAATACTCCATTGTGTATATGTACCACCACTTTCTTATCCATTCATCTGCTGATGGACATCTAAGTTGCTTCCATGTCCTGGCTATTATAAACAGTGCTGCGATGAACATTGGGGTACACGTGTCTCTTTCCCTTCTGGTTTCCTCAGTGTGTATGCCCAGCAGTGGGATTGCTGGATCATAAGGCAGTTGTATTTCCAGTTTTTTAAGGAATCTCCACACTGTTCTCCATAGTGGCTGTACTAGTTTGCATTCCCACCAACAGTGCAAGAGGGTTCCCTTTTCTCCACACCCTCTCCAGCATTTATTATTTGTAGACTTTTGGATCGCAGCCATTCTGACTGGTGTGAAATGGTATCTCATAGTGGTTTTGATTTGCATTTCTCTGATAATGAGTGATGTTGAGCATCTTTTCATGTGTTTGTTAGCCATCTGTATGTCTTCTTTGGAGAAATATCTATTTAGATCTTTGGCCCATTTTTTGATTGGGTCATTTATTTTTCTAGAGTTGAGCTGTAGGAGTTGCTTGTATATTTTTGAGATTAGTTGTTTGTCGGTTGCTTCATTTGCTATTATTTTCTCCCATTCTGAAGGCTGTCTTTTCACCTTGCTAATAGTTTCCTTTGATGTGCAGAAGCTTTTAAGTTTAATTAGGTCCCATTTGTTTATTTTTGCTTTTATTTCCAATATTCTGGGAGGTGGGTCATAGAGGATCCTGCTGTGATATATGTCAGAGAGTGTTTTGCCTATGTTCTCCTCTAGGAGTTTTATAGTTTCTGGTCTTACATTGAGATATTTAATCCATTTTGAGTTTATTTTTGTATATGGTGTTAGAAAGTGTTCTAGTTTCATTCTTTTACAAGTGGTTGACCAGATTTCCCAGCACCACTTGTTAAAGAGATTGTCTTTAATCCATTGTATATTCTTGCCTCCTTTGTCAAAGATAAGGTGTCCATATGTGCATGGATTTATCTCTGGGCTTTCTATTTTGTTCCATTGATCTATA
This sequence comes from Bos taurus, assembly GCF_002263795.3. NCBI lineage: Eukaryota > Metazoa > Chordata > Mammalia > Artiodactyla > Bovidae > Bos > Bos taurus. The sequence continues at coordinate 56,751,538 of NC_037338.1, read as the reverse complement.
TTTCTGTCTTTGTGCCAGTACCATACTGTCTTGATAACTGTGGCTTTGTAGTAGAGCCTGAAGTCAGGTAGGTTGATTCCTCCAGTTCCATTTTTCTTTCTCAAGATCGCTTTGGCTATTCGAGGTTTTTTGTATTTCCATACAAATTGTGAAATTATTTGTTCTAGCTCTGTGAAGAATACTGTTGGTAGCTTGATAGGGATTGCATTGAATCTATAAATTGCTTTGGGTCAGCTATCCTGATTCAAGTTGATGTTTAAATTTGTTGTTTAAAGGAAGTCAATAAAATTCAATTGTCATTTCCCTCCATGGTGGGACAGGGCAATTGAAATTGGTCCTCCTCATTCCCAAGAGAGGTGTACTCCATATAAGAATGTCTTTGATAAAAACAAATTAACAAAGAAGGAAGGAAAACAATATTTACACTATACATTTGATCAGCAATGCCTTCTGTGAAAGCTCTTGATCCAGTGGGGAAAATGTAGAAGGATTTCAGCCTAGAATGGAACTTGAGAATATGAAATGGTAGAATGTCATGTATCTGCCCTCAGAAGAACAGAACATGAGACTGACCTATGTTAAACACCTAATTTACAGAAGATCAAGCATTATTTCTTGATCCATGAACATCCACCAAGAATCTCTCTCCATCTTCAAGCCCAAGAACTTACTGCTTGAACTCTGATCAGACTCCTCACTCTTTGCACTCCTTGCACACGTGCAGCCACTGCTCCTTGGAGGTGGGGTTGCACCTCTTGGCTGCCGCCCCTCTGCTATTCCAGAATGATCTCAATTTCAAGTAATTAGAGCTTGCCTCAGTTTCAGTCCACTTCAATCGCTCAGTCGTGTCCGACTCTTTGTGACCCCATGAATTGAAGCATGCCAGGCAGCTGCCACGGCGCACATAGCGTGGGTGGCTGCAACAGCTCACATAGCGCAGCCTAGAGGAGCTACCCCATGTCCGAGGCCAGGGGCAGAAGCCGGGAGGACCCTATGCCCAAGGGGCAGTGGTCAAGAGGAGTTACCCCACATCCGAGGTCGGAGCAGCAGCTGAGAGTGCCAGGCTACGATGGTACAGGAACGGCGGAGAGGAGCTACCCTACTTCCGAGGTCAGGGGCAACAGGCAAGAGGAGCAATCCCACCTCCAAGGAGCGGTGGCTGCGCGGGCGCAGGAGGGCCTAGTGGAACTATTCCACGTTCAAGATCCAGAGGGGCAGCAGTGAGAAGATACCCTCATCCAAGGTAAGGAGCAGCGACTGCACTTTGCTGGAGGAGCCATGAAGAGATACCCCAAGCCCAAGGTAAGAGAAACCCAAGTCAGACGGTAGGTGTTGCAAGAGGGCATCAGAGGGCAGACGCACTGAAACCATAGTCACAGAAAACCAGTCAATCTAATCACACTAGGACCACAGCTTTGTCTAACTCAATGAAACTAAGCCATGCCCCTCGGCCACCCAAGATGGTCAGGTCATGGTGGAGAGGTCTGACAGAATGTGGTCCACGGGAGAAGGGAAAGGGAAACCACTTCAGTATTTTTGCCTTGAGAACCCGATGAACAGTATGAAAAGGCAAAATGACAGGATACTGAGAGAGGGGCTCCCCAGGTCAGTAGGTGCCCAAAATGCTACTGAAGATCAGTGAAGAAATAACTCCAGAAAGAATGAAGGGATGGAGCCAAAGCAAAATCAATACCCAGTTGTGGATCTGACTGGTGACAGAAGCAAGGTATGATGCTGTAAAGAGCAATATTGCATAGGAACCTGGAGTGTCAGGTCCATGAGTCAAGGCAAATTGGAAGTGGTCAAACAGAAGATGGCAAGAGTGAACGTCACCATTCTAGGAATCAGCAAACTAAAATGGACTGAAATGGGTGAATTCAACTCAGACAACCATTATATCTACTACTGCAGGCAAGAATCCCTTAGAAGAAATGGAGTAGCCATCATGGTCAACAAAAGAGTCCAAAATTCAGTGCTTGCATGCAATCTCAAAAAATGACAGAATGATCTCTGTTCGTTTCCAAGGCAAACCATTCAATATCACAGTAATCCAAGTCTATGCCCCATACAATAATGCTGAAGAAGCTGAAGTTGAACGGTTCTATGAAGACCTACAAGACCTTTTAGAACTAACATCCAAAAAAGATGTCCTTTTCATTATAGGGGACCAGAATGCAAAAGTAGGAAGTCAAGAAACACCTGGAGTAACAGGCAAATTTGGCCTTGGAATACAGAATAAAGCAGGGCAAAGACTAATAGAGTTTTGCCGAGAAAATGCACTGGTCATAGCAAACACCCTCCTCCAACAACACAAGAGAAGACTACACATGGAAATCACCAGATGGTCAACACTGAAATCAGATTGATTATATTCTTTGAGTCCAAAGATGGAGAAGCTCTATACAGTCAACAAAAACAAGACCAGGAGCTGACTGTGGCTCAGATTATAAATTCCTTATTGCCAAATTCAGACTTAAATTGAAGAAAGTAGAGAAAACCACTAGACCATTCAGGTATGACCTAAATCAAATCCCTTATGATTATACAGTGGAAGTGAGAAATAGATTTAAGGGACGAGATATGATAGATAGACTGCTTGATAAACTATGGATGGAGGTTCGTGACATTGTACAGGAGACAGGGATCAAGACCATCCTCATGCAAAAGAAAAGCAAAAAAGCAAAATGGCTGTCTGGGGAGGCCTTACAAATAGCTGTGAAAAGAAGAGAAGCAAAAAGCAAAGGAGAAAAGAAAGATATAAGCATCAAATGTAGAGTTGCAAAGAACAGAAAGGAGAGATAAGAAAGCCTTCCTCAGCGACCAATGCAATGAAATAGAGGAAAACAACAGAATGGGAAAGACTAGAGATCTCGTCAAGAAAATTAGAGACACCAAGGGAACATTTCATGCAAAGATAGGCTCGATAAAGGACAGAAATGGTGTGGATCTAACAGAAACAGAAGATATTAAGAAGAGGTGGGAAGACTACACAGAAGAACTGTACAAAAAAGATCTTCACGACCAAGATAATCATAATGGTGTGATCACTCACCTAGAGCCAGACATCCTGGAATGTGAAGTCAAGTGGGCCTTAGAAAGCATCACTACAAACAAAGCTAGTGGAGGTGATGGCATTCCAGTTGAGCTACTTCAAATCCTGAAAGATGATGCTGTGAAAGTGCTGCACTCAATATGCCAGCAAATTTGGAGAACTCAGCAGTGGCCACAGGACTGGAAAAGGTCAGTTTTCATTCCAATCCCAAAGAAAGGCAATGCCAAAGAATGCTCAAAGTATGGCCCAATTGCACTCAACTCCCACGCTAGTAAAGTCATGCTCAAAGTTCTCCAAGCCAGGCTTCAGCAATATGTGAACCATGAACTTCCAGATGTTCAAGCTGGTTTTAGAAAAGGCAGAGGAACCAGAGATCAAATTGCCAACATCCACTGGATCATGGAAAAATCAAGAGAGTTCCAGAAAAACATCTATTTCTGCTTTATTGACCATGCCAAAGCCTTTGACTGTGTGGATCACAAGAAACTGTGGAAAATTCTGAAAGAGATGGGAATACCAGAACACCTAACCTGCCTCTTGAGACACCTATATGCAAGTCAGGAAGCAACAGTTAGAACTGGACATGAAACAACAGACTGGTTCCAAATAGGAAAAGGAGTACATCAAGGCTGTATATTGTCACCCTGCTTATTTAACCTCTATGCAGAGTACATCATGAGAAATGCTGGGCTGGAAGAAGCACAAGCTGGAATCAAGATTGCCAGGAGAAATATCAGTAACCTCAGATATGCAGATGAGACTACCCTTATGGCAGAATGTGAGGAGGAATTAAAAATCCTCTTGATGAAAGTGAAAGTGCAGAGTGAAAAAGTTGGCTTAAAGCTCAACATTCAGAAAACAAAGATCATGGCATCCGGTCCCATCATGTCATGGGAAATAGATGGGGAAACAGTGGAAACAGTGTCAGACTTTATTTTTGGGGGCTCCAAAATCACTGCAGATGGTGACTGCAGCCATGAGATTAAAAGACTCTTACTCCTTGGAAGGAAAGTTATGACCAACCTGGGTAGCATATTGAAAAGCAGAGACATTACTTTGCCAACAAAGGTCCTTCTAGTCAAAGCTATGATTTTTCCAGTGGTCATGTATGGATGTGAGAGTTGGACTGTGAAGAAAGCTAAGCATTGAAGAATTGATGCTTTTGAAGTGTGGTGTTGGAGAAGACTCTTGAGAGTCCCTTGGACTGCAAGGAGATCCAACCAGTCCATTCTGAAGGAGATCAGCCCTGGGATTTCTTTGGAAGGAATGATGCTAAAGCTGAAACTCCAGTCCTTTGGCCACCTCATGGGAAGAATTGACTCATTGGAAAAGACTCTGATGCTGGGAAGGATTAGGGGCAGGAGGAGAAGGGGAAGACAGAGGATGAGATGGCTGGATGGCATCACTGACTCGATGGACGTGAGTCTAAGTGAACTTGGGAGTTGGTGTTGGACAGGGAGGCCTGACGTGCTGTGATTAATGGGGTTGCAAAGAGTCAGACTGATTGAGCCACTGAACTGAACTTACAGCTGGTTTCAACTGCATTTTATGAGGTCAGTTTGTGTGTGTCTGTGTGTGTGTATGTGTGTGTATATATATATATATACACACACAGACACTCTTTGGTGGCTCAGTGGTAAAGAATCTGCCTGCAATACAGGACACCCAAGTTCAATCCCTGGTCATGAAGATCCCCTGGAGGAAGGCATGGAAACTCACTCTAGTACTCTTGCCTAGAGAATCCCAGATCCCATGGACAGAAGCCTGGCAGGCTGCAGTCCTTAGGGTCGCACAGACTTGGACACAACTGAAGTGACCAAATAGCAGCATATAAACATGATGGTGTATATATATATATATATATATATTAGTTAGTTAGTTAGTTCAGTCGCTCAGTCATGTCCGACTCTTTGCAACCCATGAATCACAGCATGCCAGGCCTCCCTGTCCATCACCAACTCCCGGAGTTCACTCAGACTCACGTCCACTGAGTCAGTGATGCCATCCAGCCATTTCATCCTCTGTCTTCCCCTTCTCCTCCTGCCCCCAATCCCTCCCAGCATTAGAGTCTTTTCCAATGAGTCAACTCTTTGCATGAGGTGGCCAAAGTACTGGAGTTTCAGTTTTAGCATCATTCCTTCCAAGGAAATCCCAGGGCTGATCTCCTTCAGAATGGACTGGTTGGATCTCCTTGCAGTCCAAGGGACTCTCAAGCGTCTTCTCCAACACCACAGTTCAAAAGCATCAATTTTTCAGCGCTCAGCCTTCTTCACAGTCCAACTCTCAATTCATACATGACCACAGGAAACACCATAGGAAAAACCACAGGAAAAACCATATATATATATATATATATACACACAATAGTTGCAGTCAAAACAACTCATGACTCACTCAAGTTCAGTGGCAGAACTGAAATTGGGTTCTAATTTCTTCAAAACAATATAAAAATTATAATTTGTTTATTTTTAATGGGAGGATAATTTTACAAACGTGTGTTGGTTTCTGCCATACATCAACATGAACCAACCATAGGTATACGTATGTCCTCTCCCTCTTGAACCTTCCTCCCACCCCATGCCACTGCTCTAGGTTGTCACAGAGCACGGAGTTTGAGTTCCCTGAATCATACAGCAAATTCCCACTGGCTGTCTATTTTACATATGGTAATGTATAAAATTTTAGTCTAACTCATTGTGGTGAGTGTTTATATTTTTCTACTAAGTGAAAGAGGTGGCTAGCTCCACTTACTCTATTTTATTAAGAGGAAAGACCAGTAGGGGCTTGAATTCTTGAATATTTATTCTCTATCCTCCTATGTCTTAACATCTGGTTTGGGGAAAGTCAAGTATTTGACATTGAATTTCACCAGTAGCTCATAAATGCAGGTCCTCAAGCTGCATGAATGGGCATCAGTGAAACTTTCTCCTCTGCCAAGGAGATGACTCACAGTTCAGCACTATTAATGGGTACTAACGAGTGGTCAGGGACATTGCTTTCAAATGGAGAAGGCAGCAGGAAAAGCTCCAAGTGTTTGAATTATGTAGCAGAACATGCTTACCTTGGTGTTCTTGGCTTAAGCTCAAGGCAAAAGCAGAGATTCTCCAACCAGTGATTATAACCATTAATCACCCTTCTTTTCACATATAAGCAATGTCTCAATGATACTCTAAAATGTATTTTAACCTTCTCACAGGGGGATAGTTGGAGATAAACTAAGAAGCTTTGTCCCTCTGGGTATATACTTTATATATGCTTTAAATAAAGTATTAGGGTTCTTTTATTCACCTCATAAAATCAGGAATGCAGCAAAAAGCAGCCATGGAGGAAGTTATTGGCTGGAGTTTATTTTAGTGAAAAAGTTTATTTACTAAACTTCTCCCACCAGGAAGTGAAAGGCATGTATGTGGTGTTAGGGGAGCAGTCTATTACACACTGTTTTTTACCTAGAGCAAAGGTTTGAGGAAGAATAAAGAACTGAGATTTTCAGGTCAAGCATAGGTTTAAATGTAAGCTTTTCCAGTTTCTGGTTATGTGAGATAAAGCAAGTAACTTGATGTCTCTGCATCTGTTTCATCAGTAATAAAATAGAGTCAATATCTCAAGATTCCTCTGAGAATTAAAGAAAAACATTGACTTTCTCGGCACAGCATGAGGGCAATGAGGTGGCACAGTCCTTTGTATCAAATTATTCTGAAGTTCACGTTAGTTCACTCCCCTGCTGACTGCATGTCTGAGTGCTGCTCATGTCATCTCAATTTTGGTTTTTAATTTTTTTCCTCTCCATAAAATGGTGATGATAACATTTACCATGCAGGCTTCCTTTTAGGATGAACAAACATTTGCTGCTACCTAACAGCTTTGGAATCATAACTCATCTTCCAGCATGCTCTGCCCACTCTTTCCTCCCATACCCCTCTGGACCATCAGCCTTAGGTGCTTGTGCTGCCTCATTGAGGCCCATGGCCATCTGTCACATCCCACCATCTCCTCCAAACTTCTCTAGCTGAAATCTATCTCTAGGACCAAAATTTATTTATTCTTGGTCCCAATTATAGATCCCTTTTTGTCTCTTTGAAGTAAAAATTAAGTATTCTTTCAGACTAAATGCTAAAAAGATATTATAAGACTAAAAAAAAAATCAAAAGCTCTTTATGGAGACATCATTCTTTTTTAATATAAATTTATTTATTTTAATTGAAGGCTAATTACTTTATGCAAGAAAATGGTCTCAAAGTGTGCTCACTTTATCCTCCATGGCAAACTATCTGGGATTTTTTTTTTTCTTTCTTTCTCTCTGTGTATACATATTTAGACTTTAGGTATTTATGAAGGGGATGGTTTTCCATGGACCTTTAAAATGGGCCACACAGAATGCTGATATGACATCAGAAACCTGGAGTTCATTCAACATTTATTTGGCTAATATATGTGTAGCTCATCATATTTAAATGGTATTTTTGTACATGGGAATTTCTGGATGTGACTGGAGGACCTGTAACTGCAACCTGGATGTCTCTAATCATGCATTTGAATTATAATTGTGGATTCCCTTTATAAATAAGCATTTTCATATCACTAATTTCTGACCACCTTTGCTGATGTAGGGCTTTCTGCAGACTCCCTATCCTTCATGCCACCTCAAGAGCTTCTGCAAGTTTAAGAGGTACCTCATGAGAGCCGGTGGGTAGGCCTTCTGATGCTGCAATTCCAACCTCTAGTAGGGAGTCCACTGAAGTCTCCCACAGGGCATTACCATTGATATATAGCTTGCAAATGGGCAAGGTCACCAGTGCTCACATGACAGCCCTCTAGACCTGGACGTGGACTATGTAGAAGCACGTGAAGGGAGGATGAGAGAAAGATGGACCTCCCTACTCCAACTTACATCCTGTGAGAGGATGTCCAAAGGAGTGCCAAGGCGCCTACTTCATTGGGATGGCCCCTGCTTGAGACCTACTGTTTCAATGCTTTTCTACTGAACAAGAAGTTTCTGTGACTAGACAGCTTTTTCTTTCTCTGAATCTGAGTGACAGGGTTGGGGCAGGTTTTGTGTGATGATCATGGTGCTGTATTCAGCATCCCTCCTTTGCTCTCATGGTGAAGGCATTGTGAGAGCCATATGTGTCTGCCTGATCCTCTCTTCTTGTAAGTCTTTCCCAAAACACTCCTTGCTGCTACTGCTGCTAAGTCATTTCAGTCCTGTCCGACCCTGTGCAACCCCATAGATGGAAGCCCACCAGGCTCCTCCGTCCCTGGGATTCTGTAGGCAATAACACTGGAGTGGATTGCCATTTCCTTCCCCAATACAGGAAAGTGAAAAGTGAAAGTGAAGTCACTCAGTCGTGCCCGACTCGTAGCGACCCCATGGACTACAGCCCACCAGGCTCCTCTGTCCATGGGATTTTCCAGGCAAGATTACTGGAGTGGGTTGCCATTGCCTTCTCCAAAACACTCCTTACCCTACTGTAAATAAATAAGATTGTTTGACCCGAGCATTTCCATATAGATGCTGAGACACATCTGAAGCCAAGCTGTAGGTACAATTTAGGCTCAGTCTGATACTTGAGAGATAAAGCTGAAATCCAAGATAAATTCTGTGTAGTTTCCTTGGTAGAGGAGTGATATGAATAGGAGTTAAAATGTGTCAGATCTTCTAGAGATGGGATACCAATTAGAAGCTGAAAAATGCTCTGTGGAAAAATGTGTACCTACCATCACAATAATAGTAATGATGCTTGTACCTGATTTCATTGTCTTATTATTTTCCATTGGTTTCCTAGAAAATGGATTAAAGGAGGGATAGGGTCTTGCATGGAAAATCCCATGGACAGAGGAGCCTGGTAGGCTGCAGTCCATGGGATCGCTAAGAGTCGGACACGACTGAACAACTTCACTTTGACTTTTCACTTTCATGCATTGGAGGAGGAAATGGCAATCCACTCCAGCGTTCTTGCCTGGAGAATCCCATGGACAGAGGAGCCTGGTGGGCTGCAGTCCATGGGGTCGCACAGAGTTGGACATGACTGAAGCGACTTAGCAGTAGCAGCAGCAGCAGGATCAGATGGATGCTAGTAATCCAAATTTCATGTGACAAATCTGAACTTTAGAGAGTATACATATCTGGTGAGATATAAAGCCCACTCAGAAGCAAGGTAACAGTAATATATGCATCTAGCACTTCACCAACAAATGTCTGAATAGTCATAGCTATGGTTTTCCCAGTAGTCATGTACAGATGTGAGAGTTGGACCGTAAAGAAGGCTGAGAGCTAAAGAACTGATGCTTTTGCACTGTGGTGCTGGAGAAGACACTGGAGAGTCCTTGGACCGCAAGGAGATCAAACCAGTCAATCCTGAAGGAAATCAACCCTGAATATTCATTGAAAGGATTGATGCTGAAGCTGAAGCTCCAATACTTTGGCCACCTTATGTGAAGAACTGACTCATTGAAAGAGACCTTGATGCTGGGGAAGATTGAAGGCAAAGGAGAAAGGGACAACAGAGGATGAGATGGTTAGATAGCATCACAAACTTAATGGACATGAATTTGAGCAGTCCATGGGGTTGCAAAGAGTTGGACATGACTTAGTGACTGAACAACAGAAGACAATTATGATTAAAAGTGGAAAGAACTTTGATTATGGATATGCTAGTTTAAGGTGTGTTGGTAGGAATTCCAGGAGGACATGTGATACTGAAGGTCAGAAACAAGATTAGGTTTAGATTTCACAGTGAAGCATCTACTTGATAAGATTCCTGAATCCATTGGTGTGGGTGACTGAAGGAAAGAGCTAACCTATAGTGCTGAAATGGTCAGAGCCTGGGTGTCTGTGAGATGGCAAGGAAGATAGCAAAGCAGGCAAAGGCAGGGCAGATAACACCCTTTGCCATGTGGGCAAAATGCTGAGCTATTCGTGAATCCACCTGCACATGTCTCTTCAACCATATCAAGACCCTTCAAGGGCAGGAACGGTGTCTTTGCCTTACTTTTCATATACCATAGTACTTAGCACTGGGCTGGGCACAGAGGACTTCAAAATGAGAGGAAAATAGGCCTCCAGATAACAACTTGGTCCTTGGAATTCTCTAGCACCAAGTGTCTATGACAAGTAAATAATTTAAATAAATATCAAGACTGTGATTTATTGCTCCTTGTCATGCTTCAGAGAAAATCTTCAATTATTAAAAAAAAGAAGCAAAAGTTTAAAGAATGTTAACTTGCTTCAAAAATGTCCAAATACAAGGATAACTCAAAGGGACACTGTTAAACTCTCTTAGCACAGAGGTGGGAAAACAGTCTGGTTCCTCATCCTGCTATCATTGTAGGTTCAGTGTCAGGATGCATCCACGTGGCATATTTATGGACCTTTGAAATCACATTCAACACCTCAATATTTCCTGGCACAGCTATCTCCATTGGGCTCCATTATCAAGGCTGCTTTTTTATAGCCTGAGCTTGCTGTTTTATCTTCAGCCTTTGAGACTCTATTATCTCAGAACCAGGAAAGGACACCTCATCAGCAGTGGAATAGTCATCTCAGCAGTGATGGCCCGAGGCAGAAGGAGTGGGGGATGGATAGGCTCACCATCTGGAAGTTTGAAATGTTGTTTTACCTCTCCAGAATTTCCTTGCCATAAATTTATTGAGTCTTAGCATTAGGGCTTCCCAGGTGGCTCAGTGGGTAAAGAATCAGCCTGCAATGCAGGAGATGCTGGCTTGATTCCTGGGTTGGGAAGATTCCTTGGAGGAGGGCATGGCAGCACACTCCAGTATTCTTGCCTGGAGAATCCTATGGACAGAAGATCCTGGTGGGCTACAGTTCAAGGGGTTGCAAAGAGTCAGACACGACTGAGCAACTAACATACACACACACACACAATTGGAAGATACACCAAATTTGATCCCAAGTAACTCTATGTAAAATCTAAGTAACTTGTGTGGGGAAACTTAGTCTTCTGAGCCAAGCATTTTGATCCCAGCCCCAGCTTTTTGTCTGCCCCACATTCTGGGTTCACCTAGGACAATGAGACCGGACATCAAGTGTTCTGGCCAGGAATGAAGGACACAGGAGGATGACTTTGGGATAGGATGACAACAGCCTAATCTTACTTTATCACTACTGATGCAAGAAGGATGTGGCAGGTGTTCTGGGAAAGAAAAGCAAAGCTTGTCTCCCCCCAGTTTGTCATAGCAAAATGCAAGATGTGAGTATTTAATCTCTGCCAAACTCGGGAAGGGAAGAAGGGTTTGAGGCAAATTACCAGGCAGTCAGCTCAAGTACTTTATTTTCTTTGAAGAAAAGGACTTAATTTTTTTTTTCTTTTTTTCCCCTCCTTGGTTTGTTGTAATAGAGCTTTCTCTCACAGTGCTTTTCATTTCACTCTCCTGCAGCACCATTTATTTCCCAGGCATGGACCCCACTTAGCCTTCTGAGCAGTGAGATTTCCTTATCTTTCCATCTGTCTTTGCTGTTCTGACTTAAAAATTGAAAAATTGCTTTAAGAGGAATATAAAGTTTTAGAAAAAAAAGAGCTTTGTGTTAAAGTTTGCCTGCTTGAGACCAAAGTCCATTGCTTATCAAAAGGGATAGATGTTGTCCTTGAATTTTTACATAGAGGATACTTCTCGTAGGTAACAAACTCTGAATCTGTTTTTGCTGCTAGTGTGATAAAGAGCCAATTGTTAACCTCAGTTTCAATATTTTGGGGTGAATGATCAGTATCTTATAGATTAAATGAGGATAAAAGTACTTTAATGAGGCACACATCTTTATATAAGCACTATCCAATAGAAATTAAACATAAATCACATACATAATTTAAAATTTTCCAGTGACTACATAAAAAGTAGAAAGAAACAGGTGAAAATAATTTTTACTATATATTTTACTCTAATATATCTAAAATATCCTTTCAACATGTAATCAACATAAAATTTTTAATGAGTTATTTTATAGCTTTTCACACTAAATCTTCAAGACCTCAGTTTCACTTTATACTGACAGCATATCTCAGTTCAGTCTAGTCACCTTCAGTTACTCGGGGCCTAGAGGCTACAATGTGGATGAGAACAGCTATACATATAATTATTAATAGTGCTTTAAAAGAAAACAGAGTAGGGGCTTACAAATGGAGGAAACATTGACAATATCATGTAGATTTAAAAAATTTATTTTAGTTGGAGGATGATTGACTTACAATGTCGTGTTGGTTTCTGCTGTACAACAATGTGAATCAACTGTAAGTAAATATTTTCTCCCTTGTGAGCCTCCCTGCCACCCCCTAGGTCATTACAGAGCACCTTGGCTGGGCTCCCTGTGTTCTATAGCAGCTTCTCACTAGCTATCTATTTTATACATGGCAGTGTAGATATGTAAGTGCTACTCTCTCAATTTGTCCCCCTCCCCTCCTTCCCCTGCTGTGTCCACAAGTCCAGTCTTTGTGTCTGTATCTCTATTCCTGCCCTGCAAATAGGTTTATCAGTATTGTTTTTCTAGATTTTTCTCATTCTGACTAACTTAACTCACAGGCTCTAGGTTCATCCACTTCTGTCATACTGACTCAAATTTGTTCCTTTTTATAACTGAGTAATATTCTATTGTGTATATGTACCACAACTGCTTTATTCATTCATCTGTCAATGGACATTTACATTGTTAAATAAACAAAAAATGAAAGCGAAATTGTTTCTCTTTCCCCAGCTTATACTATGGAAGGTTACTTTGTGAGTTCATTTGAGTGGGACAGTATATTATGCCAATAGCAGTGCTTAATTCCTTAGGGAATGACTATCTCAGAACTCTTCCTGCAATTGGGTAGTAGTAACCAAGGCATGAAATTAAAAGATGCTTACTCCTTGGGAGGAAACTTATGACCTAACTAGATAGCATATTCAAAAGCAGAGACATTACTTTGCCAACAAAGGTCTGTCTAGTCAAGGCTATGGTTTTTTCAGTAGTTATGCATGGATGTGAGAGTTGGACTGTGAAGAAATCTGAGCCCCGAAGAATTGATGCTTTTGAACTGTGGTGTTGGAGAAGACTCTTGAGAGTCCCCTGGACTACAAGGAGGTCCAACCAGTTGATTCCAAAGGATATCAGTCCTGGGTGTTCTTTGGAAGGACTGATCCTAAAGCTGAAACTCCAATACTTTGGCCACCTCATGCGAAGAGTTGACTCATTGGAAAAGACTCTGATGCTGGGAGGGATTGAGGGCAGGAGGAGAAGAGGACGACAGAGGATGAGATGGCTGGATGGCATCACTGACTCGATGTACGTGAGTCTGAGTGAACTCCAGGAATTGGTGATGGACAGGGAGGCCTGGTGTGCTGCAGTTCATGGGGTCACAAAGAGTCAGACAAACTGAGCGACTGAACTGAACTGAGGCCTCCCTGTCCATCACCAACTCCCGCTGTTCACTCAGACTCACGTACATTGAGTCAGTGATGCCATCCAGCCATCTCATCCTCTGTCGTCCGCTTCTCCTCCTGCCCACAATCCCTCCCAGCATCAGAGTCTTTTCCAATGAGTCAACTCTTCGCATGAGGTAGCCAAAGTATTGGAGTTTCAGCTTTAGCATGAGTCCTTCCAAAGAAATCCCAGGGCTGATCTCCTTCAGAATGGACTGGTTCCTTGCAGTCCAAGGGTCTCACAAGAGTCTTCTTCAACACCACAGTTCAAAAGCATCAATTTTTCGGTGTTCAGCGTTCTTCATACTCCAACTCCCACATCCATACATGACCACTGGAAAAACCATAGCCTTGACTACATGGACCTTTGTTGGCAAAGTAATGTCTCTGCTTTTCAATATGCTATCTAGCTTGGTCATAACTTTCCTTCCAAGGAGTAAGCATCTTTTAATTTCATGGCTGCAATCACATTCTGCAGTGATTTTGAAGCCCCCCAAAATAAAGTCTGACACTGTTTCCACTATTTCCTCATCTATTTGCCATGAAGTGATGGGATCAGATGCCATGATCTTCGTTTTCTGAATGTTGAGCTTTAAGCCAACTTTTTCACTCTCCACTTTCACTTTCATCAAGAGGCTTTTCAATTCCTCCTCACTTTCTGCCATAAGGGTGGTGTCATCAACATATTTTAGGTTATTGATATTTCTCCTGGCAATCTTGATTCTAGCTTGTTCTTCTTCCAGCCCAGCGTTTCTCATGATGTACTCTGCATAGAAGTTAAATAAGCAGGGTGACAATATACAGCCTTGACGTACTCCTTTCCCTATTTGGAACCAGTCTGTTGTTCCATGTCCAGTTCTAACTGTTGCTTCATGACCTGCATATAGGTTTCTCAAGAGGCAGGTCAGATGGTCTGATATTCCCATCTCTTTCAGAATTTTCCACAGTTTATTGTAATCCACACAGTCAAAGGCTTTGCATAGTCAATAAAGTAGAAATAGATGTTTTTCTGGAACTCTCTTGCTTTTTCCATGATCCAGTGGATGTTGGCAATTTAATCTCTGGTTCCTCTGCCTTTTATAACACCAGCTTGAACATCTGAAAGTTCATGGTTCATGTATTGCTGAAGCCTGGCTTGGAGAATTTTGAGCGTGACTTTACTAGCGTGGGAGATGAGTGCAATTGTGCCATACTTTGAGCATTCTTTGGCATTGCCTTTCTTTGGGATTGGGATGAAAACTGACCTTTTCCAGTCCTGTGGCCACTGCTGAGTTCTCCAAATTTGCTGGCATATTGAGTGTATCACTTTCACAGCATCATCTTTCAGGATTTGAAATAGCTCAACTGGAATTCCATCACCTTCACTAGCTTTGTTTGTAGTGATGCTTTCTAAGGCCCACTTGACTTCACATTCCAGGATGTCTGGCTCTAGGTGAGTGATCACATTATTGTGATTATATTGGTCATGAAAACCTTTTTTGTACAGTTCCTTTGTGTATTCCTGCCACCTCTTCTTAATATCTTCTGTTTCTGCTAGGTCCATACCATTTCTGTCCTTTATCCAGCCCATCTTTGCATGAAATGTTCCCTTAGTATCTCTATTTTCTTGAAGAGGTCTCTAGTTTTTCAATTCTGTTGTTTTCCTCTATTTCTTTGCATTGGTCGTTGAGGAAGGCTTTCTTATCTCTTCTTGCTATTCTTGGGAACTCTGCATTCAGATGCTTATATCTTTCTTTTTATCCTTTGCTTTATGCTTCTCTTCTTTTCACAGCTATTTGTAAGGGCTCCCCAGACAGCCATGTTGCTTTTTTGCATTTCTTTTCAATGGAGATGGTCTTGATCCCTGTTTCTTGTACAGTGTCATGAACCTCCGTCCATGGTTCATCAGGTACTCTATCTATCAGATCTAGTCCCTTAAATCTACTTCTCATTTCCACTGTATAATCATAAGGGATTTGATTTAGGTCATACCTGAATGGTCTAGTGGTTTTCCACACTTTCTTCTATTTAGGTCTGAATTTGGCCATAAGGAGTTCATGATCTGAGCCACAGTCAGCTCCTGGTCTTGTTTTTGCTGACTGTATAGAGCTTCTCCATCTTTGGCTGCAAAGAATATAATCAATCTGATTTCGGTGTTGACCATCTGGTGATGTCCATGTGTAGAGTCTTCTCTTGTGTTGTTTGAAGAGGGTGTTTGCAATATCCAGTGCCCCATTCCCGAGGGGTGGCAGCCAAGAGGAGCTACCCCACGTCCGAGGTCAGGGCAGGGGCCGGGAGGAGCTACCCCAAGCCCGAGGCGAGGGGTAGCACCCGAGAAGAGCAACCTTACCTCCAAAGAGCGGTGGCAGCGCGGGCACAGGAGGGCCTAGAGGAGCTATTCCACGTTCAAGGTCAGGAGGGGTGGCGGTGAGGAGATAACCCTCGTCCAAGGTAAAGAGCAGCAGCTGTACTTTGCTGGAGCAGCTGTGAAGAGATATCCCACGTCCAAGGTAAGAGAAACCCAAGTAAGATGGTAGGTATTGCAAGAGGGCATCAGAGGGCAGACATACTGAAACCATAATCACAGAAAACTACTCAATCTAATCACACTAGGATCACAGCCTTGTTTAACTCAACGAAACTAAGCCATGTCCTTGGGGCCACCCAAGATGGGCAGGTCATGGTGGAGAGGTCTGACAGAATGTAGTCCACTGGAGAAGGGAATGGCAAATCACTTCAGTATTCTTGCCTTGAGAACCCCATGAACAATATGAAAAGGCAAAATGATAGGATACTGAAAGAGGAACTCCCCAGGTCAGTAGGGGCTAAATATGCTGCTGGAGATCAGTGGAGAAATAACTCCAGAAGAATGAAGGGATGGAGCCAAAGCAAAAACAATACTCAGTTATGGATGTGACTGGTGATAGAAGCAAGGTCTGATGCTGTAAAGAGCAACATTGCATAGGAACCTGGAGTGTCAGGTCCATGAATCAAGGCAAATTGGAAGTGATCAAACAGGAGATGGCAAGAGTGAACGTCGACATTCTAGGAATCAGTGAACTAAAATGGACTGGAATGGGTGAGTTTAACTCAGATGACCACTATATCTACTACTGTGGGCAGGAATCCCTTAGAAGAAATGGAGGAGCCCTCAAGGTCAACAAAAGATTCTGAAATGCAGTATTTGGATGCAATCTCAAAACCAACAGAATGATCTCTGTTGGTTTCCAAGGCAAACCATTCAATATCACAGTAATCCAAGTCGTTGCCCCAACCAGTAACACTGAAGAAGCTGAAGTTGGATGGTTCTATGAAGACCTACAAGACCTTTTAGAACTAACATCCAAAAAAGATGTCCTTTTCATTATAGGGGACTGGAATGCAAAAGTAGGAAGTCAAGAAACACCTGGAGTAACAGGCAAATTTGGCCTTGGAATACAGAATGAAGCAGGGCAAAGACTAATATAGTTTTGCCAAGAAAATGCACTGGTCATAGCAAACACCCTCCTCCAACACACAACAGAAGTCTCTATACATGGACATCACCAGATGGTCAACACTGAAATCATATTTATTATATTCTTTGCAGCCAAAGATGGAGAAGCTCTATACACTTAACAAAAACAAGACTGGGAGCTGACTGTGGCTCAGATCATGAACTCCTTCTGCCAAATTCAGTCTTAAATTGAAGAAAGAAGGGTAAACTACTAGACCATTCAGGTATGAACTAAATCAAATCCCTTATGATTATACAGTGGAAGTGAGAAGTAGATTTAAGGGACTAGATCTGATAGATAGAGTGCCTAATGAATTATGGACAGAGTTTCATGACATTGTACAGGAGACAGGGATCAAGACCATCCCCATGGAAAAGAAATGCAAAAAAGCAAAATGGCTGTCTGAGGAGGCCTTACAAATAGCTGTGAAAAGAAGAGAAGCAAAAAGCAAAGGAGAGAAGGAATGATATAAGCATCTGAATGCAGAGTTCCAAAGAATAGAAAGGAGAGATAAGAAAGCCTTCCTCAGCGATCAGTGCAAAGAAATAGAGGGAAAAAACAGAATGGGAAAGACTAGAGATCTCTTCAAGAAAATTAGAGATACTAAGGGAACATTTCATGCAAAGATGGGCTCGATAAAGGACAGAAATGGTATGGACCTAACAGAAACAGAAGATATTAAGAAGAGGTGGGAAGAATACACAGAAGAACTGTACAAAAAAGATCTTCACCACCAAGATACTCACGATGGTGTTTTCACTCACCTAGAGCCAGACATCCTGGAATGTGAAGTCAAGTGGGCCTTAGAAAGCATCACTACGAACAAAGCTAGAGGAAGTGATGGAATTCCAGTTGAGCTATTTCAAATTCTGAAAGATGATGCTGTGAAAGTGCTGCACTCAATATGCCAGCAAATTTGGAGAACTCAGCAGTGGCCACAGGACTGGAAAAGGTCAGTTTTCATCCCAATCCCAAAGAAAGGCAATGCCAAAGAATGCTCAAGGTACGGCACAATTGCACTCATCTCACACGCTAGTAAAGTCATGCTCAAAATTCTCCAAGCCAGGCTTCAGCAATACATGAACCATGAACTTTCAGATGTTCAAGCTGGTTTTAGAAAAAGCAGAGGAACCAGAGATCAAATACCAACATGCTCTACATCTTTGAAAAAGCAAGAGAGTTCCAGGAAAACATCTATTTCTGTTTTATGGGCTATGCCAAAGCCTTTGTGTGGATCGCAATAAACTGTGGAAAATTCTGAAAGAAAGGGTCATGAGAGCACTATATCTCAAGATGATAACTTCTCAGTTACCAAAGAATATAAGTCTGAATTCATTGCTTTTCTTGCAAGCCAAATTGTATTCTAGGTTTAGAACACCCATCTTCTACTGGAGAATTCTTTTTGCTCTCCAGACTGAAATTAGGTAGATAAGAAGTCAGAAAACCTGGGTTCTAGCCTCAGGTCTGATAATTATAGCCACATAGCATTAGAAAAGTCTCTTAACTTACGACTGTCAGGTGGCTCAGACTCAGGCCAGACCCAATGGTAAGGATTGTGTCATAGCAGTAAGCAAGAAAACTGTAGTCTCTTCCTTTTCTGATCCCATAGCCCAGAGAGAAAAATATTAATAGGTATAAAGTAAATACTCCAATATTCTGGCCACCTGATGCAAAAAACTGAATCACTGAAAAAGACCCTGATGTTGGGAAACATTGAAGGCAGGAGGAGAACGGGACAACCAAGGATTAGATGATTGGATGGCATCACAGACTGGATGGAAATGAGTTTGAGTAAGCTCCAGGAGCTGCTGATAGACAGGAAAGCCTGGTATGCTGCAGTCCATGGGGTCACAAAGAGTGGGACATGACTGAGAGACTGAACTGAACTGATAGAGTAAATAATTGCAATAAAGTACAAAGAGTCTATTTGCTATGGGAATACACAGCAGAAGAACATTATTTAGACAGGACTTCAGGAAAGATCTTCCTAGAAAGTGATGTTTAAGGTAGACTTTAATGATAACTGGGAACAAGCTGGGGAAAAGAATGAAGGAAAAAGCAAATGAGTGTTTTGTAAGGAAAGAAAGACCTGTGTCAAGTGCCTGAAGCTGTAGAGAATGTGGCAGTTTCAAAATACCACTTTATCCACAATTATTTTTTCCATCTCAGAATCAAGACCAACCTTAACAAAGGTATCCAGTGTTTTAGTAGCTCTATAAACTATCTTCAGTTCAGTTCAGTTGAGTTCAGTAGCTCAGTCGTGTCCGACTCTTTGAAACCCCATGAATCGCAGCATGCCAAGCCTCCCTGTCCATCACCAACTCCCAGAGTTCATTCAAACTCATGTCCATCGAGTTGGTGATGCCATCCAGCCATCTCATCCTTTGTCATCCCCTTCTCCTCCTGCCCACAATCCCTCCCAGCATCAGAGTCTTTTCAAATGAGTCAACTCTTCGCATGAGGTGGCCAAAATATTGGAGTTTGAGCTTTAGCATCAGTCCTTCCAAAGAAATCCCAGGGCTTATCTCCTTCAGAATGGACTGGTTGGATCTCCTTGCAGTCCAAGGGACTCTCAAGAGTCTTCTCCAACACCACACTTCAAAAGCATCAATTTTTCGGTGCTCAGCTTTCTTCACAATCCGACTCTCACATCCATACATGACCACTGGAAAAACCATAGCCTTGACTAGACGAACTTTTGTTGGCAAAGTAATGTCTCTGCTTTTCAACATGCTATCTAGGTTGGTTATAACTTTCCTTCCAAAGAGTAAGTGTCTTTTCATTTCATGGCTGTAATCATCATCTGCAGTGATTTTGGAGCCCAAAAAAATAAAGTCTGACACTGTTTCCATTGTTTCCCCATCTATTTGCCATGAAGTGATGGGAACAGATGCCATGATCTTCATTTTCTGAATGTTGAGCTTCAAGCCAACTTTTTCGCTCTCCACTTTCACTTTCATCAAGAGGCTTTTTAGTTTCTCTTCACTTTCTGCCATAAGGGTGGTGTCATCTGCATATCTGAGGTTATTGATATTTCTCCCAGCAATCTTGATTCCAGCTTGAGCTTCTTCCAGCCCAGCGTTTCTCATGATGTACTCTGCATAGAAGTTAAATAAGCAGGGTGACAATATACAGCCTTGACGTACTCCTTTTCCTATTTGGAACCAGTCTGTTGTTCCATGTCCAGTTCTCACTGTTGCTTCCTGACCTGCATACAGATTTCTCAAGAGGCAGGTCAGGTGGTCTTGCAGTCCTGTCTCTTTCAGAATTTTCCACAGTTTATTGTGACCCACATAGTCAAAGGCTTTGGCATAGTCAATAAAGCAGAAATACATGTTTTTCTGGAACTCTCTTGCTTTTCCCATGATCCAGTGGATGTTGGCAATTTGATCTTTGGTTCCTCTGCCTTTTCTAAAACCAGCTTGAACATCTGGAAGTTCATGGTTCATGTATTGCTCCAGCCTGGCTTGGAGAATTTTGAGCATGACTTTACTAGCGTGGGAGATGAGTGCAATTGTGCCGTACCTTGAGCATTCTTTGGCATTGCCTTTCTTTGGGATTGGGATGAAAACTGACCTTTTCCAGTCCTGTGGCCACTGCTGAGTTCTCCAAATTTGCTGGCATATTGAGTGCAGCACTTTCACAGCATCATCTTTCAACGAGACAGCAAAAGAGACACTGATGTATAGAACAGTCTTATGGACTCTGTGGGAGAGGGAGAGGGTGGGAAGATTTGGGAGAATGGCATTGAAACATGTGAAACGTCATGTATGAAACGAGATGCCAGTCCAGGTTCAATGCACGATGCTGGATGCTTGGGGCTGCTGCACTGGGACGACCCAGAGGGATGGTGTGGGGAGGGAGGAGGGAGGAGGGTTCAGGATGGGGAACACATGTATACTAATTAAATAATTTTCTGTTAAAGAAAAAAAAAGTAAAAAAAAAAAAAAAGAAATAGCTCAACTGGAATTCCATCACTTCCTCTAGCTTTGTTCATAGTGATGCTTTCTAAGGCCCACTTGACTTCACATTCCAGGATGTCTGGCTCTAGGTGAGTGAAAACACCATCGTGAGTATCTTGGTGGTGAAGATCTTTTTTGTACAGTTCTTCTGTGTATTCTTCCCACCTCTTCTTAATATCTTCTGTTTCTGTTAGGTCCATACCATTTCTGTCCTTTATTGAGCCCATCTTTGCATGAAATGTTCCCTTAGTATCTCTAATTTTCTTGAAGAGATCTCTAGTCTTTCCCATTCTGTTTTTTTTCCTCTATTTCTTTGCACTGATCGCTGAGGAAGGCTTTCTTATCTCTCCTTTCTATTCTTTGGAACTCTGCATTCAGATGCTTATATCATTCCTTCTCTCCTTTGCTTTTTGCTTCTCTTCTTTTCACAGCTATTTGTAAGGCCTCCCCAGACAGCCATTTTTAGGCAATCCAAATGTACTCTTCAAGCTTTGAGCCTAAAAGAATTTGCAATAAATCTTCAGATTGCCCTTAAGACAAATTACCATTGCTTTGACTACTGGACTATTTTTAGGATCGCCTGATTTTCAATTTTTGCTTCATGATTTGCATCTGAATTCAGCTGAGATTCTAATTTCAGTTTTGAAGGTCTATCCCTTATGACTGATAAGTCTTTTCCCCAAGACCACTCGCATTTTCTTACATTATTTCAGATCCTCTGAATTCAGTACAAATTCCTTGTGTCTAAAACCACTGCAGATCCCAATGTATTGTGTTGGTCACTTGGTTGTGTCTGACCCTTTGTGACTCCATGGACTGTAGCCTGCCAGGCTCCTCTGTCCATGGAATTCTCCAAGCAAGAATACTAGAGTGGTTAACCATTCCCTTCTTCAGGGTATCTTCCCAACCCAGAGATCGAATCCAGGTGTCCTGCATCACAGGCAGATTCTTTGCCATCTGAGCCACCAAAGAAGCCTGAATTGACATTTATACTCAATCTATCCTCTTGGATGAAGAAAGTGAAAGTCACTCAATCATGTCCGATTCTTTGGACCCATAAACTATACAGTCCATGGAGTTTTCCAGGCCAGAATACTGGAGTGGGTAGACTTTCCCTTCTCCAGAGGATCTTCCCAACTCAGGAATCAAACAGGGGTCTCCTGCCCTGCAAGGGGATTCTTTACCAACTGAGCTATCAGGGAAGCCCTGGATGAAGAAAGCTGCATCTAATGGATCTCTGTTTGCACCTATCCTTTGGATGTACTGTCCTGGATTTGGAAGCCTGGCCTCTATGAGTTTTTCTGTGTGTTCTCTAGGCATTCTACTTCTCATATTTCTCCACTACAGGAGGATTCCCTAGATACATTGTAATCGAGCTTTTGTACAATGATGCCTAGAAGGTGAAAGAAAGTGAAAGTTGCACAGTCGTGTCTGACTTTGGAATCCCATGGACTGTAGCCTGCCAGGCTTCTCTGTCCTTGGAATTCTTTGGGCAAGAATACTGGAATAGTTTGTCATTTCCTTCTCCAAGGTTCTTCCCAACCCAGGGGTTGAACCCAGGTTTCCTGCATTGCAGGCAGATTCTTTATCAAGTGCACTACTAGGGAAGCCCAGTAGTACCTAAAGCTGGAACAGTTATAGAGAAATGTATCACTTGAAAAAAATTGAAACACATGCCTTAATTTCAACAAAGCAAATCAAGTATTCTGAACATATGTCTGGATACATATGCACCTAAATTCACACATGTGGGCACCTATAATTACAAAAAATCTGAAGGACATTGTTAAGGCTTATACTGTAACTACAGACAAAAATAACTTAGAGCAATTAGTTGCTCTCAAGAATTAATTAGACCAATATTCCATGCAGTAAATATCTTTACATAAAATGACACTTAAACCATACATGAAGCTTAGAAAAGCTAACTAACCTGCTGAAAATTCCATTAGCAGAAAGCAAATAAGATGTTCTAAAATTAATGAATCCATCAACCAAGGTGAAACCTTTCAAAAATGTATCATGTATCAGAGAGCAACTAATTGGATCTTTTCAGCATTTCAGTCATTGCTGCTGAATGCTTAGATATTTCAATTCAAGTGAAATAGTGTGGGGTCTAGTACTGAGAAGGAAGTATCCAGGGGTAGAATTCAATTCTCAGTCTGACTTGGTCACTAATGTTCAGTGTGACATAGACTAAGTTGGGCTCCCTCCCCGTTCCTGAATTTCCTCATTGTTATGTGGAGTTAATGAAGAGCTGCCCTACCTAATGTACATGGTACATTTTAGGATAAAAGAAAATAATGGATGCTTTGGCAATTTTGACAATTGTCTAAATTAGAGAGAAGTTGGGACTGCAGCATTTGGATGACTTATTGTAGGGAGAAAAGGAACAGTAGCAGTCTTTTTCTAGATCAAGGAATTGATGGTATTGTATTTGAGTAAGTAAAGAGACTGTGGTAACTCTCCTGAAAGCATTATTTCTCTTAGTATCCATTAGGTTAATGTAGCAAAGAACCCACACAGCCCTTAGTCACAGATTTTCCCTTGTGTTTTCAACCCTCTTTATGTTTATCAGAAATAAGATTTTCTGGGCTTAGGTCTTCTAACTGTCAAGTTCATTCCAATGGTAAATTAAATATCTTAGAAAAAATATCTCCTCTTCCATGGTACAGAAGTTAGTGGCTTTGCAGCAAAGACCAATACACTAAGAAAAAAAAAATCTCTCCATGGAAGTGGTAAAGAGCAGAACTTTGGTTTTGGGGATTTTAATCCTCATATGTTTACTTTAGAGAAACCATGAACAAGTTATTCAACCTTTCCAAAGTTTCATTTTCTTCTGTGAAAATGAGGGTAAGCATAGCTGTTTCATAATGATGATCTGATATTAAATTGACCATCTACATAGAGCTCTTAAGTCCAGTCCCAGGCAAAAAATTACTGTTGAATAAATGGTAGTTAGATGAGGGCTTCTCAGGTGACTCAGTGGTAAAGAATCCACCTGCCAAGCAGGAAACCCAGGTTCAATCCGTGGGTCAGAAAGATCCCCTATAGAAGGGAAAAGCCATGGTCTCCAGTATTCTGGCCTGGGAAATTCCATGGACAGAGGAGACTGACAAGCTACAGTCCATGGGGTCATAAAAAGTTGGACATGACTTAGAGACTAAACAACCACCCACCAGAATCAGATGAGCTTCTGCATTAAATAGTTTGGTAATTCTCTGATAACACTGAATTTATGAGTAAAGTGCTTTCCTGAGCTAGTAACTTCTGAATACTTCTACAAAACAAGCATTGTTTCTTTGCATTTAAGGATATAAAGAAACTACAAAGGCTGGAAAAGCACTGGTAGGTTTATGTCCTCTAGAGAACATTGTTGAAAGTTGAAGAATAAATCAACTAACTGGTAAGCTACAGAAATGATTCAGTGGAGTCACTTCATAACCTGTATCTGTAGATCATATGTATGCATTTACATCATTCCACTGAAAATTATTGAGCATCTATTATGACACTACCAGGCACTGAAGATAACATTATAATTAGCTGCCATTTATTATGTGATTGTATGTGCTAGGCACCAAGCTTAAGGATTGCTGTACATTATTTTATTTAATTCCTATCTCAACTCCATGAGATGGGTCTGTCTGATTTGAGAGCCCAACTAACTGTCTAACTGATTAGTCCACTGTCTGGGCTGGCATTGCAGCAAACATGCATGGGGATGGGTATCTGGATGCCCAGACAACATTATGAGGTAGGAAAGATAGCTCCACTGACTTAAAGCATTCATACTGTCTCAGAGAGCTTCCAGCCTAGGAGTCTTATTGGGAATCTTAACCCTGTGTTCCCTCCCTGGCCACTCCACACACCCAGGTTCCTTACTCTGGTAGCAGAGAGCAGAGTGAAGTCACTCAGTCGTGTCCGACTCTTTGTGACCTCATGGACTGCAGCCTACCAGGCTCCTCCATCCATGGGATTTTCCAGGCAAGAGTACTGGAGTAGGTTGCCATTTCCTTGTCCAGGAGATCTTCCCAACCCAGGGATCAAACCCAGGTCTCCCACATTGCAGGCAGACGCTTTACTGTCTGAGCCACCAGGGAAGTTGGTAGAATCATGTAATTTCAAGTACTGCCTGAGGGCAGGGGCTGGCTTTTCTCACCACAGCATGAAAGTATTGTCCACTTGAATTTGTCTCAGGAGTCTTCTGGCTCAGAATGAAACAACCACTTTCTCCTGACACCCCTGTTTTCTTGGATCGATCCCAGATTTGAGACATGCTATTCTTTTTCTGTCTACAACTTAGTTTAGGGTGCCTGTGTGTATGCTAAATTACTTCACTCCTGCCTGACTCTTGGCAACCCTATGAACTGTAGCCAGCCAGGCTCTTCTGTCCATGGGATTCTACAGGCAAAAATACTGGAGTAGGTTGCCATGCCCTCCTTCAGGGGATCTTCTCAACCCAGGGATAGAACCCATGTCTCTTATGACTCCTGTACTGGCAGGTGGGTTCTTTACTATTAGTGCTACCTTGGAAGCCCCTTACCTTATTTACTTCATCTTAACCTAGACCTCAGGTTGGTGTCTCCATTTTGCTCCTGATCTAACTCTGGATCCTCCCTTCAAGTACAGTAGAAGCTTACGCCTCCATTCTTCCCTAAGCAACTAAGGTGGATCTATGAAACGGAAAGAAGCAGGAAGTGAGGGGGAAAAAAAAAGAGAGAGAGAGAGCTTTGGATGTTATGCACTGTGTTTTGAGTAGAATTTTCTATGAAATGAGATTTTTCTCTATTCTTCCCACTTCACACCATGAAATATGAAGCTAAGGAATAAATCTTTCCTCTAGTCTGAGTTTTTAACTCCAACCAATGCACAAAATCAGATATCTTGAGGGATTTCAGGTTATCTGAACTGTGTTCTTTCTGTTCGTAATCGTTCTTTGTTATTTTCTTCTTTCTTTTCTTTTAATAAAATAGTTTCTAAAACTTAGAGCAGTCTCTTCCATAGAACATATTTATGTATTGACCTATAGTGCCTCTTCTGTTCTTGATTTAGCTTAAATTCTGGTGTCTTGATGTCTACATACATATGTATGTATGTGTGTGTGTGTGTGTGTGTGTGTATATATATATATATATAAAATCACCCTCCTTATTGAATTCAAATTAACTCTTAGAACAAAAAGGAATTAGAAATATACAGCAGTTATCAAGCTCTACTAATTTTTTAAATATATCCTGAAAGAATGTGTCCTTTGATACTCAGATTTTTCCCTGCTAATTTTTCATATACATGTCAGTTCCCATGTAAAATACTTCAGGCAAAGTGTTCTTTCTTCTAAAACTCCATGGAGGTTAAGCTTGCAAAATTTAACAAATTACTACACTTTGAATAAAATTATTTAGTGAAAATATTAGGTAATGACTCTATAAATACATTCCATTTGTGCATATTTTCAAGGAGAGCCCAGCAGGTGTCCACTTCCATTTTGGAAATAAGTTGTTTCTAGTAGCCAATACTAAATATCAGAGTGAAAATAATCTGCAAGGTCTCCATTTCCAGACTGGTTTCATGATAGTATATTTTTCCAAAGCTTGCTTAAAAATGATTCCTCTGGTGCAATAAGGCAAGAAGATGGCCACCCTAAAGAGTCCCTAAGGTTTTAATATGAGAATAGTAAGCATTTTTCAGTGGGTCTTTTGACCCATTTTCTTGCTATTACAGTATACCAACCAACAAAAGAATTATATAACATACATTAGAGTCTGCTTCATACAAAATCTTCACTGGAAAACAGAAATACAGATCCAAGGAGGGTAGAGTAAAACTGCTTCCTTAAAATAAAACATTAAAGATGTAAAATTAAAATCCAGGTCTTCTGCACCTGTAAGGTATTATTATGAAATTAAATGCAGCTGCTATATTTATCAAAATCTTTATGAATAAATATGTTAATGTATTCAACAAGCATTATTGAGTGCTTAATGTTCCAGATGCTGGGAATGCAAACCCATGCTTGACCAATAGAATATGGTATAAATGGCATGTCATTCCTCAACCTGTTCTAAGACAAACTAGCCACTTCTGTTTTGCCCTTAAGGAGTTCTGATCATCAATGAATGTCCTTCTAACCTGGTACTTTCAGGCTATAGGAGGTCCAAGCCATGTAGAAAGGCCTTGTGTTGACATGCTAGTTAACAGAACCAACTAAGGTCTCAGCCAATAATAGCTCCAAATATATTCATGTATGTGGTCATCTTTGAGGTCCAGTCCTCCATGTGACTGACACTGATCCTTCATATGACTCCAGCTCCAGTTGTTATCTGTATGAGAAACCCCCAGGAAGAACCATATAACTAAGCCCAGTTAAATTTAAAAACCATGAGAAATAATAATAAATTGCTTTATTAGTTAGTGCTTTAAGTCACTAAACTGGGATAGTTTGCTATGCCATAATAGCTAATCACAAAAAGAGATAATGGAGAAATTATTGAAAGGTTTTAAGCAGGAGAGGGATGATAAAATCAGTTTATAACTGAGTATTTTGAATAGGTATGTCCTTGGGCATCAGTACTTTGGCCACCTCATGGGAAGAGTTGACTCATTGGAAAAGACTCTGATGCTTGGAGGGATTGGGGGCAGGAGGAGAAGGGAATGACAGAGGATGAGATGGCTGGATGGCATCACTGACTCGATGGATGTGAGTCTGAGTGAACTCCGGGAGTTGGTGATGGACAGGGAGGCCTGGTGTGCTGCGATTCATGGGGTCACAAAGAGTCGGACACGACTGAGCAACTGAACTGAACTGAACTGGGCACCAGGTTCTGTAGCTGGCACAGATAAACATCATGTCTCCTACTCTCACACTCATCCAAGTTTATTTGAAGCTTGAGGAATATTGGATGGAATTGAGTGAAGTTCCTCCTCCCAGATAAAAATGATCTGTATTACATAGAATCAGAAGTATCTTCTAAAAAAATAAATAAATAAATAAATGGACCAGACCTCTTTTATAGGACTTTTGACTGATAAAGTACCAGGTCCCAACTCGGTTAGCAATCTATTATGATAAGACCTAATGATATCCTAGTATTTATACCCTTATATAATCCCATACCATATGGGATTAGACTAACCCATGAAGCCAACAAGATACTGCAGAAATGACCACATGCAAAATCAGAAGCTATGTTTTAAATAACATTGCAGCTTTTTCATTTCTTTCCCTTGGATCACTTATGCTGGGGGAAGCTAATCACCACATTTCAAGGACCCTCCAGAAACTCTGTGTAGAGATCCAAGTGCTGAGGAACTGAAGCCTTCTGCCAAGAGCCAGCACAAATTTAGCAAGTTAACGAGCCATCTTGAAAATGGATAGTCCATCCCCACTCAAGCCTGCAGATGACTATAACTTGGCCAATATGTTGATGAAACCTATATCTGAAGTTCAACAATCATTTTAGATTGATTTCTATGGACTAACTCCAATAAATTAAAAACCATTTAAAATCATTTCTGGTCTTCTTGTATTACTTAATTCCATTTTCTTTCATTTCCAATATCACATATGTTATAGAGAAGACAATAAAAATATCATATACGTGATTAAAAGAACAACTTAAAAAGTTTTTAAACTACTATATTTTTCTTTATTTTTTAAATTATAAAAGTATGGTAACACATTTACAGGAGACTTGAAAAATACAGAACAAAGTTACATATAAACTACTACTATATTTTAAAAGTACAAAACTGCTAATATACTTAAAGCTTCCTGTGTCCAGTTCCAATGAAGTTTTTCTCCCTTTATTCAGAGGTAACAATTCAGAATTTTGAGTTCATCATTTCCCTCCTCTTAAAATATTTTAACATGTGTAAATATGCCTAAATCATACATTTTCTGTTTTTAATTTTTGTTTTTGATGTTTAAAACAACAAAATTACACAGCTTGCAGTCTTCTATATTTTGATATCTTTTTCTCAACCTATTATAAAGTTTTGAGGTTAAACCATGCCGATGCCTGTAACTGTAGTTCACTCAGTTTCACTCAGATATATTGCTTATTTAAACCACAAACTATTCATCCAGCTTCCTGTTAATGGACATTTGGCTTTTTTTTTTTTTTTTTGCCGTTATAAATAATGATGCTATTAACATCCTGTGTATACATTCTACCTGGCATTCATATACAAGCTGTATATTCCTAAAAGTGGATAATCTGAGTGTAAGAAAATGCCAGTGCAGGAGACTCAAGAGATGCTGGCTCCATCCCTGGGTCAAGACGATCCCCTGGAATAGGAAATGGCAACCCACGCCATTATGCTGGCCTGGAAAACTCCATGGACAGAAGCCTGGTGAGATACAGTCCATGGGATCACGAAGACTTGCAAATGACTGTGCAGCTAAGCATGCAAGAAAATTCCAGTTTTCCCGAAGGGTTCTATCAATTTACACGACCACCAGCAGCAATCTGGTAGGGGTGAAATGATATTTCATTTTGATTTTAATTTAATTGCTTGCTAATAAGGTTGACATACTTTCATATATGTACTGATCACTTTGCTTCTTCTTTAGTGAAATACATACTTATATATTTTCACTCTTCTAATGAATATATTGTTCTTTTTCCTGTTGAGTTTTACTGTCATAAACATATTCTAGAAATAAATTCTTTGTCAGATATCTATATATAATATAAAGCATTTGACATATTAACTTTGCTATTTTATTTTTATTTTAAAGTGGTCATATTTAGCAATATTTTATTTTATAATTTGTGCTTTTTGTTTAATACATGCTTTCTTAAATCAAAGGCAAAAACATATTTTTAAAATATTCTCTTCTAGTTTTAAAATGCTGGTTTTTATATTTCGCATCAGTTCTTCTGGAATTAGTATGTTTTATTTTGATTGTTGTTGTCATTTTTTATATTTTAAGGGGTATGCTTCTGATTTATTTTTGTCCATATGGCTAACCACTAAAACCAAATCCTTCAGCTTATACTTTCTAATTGGCAATGACCCTCCAGATTTCCCATTTCCACATATAATAAGTATATTTCTGGGCTCTCTCTTTCATTACACTACTCAAGTTTGCTCTCCCTGTAGTTGTACTCCTTTATAATCAGAAGTTTTGAATCATGGCCAAATAAAATTCTTCATTGTTTTTCTTCAGAAATGTGTTAACTATTCTTATTTTTCCTATAAATATTCAGTTTATCAGATTACCAGAAAAATTCTGTTAGTATTCCAATTGCCCTCCCATTAATCAATACAGGAACAAAGTACATCCTGAAGGTATCGAAACTTTCTTTCTAAACATGATTAATTTCAGCATGTATTTAGATCTTCTTTATAGCTTGAAAAACTTGTTACGAGATCTTGACTACCATTATCAGATATATTCTTATATATTTTATATTTTTCTTCCTACTTAAAATAGTAACTTGCTTAAAATTACCTTTGTTGGAATATGACAATTCTACGAGAATTTCTGTATTGAGTTCACAGTCTTCATGCTTACTAAATTCCCCTGTTGTTGTTGTTTGTAAGTCACTAAGTCATGTCCAACTCCTTGCAAACCCATGGTCTACAGCACGCCAGGCTTCCCTGTCTTTCACTATCTCCCTGAGATTCCTCAAACTCATGTGCATTGAGTCAGTGATGCCATACAACCATCTCATCCTCTGTCTCCCCCTCTCCCCCTGCCCTCCATCTTTCCCAACATCAGTCTTTCTAGTGAGTTGGCTCTTTGCATCTGTTGGCCAAAGGACTGGAGCTTCAGCTTCAGTATCAGTCCTTCCAGTGAATATTCGGGGTTGACTTCCTTTAGGATTGACTTGTTTGATCTCCTTACTGTTCAAGGGACTCTCAAGAGTCCTCTCCAGCACCACAGTTTGAAAGCATCATTTCTTTAGCACTCAGCCTTCTTTATGGTCCAACTCTCACACTCTATACGTGACTACTGGAAAAACCATAGCTTTGACTAGATGGACAGACTTTTGTCAGCAAAGTTATGTCTCTTCTTTTTAACATACTGTCTAGGTTTGTCATAACTTTCATTTTAAGGAGAAACCATATTTTAATTTTATGGCTGTAATCATTGTCCTCAGTGACTTCGGAGCCCAAGAAAAAATCTGCCACTGCTTCCATTCTTTCCCCAAGTATTTGCCATGAAGCAATGGGACCAGATGCCATCATATTTGTTTTCTGAACATTGTCTTTAAGTCAGCTTTTGCACTCTCCTCTTTTATGTTCATCAAGAAGCTGTTTAGTTCCTCTTCACTTTCTGCCATTAGAGTGGTATTATCTGCATATCTGAGGTTATTGGTATTTCTCCTGGCAATCTTGATTCCAGCTTGTGATTCATCCAGTCTGGCATTTCACATGATGGACTTACTCTACATAGAAGTTGAATAAGCAGGGTGACAACATACAGTCTTAACATACTCCTTTCCCAATTTTGAATCAGTCCATTGCTCCATGTGGGGTTCTAACTGTTGCTTCTTGACCTGCATATAAGTTTCTTGGGAGACAGATAAGGTGGTCTGGTACTCCCATCTCTTTAAGAATTTTCCAGTTTGTTGTGATCCACACAAAGACTCATTAGTTCAAATAATTTTTTTCAAAGTTATACTCTGCCAACTTTTACTTAATAATTTGTTTTTTTTTTTTAATCTTAAAAGACAAGGATTAATGAAACTCATATATATGCTAACAAGAGTCCATTCTTGGCAGATTGAACTCTCCAATGTCACATACTTTCTAAACTATTAAACATCAGAATTCATACCACCAAGTTTCCTTCATTCCTGTAAGTTTTTCCAACCAAGATAACTGGGCAAGGATGAAAAAAGGACAAACATCACCTGTTTCTGGGAAATTACTGGTCAGATGAAGAAAAAGAAGCAACAGCTGTGGCAATTCCCAGCCTTTGTAAGGATCTCTTGCCTGTGGTGGAAATCTCCACAAATCAAAGCCAGACACGTCCCCCGGACCCCTGTCCTGGCTCCTTTTTCCCATTATTCATTTCAGTGCCCCTCCCTCAAATCTTCTTATAAAAGCCCAATCTTTTCTGCCCTGACAAGCCAGTGCAGATCCCTGCAAGAGAGGTAAGTGGGAGCCGAGACTAGATGAGACCCATGACAGGGGTTTCACCTTGCACATTTCAGGGAGGGTGTACAAGGATCCTTGTCCTCAGAGAATGTGGGAGCTCTGAGACCAGGGGAAGCCAGACTTGGGAGACCTCAGGTACACTAGGATGTGTAGATTTTCTAATTCTTTCCAGCACCATGGAAGGGGAGGGATGCTACCAAGATGGATTTATTCCTAGGGGACTAGATGAAGGAAAAGACAAGAGGTACAACAGGGGATCTCTCACATCCTCTCTCTGACCACCCTCCCTTAGTTCTCTAGCTGCCTCCACACCTCACAGACACAATGCTGCCTTCCCTGGGCCTCCCCAGACTGTCCTGGATGCTGCTCTCCTGCCTGATGCTCCTGTCTCAGATCCAAGGTGAGATTTCTCTGCCTCTAGCTCTGGGTTCCCAGTGTCTGCTCAAGGCCAAGGCAAAGAGGAAAGCTCCTGTGCCTCCCCTGGTAATGGAATATCCCCACATACATAATTGCCTGGAATTCCTGAGTCATCACTCCTTTCTTCAGGTAACCAGTGGTGGGAAGCACTCCAGTGGTTCAGTAACAATGGGATGAGGTGATTTCTATTTTCTCAGTAATTTATGTACATAGATGAAGGAGGAAAGTATAGAGTGTCATTAATGAGATGAGTAGAAGGAAAATGATTGGAGAATCTATCAACTCAGAGGAGAAGGACTGGACTTTTGAATAAAGACAATGAATAAAAAGAAGAGAGATCATCATCCAGTTAGTAGGTCTAGTTCATGATTTATAAAAAATCCTGGAGTGTTGGCAATGGTGAGAGGCAGTCAGAAGTTTGGTATCACCGCCCCAAGCCCTGGCCTCATAAATATTCCCCAAGGTCACCTTCCCCCTCCAATCCCCTCTCTCCATTTCACCCCAACCCTCTCCCTTATTTCTTCCTCTCCAGGGGAAAATTCCCAAAAGGAACTGCCATCTGCAAGGATCAGCTGTCCCTCAGGTTCCATGGCCTATAGGTCTCACTGCTATGCCTTGTTTAAAACACCCAAAACCTGGATGGATGCAGATGTGAGTGGTGGGATCTGCAGTTAGGGGAGATAAGCAGAAGCAAATCAGAGACTGGGTTTGGGGACCAGGGGGTTTCCATTCTCAAGAGTTTCCTGAGGATGAGTATGATGAATTCATGTTTGGTAAACATACCCCTTCTCACCTGCAATGGCCCTTCCCTTCCCCTAGTGGTGTGTCAAGCTCCTCCTGTGTATTTCCCTTCCCCACACAGATTGCCTGCCAGAAGAGGCCCTCGGGACATCTTGTGTCTGTGCTCAGTGGGGCTGAGGAATCCTTCGTGGCCTCCTTGGTTAGGAACAACTTGAACACCCAATCAGACATCTGGATTGGGCTCCATGACCCCACAGAGGTACACTTACATCTCTCTAATCTGTTACTTCCCAAGGTGTTATGGCCACCCAGGTCCTTCTTTGTCCCCTTTTGCCAGCCCAGAAAATACCTGAGAGATCCCTGGAGTTCACAGGATAACTAGGGAAAGTGAGAGCCTTTAGTCCTGGGCAGGTCCTAGTCCCCAACTAAAGTTAATCTGCCTTTTGTCAAGCTTTTACACAGTTTACACAGCATACCTTGTAATTCAGTTCATTGTGCTTCCCTGAGTCTGCATATGTTGTGCTTATCATGTCAATGAACATTTAGGATTGATGCAGTTTTCCCTTTTATAAAACAGACACTATCTTGGAGATTCAGAGGGTAAACATAAGTGCACCCAAGTATAGTTCAGATAGGGCCATGTTCCTCTGAGACATTTAATTGGTCTTTGTGATTATTGGCTATGAAATTAGCCAATAGAGTTAGGGAGAGTTTCCCAGAGGAGAGCTGTGGGGACTCATCTTGAACAGCAGAGCTAATTCAGTGATGCTGGGGAGGGGAATCAATCATTCCAACAGACAGCATCAGACCAGGAGAATTCTAAAGGCCTTTCTGTCTCACCCAATTCCGTCCTCTACTCCACAGGGCTCTGAGGCCAATGCTGGTGGATGGGAATGGATTAGCAATGACGTGCTCAATTACGTTGCCTGGGAGACAGATCCTGCTGCCATCTCAAGCCCTGGCTACTGTGGGAGTCTCTCAAGAAGCTCAGGTAAGAAACATAGAAGGTCATTTTTGTCCAGCCTTTTCCATCCCCTCACCTGCCATTTCTGGGTCTGATCTTCAGGGAATCCTCCTGGGCTGGAACTATAATATTGGCTTGTCTTCTCCCATTCCCTCTCATCTCTTCTTACTTTCTATCCTCTTCCCATGGAGTGGGACACTGGTGAAGATGAGGGAGGGCCTTTGAAGCCTAAACCAGAATCTGGGATTCCTCTCCATTGGGTTCTCAAGTTCCACCAGCCCCGTTGACTTGAGATCTTCTGTCTCTCCAGGATATCTCAAGTGGAGAGATCATAACTGCAATTTGAACTTACCCTACGTCTGCAAGTTCACAGACTAGATCAGATGAGAAGTCAGCAGCCTGACTGGTGTGCAACTGGTGTGCAACTCATCATGGACTTGGAACTAGGGATTCAGACCCACTATGGAAGGGGATATTCTTCTCACAGCCCCAACCCAACCACTTCATTCTGACCTTCCCTCCTCCCCAGACTCAATTCAGTCTCTTCTGTGTGTTCCATAACCTGACTTTGCAAAGTTCACAATAAAAATATTAGTTTTCAATTGCCTGTCTTCTCTGCCTCATTCTCATAGACAAATTGAGAAAGATGAAGTGGGTGGTCAAGAATTTTTGGTCAGTCTCTGCCTCATTTCACCCAGGTTCCTGGGGATATAACCATATATACATATTTGTGTATTTGTGGTTAAGTACATCACCATTACTTCTGTAGTACGTGGGCTGTAGGCACATAAAGACATTGCTCTTCCATTCACAGTACTGCTCACACATTCCCCCAAGACAGGTTTCTGATGGTATGAGGAAACCAGTCTTAAGGTATGTGATGATGTTTAGAACTGTACTTTCTAAAGTATTAGTGAGAAACATAATCAGTTCAGTTCAGTCACTCAGTCATGTCCGACTCTTTGCAACCCCACGAACTGCAGCATGCCATGCATCCATGTCCATCACCAACTCCCGAAGTTTACCCAAACTCATGTCTATCTAGTCAGTGATGCCATCCAGCCATCTTATCCTCTGCCATCCCATTCTCCTCCTGGCCACAATCCCTCCCAGCATCAGGGTATTTTCCATTGAGTCAACTCTTTGCATGAGGTGGCCAAAGTATTGGAGCTTCAGCTTCAGCCTCAGTCCTTCAATGAACACCCAGGACTGATCTCCTTTAGGATGGACTGGTTGGATCTCCTTGCAGTCCAAGGGACTCTCAAGAGTATTCTCCAACACCACACTTAAAAAGCAACAACTCTTCGGCACTCAGCTTTCTTCACAGTCCAACTCTCACATCCATACATGACCACTGGAAAAAACATAGCCTTGACTAGATAGACCTTTGTTGGCAAAGTAATGTCTCTCCTTTTGAATATGCTATCGAGGTAAGTCATGACTTTCCTTCCAAGGAGTAAGTGTCTTTTAATTTCATGGCTACAGTCACCATTTGTAGTGATTTTGGAGCCCCCCAAAAATAAAGTCTGACACTGTTTCCATTGTTTCCCCATCTATTTGCCATGAAGTGATGGGACCAGATGCCATGATCTTCATTTTCTGAATGTTGAGCTTTAAGCCAATTTTTTCACTCTACACTTTCACTTTCATCAAGAGGCTTTTTAGTTCCTCTTCACTTTCTGCCATAAGGGTGGTGTCATCTGCATATCTCAGGTTATTGATATTTCTCCTGGCAATCTTGATTCCAGCTTGTGTTTCTTCCAGCCCAGTGTTTCTCACGATATACTCTGCATAGAAGTTAAATAAGCAGGGTGACAATATACAGCCTTGACGTACTCCTTTTCCTATTTGGAACCAGTCTGTTGTTCCATGTCCAGTTCTAACTGTTGCTTTCTTACCTGCGTATAGGTTTCTCAAGAAGCAGGTCAGATATTCCCTGACCTGATGGTCTGGTATTCCCATCTCTTTCAGAATTTTCCACAGTTTATTGTGATACACACAGTCAAAGGCTTTAGCATTGTCAATAAAGCAGAAATAGATGTTTTTCTGGAACTCTCTTGCTTTTTCCATGATCCAGTGGATGTTGGCATTTGATCTCTGGTTCCTCTGCCTTTTCTAAAACCAGCTTGAACATCTGGAAGTTCATGGTTCACGTATTGCTCCAGCCTGGCTTGGAGAATTTTGAGCATTTCTTTACTAGCGTGTGAGATGAGTGCAATTGTGCGGTAGTTTAAGCATTATTTGGCATTGCCTTTCTTTGGGATTGGAATGAAAACTGACCTTTTCCAGTCCTGTGGCCACTGCTGAGTTCTCCAAATTTGCTGGCATATTGAGTATAGCACTTTCACAGCATCATCTTTCAGGGTTTGAAATAGGTCAACTGGAATTCCATCACCTCCACTAGCTTTGTTCATAGTGATGCTTTCTAAGGCCCACTTGACTTCACATTCCAGGATGTCTGGCTCTAGGTGAGTGATCACACCATCATGATTATCTTTGTCATGAAGATCTTTTTTGTACAGTTCCTTTGTGTATTCTTGCCACCTCTTCTTAATATCTTCTGCTTCTGTTAGGTCCATACCATTTCTGTCATTTATTGAGTCCATCTTTGCATGAAATATTCCCTTGGCATCTCTAATTTTCTTGAAGAGATCTCTAGTCTTTCCCATTCTGTTGTTTTCCTTTATTTCTTTGCATTGATCACTGAGGAAGCCTTTCTTATCTCTCTTTGCTGTTCTTTGGAACTCTGCATTAATAAATAGACTTTATTAATATTCATAAAACATATGCAAACAAATCAATAATCTAATTAAGTAGATAAACATATAATAAGAATGATAACCTGTTTTGGTTGGTGGTGGTTTTGGCAGATGTAAATGTGATCTGTCAAACTGAGTACAGTTTTCTAATACCTTTCAAATTCTGTACTTATAGCTCACTATGTTCAGCCAGCTCTGATTATTCTAACTACATGTTGGCTTATTTCTATAGGGTACTTTATTAGAAAGGACCCAGTATGTCCTCTATCCTTGAATCTTAAAACACTGTGGCCTCAGTCATGACTGGATTTCATATGACTTCAATGTCTAGCAAGATTTTTCTTAACAGTTTTTGGAATGGAAAATAGTGTCCCTCCTAACTGAAGGCAAGACCATACTCTGTGTATCTGCATATTTTAAAACCACTAATCTTCCATTCACCTTATCACTGCCCAACCCTTGTCACAAGCTTCCATTGTGGAAAAAAAATATTTGGACCAGTTCCCTAATTTGGAAAAAAACATTTATCATATGAGACCACTGATGAAATTTTCCATATGGACCAAGAACATTATGAAAGTGTCATGAAAGGGTATTGCTTCTCAAATAAAGAGATAAAAATGAATGATCAATGTCTTTTTTTATGTTTCTTAAATTTCATTTCCTATTTCTAAGATAAACTGCACTTGCATGCTAAGCCACTTCAGTCATGTCCAATTCTTTGCGACCCTATGTACTCTAGCCCATCAGACTCCCCTATTCTTTTCTGTCCATGGGATTCTCCAGGCAAGAATACTGGAGTGGGTTGTCATGCCCTCCTCCAGAGGATCTTCCCAACCCAAGGATGAAACCCACGTCTCTATGTCACCTTCACTGGCAGGTTCTTTACCACTAGCACCACCTGGGAAGCCCTAAAATAGATTACCTTAACTAAATATTCCTTTAGCAATTTTGGTCGAAATCTTCTCCATCAGTTTAAATGAATTAAGGATTGCACAATGCTAGGGGTCTTGATTTTCTGCCCTAATTAAAGTAAAAACATGGGTTTGAAAGTTCACAGTGATTGTTCTTGTGCCAGTTTCCATTTTACTTGAGTTCCCCCTTCAATGGCAGGTGAGCTACCACAGCTGTGGGGACCAGATCCTCTTCCTCTTGTTGGAAGACTCATTATGTTAGATAGGACATTTGTCATGGAAAGTAAGAAAACTCTCAACATAGTTTGGCTCATAAAAATAAAGGTATTTCCTGGACATGTAACTGAAATGTAACAGTGAGGAAGACCTTGATGTCTATTTGTCCAGGGTTCAAGTGTCATTTCTCTGGGATTCTATTGTCTGAATCCTTTTATCTATATCCTTTATCTTTCACCTGCCTTCCTTAGTTACAGCACAGGAAAGTTGCAAGCAGCAACTTGGGCTACTGATTCCTCCTCAA
Source organism: Bos taurus (assembly GCF_002263795.3). NCBI lineage: Eukaryota > Metazoa > Chordata > Mammalia > Artiodactyla > Bovidae > Bos > Bos taurus. Next base: position 56,713,208 of record NC_037338.1, on the reverse strand, counting down.
TATCAAAAGGGGGCTTCCTAGGTGGTGCTAGTAGTAAAGAACCTGTCTGCCAATACAGCCAGATATAAGAGACACAAGCTCGATCCCTGGGTCAGGAAGATCCCCTTCAAGAAGCCATGGCAACTCACTCCAGTATTCTTGCATGGAGAATCCCATGGACAGAAAAGTCTGGCTACCTACAGTCTGTGGGATCACAGAGAGTCAGACACGACTGATCGACTAACACTTTCACTCTATAGGTCTCCAGAAATTGTCACTACACACACATTCAGAGAATTGGAAGTAGGTTAAACTTAAGGTTATAACCAATTGGGATTAAGGGATGTGAAAAATTATTAAATTTTCTTTTTTATTCCCTTACTAATGAACAATTGCCATATCACTACCATCAAAAGAATAAAAATACAGGTCTCTCGAGTAAAGAGGGGCATCCTAACTTTACAGATTCCAAGCCACAGATTACTCACTTTCTCATGGTCAGTTTGTTGTTGATGCCCAACATCATGAAATATCACTCTTCCAATTTTTTTAGTTCTTCTGCAAACTCATGTAGTGAATGTCCCTTTGTAGTTTTCTTCAGCACAGATTATTATGTAAATGTAAAAGTGAAAGTGATAATCGCTCAGTTGTCCTACTCTTTGTGACTCATGGACTGTAGCCTGCCAGGTTCCTTTGTCCGTGGAATTCTTCAGGCAAGAATAGTGGAGAGGATAGCCATTCCCTTCTCCAGAAGATCTTCCTGACCCAGTGATCAAACCTCGGTCTCCTGCACTGCAGGCAGATTCTTTACCTTCTGAGCCACCAGGGAAGCTCTATTACATAAACAGTTTATGGTTATTCTCAGTCTTCCTTTGAATGTAAACAGCTCCAGTGACACCTTAAAATTTAGACAGCATGATTCTTTAAACCTATTTTCATCGCATATATTTTCAAAAGACAATAAGTCATCTGGTTAAGATAAAATCAAAATATTGCCCTCCCCACAGAGCAATGAAAGAATAGAGAATTAGAAGGACACTTGGAAAATTTGTGATATTGTGCTTATTAAGTCTTTTGAAATGTTTCTCTCTAAATCAAGTTTAGACTGGATATTGCCATTCTCCCAAGGATGTGTTAAACATTATGATATCTAGATTACTTGAAACTCCAGCAAGTCCTCTTGCATATCCATATTTTGGTTTATAAACCAAGTGACTGCTTACTGATTCCTTACATATACCAGAATTTCATAACCAGTTCTTTGTAGTCAGCCACTGTTACAGAAAGAAGTACCTTCTGATTTTTCTTAAAATGAGGGAAAAAATCATTTAAAATAATCATGAGCATTTTTATCTTTGATTTAAGAGATTATTTATTCTTATCTTGTCTAAAATGAAAATTAAAAAGATAGTCAATAAATGAAATTAGTTTAATAAATTGTGGTACCACTATTGAATTGAATATGAACTATTGTAAATTGCAATGAAATGCTGAATTTTACAAGATTATCAAATGTGTATGTAGAAGAAGGTAGAGGCAATGAAGGACCTCCTTTTTCATTCCCCCAATTACTATCCAGCTTGAGTGACTCCTCTGTCTATGGAATTCCCCAGGCAAGAATACTGGAGTGGGTAGCCATTTCCTTCTCCAGGGGATCTCCCCTACCCATGGCTTGAACTCCTGTCTCCAGCATTTCAGGCATATTCTTTACCATCTGATCCACCAGGCAAGCTCACCAGATTAAATGATGAAGATTTATTACAACAGGACATGAGCAAAAAAACAGAGGCAAAATCGAAGCCTCCCAAGTGAGCAGAACAAAACCAGAACAAAAACCAGGAACTGAGAAGGGACAGAGGTGATGTAACCTCAGAGAGATTCCCAGAATGGGTAGAGCCCCTTCCGGCATGGGCTGGAACTGTCCAATGTAAGGAATCCTCCCCACAATCAGTCCCATTTTCCTTCAGGCAAAGATGGAGTTTTTTTCATTCTCTGAGTGCTCCCAGGTGCCCAATTCTCACATCTCTGAAAGGCAGGGGGAGCAAGAAAAGATGTTCCAGGAAAGGCTGCAAAAAGGAAGCAAAGAAAGCCCAGAAGAGATGCAGGAGATCAGGCCTCCTGGGAATATTTGGGAAGATATTTGGAAAAATATTCATGGAAGAGAGAAGCAGGGAAGTGTGGAGAGACTGTTCCCCCATCTGTCAGCCCATCTCATCTCTTGATTTTGTCCTTTGTCTCAAATTTAGGAAAATGATCAACACTAGCATATGTAGAGTCTGATGGTACCACCTGAACTGATTAATTCTTCCAACTGAATCCAGTTGCAAATATCACTGAAAATTCAGTTCAGTTCAGTTCAGTAGCTCAGTCGTGTCCGACACTTTGCAACCCCATGAATCACAGCATGCCAGGCCTCCCTGTCCATGACCAACTCCCAGAGTTCACTCAAACTCATGTCCATCAAGTCAGTGATGCCATCCAACCATCTCATCCTCTGTCGTCCCCTTCTCCTCCTGCCCTCAATCCCTCCCAGCATCAGGGTCTTTTCCAATGAGTCAACTCTTCGCATGAGGTGGCCAAAGTATTGGAGTTTCAGCTTCAGCATCAGTCATTCCAGTGAACACCCAGGACTGATCTCCTTTAGGATGGACTGGTTGGATCTCCTTGCAGTCCAAGGGACTCTCAAGAGTCTTCTCCAACACCACACTTCAAAAGCATCAATTCTTCAGTGCTCAGCCTTCTTCACAGTCCAACTCTCACATCCATACATGACCACTAGAAAAACCATAGCCTTGACAAGACAGACCTTTGTTGGCAAAGTAATATCTCTGCTTTTCAATATACTATCTAGGTTGGTCATAACTTTCCTTCCAAGGAGGAAGTGACTTTTAATTTCCTGGCTTCAATCACCATCTTCAGTGATTTTAGAGCCCCCCAAAATAAAGTCTGACACTGTTTCTACTGTTTCCCCATCTATTTCCCATGAAATGATGGGACCAGATGCCATGATCTTCATTTTCTGAATGTTGAGCTTTAAGCCAACTTTTTCACTCTCCTCTTTCACTTTCATCAAGAGGATTTTTAGTTCTTTAGTCAAAAAATTGAATTTGTGAGCTTACATCTCACCATTTTAAATGAAAAAAAAAACACCCATAGTACAGTAGGTTTCTACCCCAATCACCCAAACAATGCTCTAAAACCCATGAACACCCAGGTTTAAGTAGGAAACTGTCGTGTTAAAATAGAAAATTCTTTAAAACTTGATTTTCTGATTAGCACACAATAAATGTGTAGTTTAAAATTTTTTCTTTTATTGTATGCCATACATGACCCAGTGATGCCTCTTTTCACACCTGCAACATCTGTGACCTGTGCTCTCTTTGAAAAAAATATGCGATTCTCATCTTTTACCAATCGTGCTTAGTATGTCACTAGACTTAGCCCATGCATAGTTTTAATAATGGATTCATATTGGGATTTGGGAATGCATATATCAATTTTTCTTATTCAAAATTTGGCTGAAAAATATTGCACCAGTTGATGTACATATTTTCTGGAGATTGGATCATTAAAACCCAAGAATTATTCTATTAAGAAAATGTTAACCAGAGACAAAATCTCCAGGATTTACCTGCAATACCTTAGGTACTATTCAGAAAAAATCATAGAGATAATAAAATGTTGCTTGTTGTATAATACAGTGCTTTATGCACATTCATTGCTCAATCCCATCCTTTTAAAGACTTTGAAATGCTCAGCATCTCTCTGTAGCCAACTTCCCGGGGAATTTTCCCCAGACTTTTAAGCCCATACTCATGATCTTTTTCTGAAAGTGATTGACTACCACAAGTGGAAAGAACACCATTTTTTAATTGAGAAAGCAAAGAATTTTTTCAGAGCAGACTTGGGAAACAGTTCTGTGTGGAGCTCTGGCATTTCTGAACTTCATGTAATCAGAGACACTCACTGCCCTCTCTTCTGGATGACCTTTGCAAGGAAGTCTGTGTAGTGAAGAGCCTTTAAAAACAGAAAGGCCACCTCTCTCCAAAGCAATGATAGGTTTGCTTACAGTTTTGAAAAACAGAGACAGTGCCTCCATCCAGAGTAAAGTAAGTCAGGCCTTGTCACTCTCCAATACAAGAAAGATGTCTCTTTCTGAAGTAAGGAGTAGGCTAGCTTATGCCTCATGAGAAAGATTCAGATTGTTAGTGATCATATGTGAAAGCACCTGTTTGGGTCCATCTATGTGCACATACGGAATTAGGTTTTAAGGAGAATTGAATATTGTGAGATTCATAATGCCTCAAGTATACTAAAGTTCTTTGCCTTCTTTCTATGCAACAAGGCTACTGGGGAAAATTTGAGACAGCTCATGCTCTTTGCCATGAAACTAAGTAATTTTTGTAGCACATTGGAAGAAAATAACTTTAACTGAAGGGTCTTGAGTCTTATTTGCTGATTTCTTTCTATTGTTGTTTCCATCCTATTTCCCTTTACAAGAAATAGATTCCTTGCTCTTTTCAAAATTATACCTGTCAGACTTGCTCTCCTGCCCTTTTCCTCTAGAAGTCCTCCCCTCCCATTCTTCCCTTCGTCTCATACAGTGTCTCTCTTTCCCTCTCCCTGTCCTTAAAGGTCTACAGACTGCAGCCTGACATGTTGTCTATCTACATTGTACCAGGGAAAGTCCCATCATTCTTACCTTAGGGAAAGTTGAGCTTTCCAAGAGGCTCTAACAAAAAAATAAATTTTAGCCAAAGACTCTACTGTAATATCTGTTAACATGAAATACTGTGGACTTCAAGAGGTCATAGATTAGGAAATCCTGTAAGAAAACATGTCTGGAAAAAAATCAACCAGAACACTTAAACTATGTGGGTTTGGTACATATATACAATGAAATATGTATATACTTATTTGCTCAGTCATGTCTGACTCTTTGTGACCCCATGGACTGACTATAGCCTGCCAAGCTCCGCTGTCCATGGAACTTTCTAGGCAAGAATACTGGAGCAGGTTGCCATTTCCTCCTCTGGGGGATCTTCCTGACCCAGGAATCAAATCCGTGTCTTTTGTGTTACCTACATTGACCCAACCAATCAGAGTCTTTACTACTGTACCACCATACTAAGCCATAGAAAAAGAAAGAATGCCATTTGAAGCAACATGTATGGAACTAGAGATTATCATACTAAATGAAATTAGTCAGAGAAAGATAAACATATGAAATCATTTATATGTGGACTCTAAAATAATGATACGAATAAACTTATTTACAAAACAGAAACAGACTCATAGACAGACAAAACACTCTTATGGTTACCAAAGGTGGGGAGGAGGTATAAATTAGGAGTATGGGTTTAAAGTATACAAGTTACTGTATATAAAATAGATAATCAACAAAGTCCTATTTTATAGTATGAGGAACTCTACTCAATAATCTGTAATAACTATATGGGAAAAGAATCTGAAATAGAATGGATACTAAGATCATGGCATCTGGTTCATCACTTCATGGCAAATAGATGGGGAAACAGTGGAAACAGTGTCAGACTTTATTTTGGGGGGCTCCAAAATCACTGCTGGAGAAGGCAATGGCACCCCACTCCAGTACTCTTGCCTGGAAAATCCCATGGATGGAGGAGCCTGGTAGGCTGCAGTCCATGGGGTCGCTAAGAGTTGGACATGACTGAGTGACTTCACTTTCACTTTTCACTTTCATGCATTGGAGAAGGAAATGGCAACCCACTCCAGTGTTCTTGCCTGGAGAACCCCAGGGATGGCAGAGCCTGATGCGCTGCCGTCTATAGGGTTGCACAGAGTCAGACACAACTGAAGTGACTTAGCAGCAAAATCACTGCAGACAGTGACTGCAGCCACAAAATTAAAAGACGTATGCTTGTTGGAAGGAAAGTTATGACCAACGTAGCATATTAAAAAGCAGAGATATTACTTTGCCAACAAAGGTCCATATAATCAAGGGTATGGTCTTCCCAGTGGTCATCTACAGTTGTGAGAGCTGGACCATAAAGAAGGTGGAGCATGGAAGAATTGATGCATTTGAACTGTGGTGCTGAAAATCCCTTGGACAGCAAGGAGATCAAACCAGTCAATCTTAAGGGAAATCAACCCTGAATACTCGTTGCAAGGACTGATGCTGAAGCTGAAACTCCAGCATTTTGGTCATCTGATGCAGACAGCTGACTCACTGGAAAAGTCCCTGATGCTGGAAAAGATTGAGGGCAGAAGGAGAAGAGGGCATCAGAGGATGAGATGGCTGGATGACATCACCAAAGCAATGGAAATAAACTTAGGCAAACTTGGGGAGATGGTGAGTGACGGGGAAGCCTGATGGGCTGCAGTCCATGGGTCACAAAGAGTCAGACATGACTGGGCAACTGAACAACAAGACTGCAGCCTGCCAGGCTCCTCTGTCCATGGGATTCTCCAGGCAAGAATACTGGAGTGGGTTGTCATGCCCTCCCCCAGGGGATATTCCCAACCCAGCGATAGAACCCGAGTCTCCTGCAACTCTTGCACTTCAGGCAGATTCCTTACACACTGAGCCATTAGAGAAGCCTGACCTACAAGACATTTTAGAACTATCACCAAAAAAAGATACCCTTTTCATCATAGGAGATTCTAATGCAGAAGTAAGAAGTCAAGAGATACCTGGAATAACAGGCAAGTTTGACCTTGAAGTACAAAATGAAGCAGGCAAAAGCTAACAAAATTTTGCCAAGAGAACACACTAGTCATAGCAAACACTCTCTTCCAACAACACAAGAGATGACTCTACACATGGACATCACCAGATGGTCAGTAACATATTCAGATTGATTATATTCTTTGCAGCCAAAGATGGAGAAACACTATACAGTCAGCAAAAACAAGACTGGGAGCTGACTGTGGCTCAAATCATGAATTCCTTATTGCAAAATTCAGACTTAATTTGAAGAACATAGGGAAAACCACTAGTCCATTCAGATATGACCTAAATAAAATCCCTTATAATTATACACTGGAAGTGAAAAATAGATTGAAGGGATTAGATCTGATAGAGTACCTGAAGAATTATGGACAAAGGTTTATAATATGGTACAGGAGGAAGTGGCCAAAACCATTCCCAAGAAAAAGAAGGCAAAATGATTGTCTCAGGAGGCCTTACAAATAGTTAAGAGAAGTGAAAGGCAAAGGATGAAAGGAAAGATATACCCATTTGAATGCAGAGTTCCAAAAAAGAGTAAAGAGAGATAAGAAAGACTTCTTAAGTGGACAATGCAAAGAAATAGGGAAAAACAATAGAATGGGAAAGATTAGGGATATATTCAAGAAAATTAGAGATACCAAGGGAATATGCAAAGATGGTCACAATAAAGAACAGAAATGATATGGCCCTAACAAAAGCAGAAGATATTAAGAAGAAGTGGCAAGAATATACAGAAGAACTGTACAAAAGAGCTCTTAATGACCCAGTTAACCACAATGATGTGACCACTCACCTAAAGCCAGACACCCTGGAGTGTGGAGCCAGTGGGCCTTAGGAAGCATCAGGATGAACAAAGCTAGTGGAGGTAATGAATTCCAGCTGAGCTATTTCAAATCCTAAAAGACGATGCTGTTAAAGTGCTGTACTCAGTATGACAGCAAATTTGGAAAACAGTAGCAGTCATGTATGGATGTGAGAGTTGGACCAGAAAGAAAGCTGAGGGCTAAAAAATTGAGGCTTTCAAACTGTGGTGCTGGAGAGTTACTTTAGTGTCCCTCAGACAGTGAGGAGATCAAACCAGTCAATCCTAATGGAAATCAACCCTGAATATTCATTGGAAGGACTGATGCTGAAGCTCCAATCTTTGGCTACCTGATGCAAGGAGCTGACTCGTTGGAAAAGACCCTAACGCTGGGATAGAATGAGGGCAGGAGGAGAAGGGGACAACACAGGATGAGATGGTTGGATGGCATCATTAATTCAATGGAAATGAGTTTTTGCAAACTCCAGGAGATGGTGAAGGATAGGGAAGCCTGGTGTGCTGCAGCCCATTGAGTCACAAAGCATTGCACATGACTGAGTGATTGAACAACAGTGAAGTCTATATCAGATCATGCTTAAGGAAAATATTATGAAATGGAATTCTCTGTCTGGACCTGTTCGAAAAATACGAAAAACACCAGAGTTGAAAACATTCATTAGACAGCAGGGTCTGAGAACCACACCATCAGGGTCCCATGAGGAAGATGTTTGAAGGTTCTGGGAAGTCTATTTGCAAGGAATATTGTGTGATCCTGATTGACCTTAAAGTGTGCTGAATGGTGGAAGTGCAATGTGGACTTTCAGTCCACTGGTGAGACAGTTACCGTCAAATAAAGGAGAGGTTTGGTCAACCCATTGAAATCATATCAGGGCAAGGTAGGCAGAGGACATGTCATCAAATTGATGGCATGGGAGAACCAACAAAATATGTACCTAGGAGGAATCCACATGTGTATGGGAAGTGTTCAGAAACAAAAGAGAGAGAGAGAAAAAAAAGCATGAATTTTGAAAGAAAGCAAAAGAAGGGGAAAAATACTGGAAGATATAAGAGGTGAATCTTAGCCTCCCTTTCTTTGATAGTACATACTGGACACATCAGTTAAGTCTTGGGATTTCAATGTTTTCGCACTTGCCTCAAGTCGAGTTGCTCCACATGTTGCCCACTGCCTCCCTTTCTCTGTGCCCTCAGACTATCCCATTACAGCTCACACAGTCTGTCTGACTCCTGCTGCCCTCCCCTCAAACCACCCATCAATATTCTTGAAAAAATTCGCTTTCTTCTCCTTGTGCTCAGGATCGTGGGAACAGAGCATCTGGTCGCTGCTGGGGAATGGCAAACCCCACCTTTGACTGCGACACTTTGCCAACCTGCTGCCGGGAAGGAGACCTTGTCTGTGACAATTCCCAGGGTGTTCCAGGAACAGACTACCCCTAATGCTGGAATTCCCTTGTGTTAGGGCCTCTGCAGGGCCTCCGGTTCTACCTTTTCCCTCCTCCTTGTACAGATTCAAGGTTTTATAGAGAAGGAATCTAGAAGAAAGAATTGTTTCTGAATGTGAGGAATTTATAACATTTTTAGACACTTCATCCTCAAATTTAGTAAAATAAATAATTGGTGGTTTGATGGAGAGTGTGTTTCTGATCATTCAAAGATAGTATGATTTAGAGGAGGGAGAAACCATTACAGAAAACCACAGCTTTTCTGTAATACCTGGTTCTTTTCCTAATGCTTTCATGTCCTTTATTTCCATGGACACATGCAGAGACATGAGAGAATCTGGGGGCTCTGTCCTTGATTTTAATTTATCTGGCCCCATGTGATTGTGACCATGGGTGGAGCTTGCTTACACCTATGTTGGATAGGAAAATACAATACCCCTTTCCTCCCCACTTGTTTGTGAATCTGCTATATGTAAATCTGTCAAGTGTGAAAGTGTTAGTCCTAAAGAGTCAGATACGGAAATATGTAAAAGACAAATTAAAGTGTGGCCCAAAGGACTGAGTACTTGAAGCCTCACAATTATTCACTTTTTAAGCTCTTCTCATGGGGTCTGTAACTATAGCATGATCAGTGAGTGGATATTTATTAAAATCAGCTGGCCCTCAGACAGTTGGTGGTATTGACTATAAAGGCACTAAAGAGAAGGGAAAGGGAAAATTTTATTAATATAAAAAAGTGACCCTGAAGAAAAATGTCTTGGGTTCAAATCATCCAACTCTAACACTTAGTAGCTATTTGAACTTAAGTTTATTAGCCTCTGTGATCTTCATCTGTTATATATGCTTATAATAGCACCTGTTTTATCAGACTGTTACGTGATGGGGATTAGCTAGGCCACTATTTGTAAAGCACTTAAGACAGCAAATGCCAATAGAACGTGCCTTCAAAGTGTGTGTTAAATACACTAACCTTTCCCTTTGAAGTAAAAAAAAAAAGCTGCATTATAAGCAGACAAGGAATGGGTCAGTCCATTGCATGCTTTTTTAGCCTCTTTTCTCTTCAGCCTAAGTTTTGAAGATACATTCTTACCCACAGGACTGCCAAGAATTAAAGAAATTTGGAGACAATCTCTCAATAGAAAGTCTTCAATGTCTAGTCCAAGGGTGGAACACTGAGGCTCCTGAGGGCAAGGACATATTGAAGGGATGGGATTAAGGCTTTGCTGAAAAAGCCATCACTTTGAACACAGCAAAAGTCCTCTATTTTATTACCTTGCATGTGGAATTTGCTCAACCATATATGTAAGCAACAAGGATAACTATCTCAATAAGTATGCAGCTATTTGAGGCTTTAAAGGCTTTATGAGACAACTGTGTCAACTGTCGTTTTAAATCTCCTTGTATCTCACAGCTTCTCCCTCTCAGAATCGCATTAGCTACAATATATTTATCATGTGTTTTAAATTATCATGTCCTTTATACCTGAAAGTCATTGTGTGTTTAAATTCTTCTTTTAAAGTATAGAATCCCACTAAAAAAATCCTGTAAGTATTAATATTCAAAAATTAATTGCTAACTTACTTTCGTCAAGAGATAACAACCTGGTACTGTTGGGGATGGGGAAATTTCCCCCTCTACAATTCTTGATTCTTGTGGCTGAAACAAAGCGGAAACAAAACAGATTAACTGGAGGAAAATAGACAAATTTTAATTCATGTACATGGAGGTTTCATAGAAATGGAACCTAAGAAGTGGTCAAAGCAGGCAGCTTTTATACTTTTAGACAAATAAAGAATAAATTTGTGAGGAATTGACAGAACAAAAAAAAAAAATGTAGGCCTTGGGTGCTTACTTAGTGAAGTATCTAAATAAAGTTTGGTCTTGGAGTAGGAAATATAAGAAGGAACAAGGTTTGTTTACATGGGTTTTTCAGCCCAAATTCCCTACTTTGGGTGGTAAGAGTGTCTTTCTACCTCCGGAAGCAGAGAATGCATCTTCACATGAGAGATATATGTCCTGCTTTCAAGGAGACGAAAAGGAGGGTCATTGTCGCTCTCCTGTTAGCCACTTAAGTAACTTTAATTCAACGCGATCAGTATACCACTGAGGCACATTTAGGGGCAACCTACTCTGGACTCAACAGTTCCTTTCTCTGAAACATAGAAGTTTCTCATATTAAAAGCTGAGCTGTTGACTATAGAGAGAGATAACGGGTTAGCAGAATCCTCCATTTCACTGAAGCAACTTTTTGTTTCTAAGAACAGATCAAACAGATGTATTTAATTTAGGAGACTGATGCTGATGGGCTCCCCAAGCTAGACATATGTATAAGGAATCAAGTATTTAATAAGAGACACTTCTGTGGGAACAAAATGAAAGCAAAGATTAATGATACAGTAGATTATAATCCGGTTTCTGATCCTAGAGTTCAGTCAGTCAAGCCAATTTTTAGATATTGGGACAAAGCACATTCTTCAGTTTGAAATATCTCTGGTGAAGCAATTGGGTGTTCAGGTAAACTTTCTGAATGATTCATACATAGACAGCCTCAAGGATTATTTAAGGTTGAACTGTTGTGGTGATTTCTCTGAAATTTATATCGAGTCAACAAACTTCAATCTTCAGGGCTTTAAAAAATAGCAATTTTAATTCTCAGTGATTCCAAGACAAAAGGATGGGATAAAAACTGGAAACATTAGTTTAGAGAATTGTGGTTTAATACTGGAGAAAAATAGAAAAATTCAGCATCCAGTCTAATTTTCAGCTAAATAACAAAGACTCAAGGAAAAATAATAGCACCAGAATTTAATATCTATAAATGAATATTAAAATTTAATTGAAGCATATTTTTTCCTCTCTAAAATCACCCTCATTTTTATCAAAGACAGCCAAATTAACACCAATCTGTTTGCAAAACAAGTTTTAATTTAATAAACTTGGCCTAGTTATTTTCATAAGTCCAGCAAGAATGGCAATTGATTATATTGGCTCTTTTAAGTATGTTTTGCTAGAACTTGTTATAAGATTAAATTTGTAATAGCCTCTCAGGGCCAGTAAGCCACACCTGAGACCTGTCACAAGGGTTGCCTGTAATACTTATAGATTTTGGTGAATTTCTCTTCTCTTAGAGTACCCAAAGTATCCTAAAATTCCTGGGCCATCCAAGAAGGAACTTTCCTTATTTACTAGGTAAGGCTGCTAAGAATCCTGTTGGCAAGGTACAAGGATGTTTTTATTTATTGGCCCCAAGAAGTTGACCTTAGTTTCTTCAAACTCCCTGGTCGTGTTTGCCTATAAATGTCTCTTTCGAATATAACATTTCAGTGAAAGCCTTGGTGATATAATCAATATTTCTAATTGTATCCTATTACAAGGAGAACAAATTCTTATTGAACTTATGCAAATAGCTATATTGCCCAAAAAATAAGTATGCTCACTGAGAATTTCTGAATTCTGGAGGGATAAGTTAGGGAAGGAAAGATCAGTGTTTTAACTCTTCTTATAAAAGTCTGTTTTAATAAATTGTTGTAAATCTTTTAAAATTTTCCTTGTATCTTAAAACAAAACATTAAAAAAATCAGTAGTATTTTAGACAAAAGTTATAAAAATTATAATCATTCATCAGTTCATTCATTCCCATGTAATTAACTCTTCTTCTTTTTTAGTCCAGTTTTCCATTAGTTCTGTTGATCCTGCCTGATAATTGAAGGTGACAAGGACCGTGATAATCCCAAGTTTGCAAGTTTTTTGTAAAGAGTTTGCCCAGTGAAGTGTCTTGGCCACTGGAGTTTGTGGAAGGTAGACCCCACATGGAAAACACATTTTTAAAAGTTTCTTTACAATTAAGGGGGCATCCCCTTTGCAGCAGGGGAAGGAGTCAACCTATTGCAAAAAAATACAAACAAAGACAAGAACATTTTGATAACACACATTAAGTGATAGTTGAATGAAGTCCAGCTACAAGAATTCAAAGGTCCAGAGAAATGAAGTCTACGGCCCTGAGAACAAAAAAAAAATTTTTCCCCCAGAGTATAAACCCAAAAAGTCAGACATTGCAAGTAGATAGCTTTTTTCATTTTATAGAAATCTTCCTGTCTATGTCTATTTACAATTTGCATCATCTTAACTGCACTATGGAGGGTGAAGAAATGCAAAAAATAAATAAATAAATAAAAGGTTTTCCAGAGAGCAGGAAAAGCCAAGCCATTTGTTTTCCCATTGCCCTGGCTGTTTGCTTAATCTACAGCTACTGTTTATTCATCTTAATTTCTTTCATTCAGGCACAGCCTGTTGCCTTTTCACAAGCACCTTAGGAAGGCAAAAGTCTGCCAAGAAACGTTCATTTGTTTGTTTGTTTGGCTTGGTTTTGGTTTTTTTGCAGGAGCAGAATGGACTTCAACCACATGTACCGCAAAGTTTACAGATTCTATTGTTGCTGAATCTTCCTGGTACTTAAGGTCAGGCCCTTTAGTGTAAAGAAAATGTTAGTAATTCAGTCATGTCCAACTCTTTGCAACCACACAGACTATAGCTTGCTAGGCTCCTCTGTCCCTGGGGTTCTTCAAACAAGAATACTGCAGTTGGTTGGCATTCCCTTCTACAGGGGATCTTTCTGACCCAGAGATCAAACCCAGGTCTCCCGCATTGCAGGCAGATTCTTTACTGTCTGAGCCCAGTTTTAATGACAGATAAAACCTTATGTCAGGACATATATGCCTTCCAGGAATTTTACATAATTTCTGGGAACACATAATACATATCTATACAGACACAGCATAATTTAATGTTACTTATTTGACAATGTGGCCTTTGTAATTTAACATATCAAATATACTTAGTTTAATATTTCTTTTCGTAAAGAGGAAACAAATTTTTGAGATACTTCAGGCACCTTCTAAAGTATTTCATGTCTCAAAGTTAATTCCAACTCAAAAAGACTTTGTGTTGAATTTGACTTGAAATCCTTATTGTCAAATTCAGACTTAAATTGAAGAAAGTAGGGAAAACCACTAGATCATTCAAATATGAGCTAAATCAAATCCCTTGTGATTATAAAGTGGAAGTGACAAATAGATTCAAGGGCTTAGATCTGATAGACATACTGCCCAAAGAACTATGGAAGGAGGTTCATGACATTGTACAGGAGGCAGTGATCAAGACCATCCCAAGAAAAAGAAATACAAAAAGGCAAAATGGTTGTCTGAGGAGGTCTTACAAAGAGCTGAGAAAAGAAGAGAAACTAAAGACAACAGAAAAAATATACCCATGTGAATGTAGAGTTCCAAAGAATAGCATGGAGAGATAAGAAAGACTCTCTCAGTGATCAATCCAAAGAAATAGAGGAAAGCAATACAATGGGAAAGACTAGAGATCTCTTCAAGAAAATTAGAGATACCAAGGGAACATTTCATGCAAAGATGGGCACAATAAAAGACAAAAATGGTATGGACCAAACAGAAGCAGAAGATATGAAGAAGAGGTGGCAAGAATACACAGAAGAACTATAAGATCTTCATGACCCAGATAACCATGATGATGTGATCACTCACCAAAAGCCAGACATCCTGGAATGTGAAGTCAAGTGAACTTGAAGAAGCATCACTATGAACAAAGCTAGAGGGGGTGATGGAATTCCAGCTGAGCTATTTCAAATCTGAAAATAAGATGCTGTGAAAGATAAAAGATGATGCAGTCAGTATGCCTGCAAATTTGAAAAACCCAGCAGTGGTCACAAGACTGGAAAAGGTCAGTTTTCCTTCCAATCCCAAAGAAAGGCAATGCCAAAGATTGTTCAAACTACCACACAATTGCACTCATCTCACACGCTAGCAAAGTAATGCTCAAAATCCTCCAAGCCAGGCTTCAACAGTACGTGAATCATTAACTTCTAAATGCTCAAGCTGGATTTAGAAAAGGTAGAGAAACCAGAGATAAAATTGCTAACATCCATTGGATCAGCAAAAAAGTGAGAGAGTTCCAGAAAAACATTCTACTTTGTTGACTATGCCAAAGCCCTTGGCTGTGTGGATCACAACTGTGGAAAACTGTGAAAGAGATGGGAATACCAGACCACCTGACCTGCCTCTTGAGAAATCTGTATGCAGTTCAAGAATAAACAGTTAGAACTGAAGGTGTAACAACAAACTGGTTCCAAATTGTGAAAGGAGGATGTCAAGGCTGTATATTCTCACCATACTTATTTAACTTATATGCAGAGTACATCATGCGAAATGCCAGTCCAGATGGAGCACAAGCTGGAATCAAGATTGCCAGGAGAAATATCAATAACCTCAGATATGCAGATGGCACCACATTTATGGCAGAAAGCAAAGAACTAAAGAGCCTCTTGATGAAAGTAAAAGAGGAGAGTGAAAAAGTTGGCTTACAACTTAACATTCAGAAAACTAAGATCATGTCATCTGGTCCCATCACTTCATGGAAAACAGATGGGGAAACAATGGAAACAGTGAGAGACTTTATTTTGGGGGGGGCTCCAAAATCACTGCCGATAGTGACTTCAACCATGAAATTAAAAGACACTTGCTCCTTGGAAAAAATGCTATGACCAACTTAGCATATTAAAAAGCAGAGACATTACTTTGCCAACAAAGGTTCATCTAGTCAAAGCTATGGTTTTTCCAGTGGTCACATATGGATGTGACAGTCTGAATATAAAGAAAGCTCAGCACCAAAGAATTGATGCTTTCGAACTGTGGTGTTGGAGAAGATTCTTGAGAGTCCCTTGGATGGCAAGGAGATCCAACCAGTCAATTCTAAAGGAAATCAGTCCTGAATGCTCATTTGAAGGACTGATGCTGAAGCTGAAGCTCCAATACTTTGGCCACCTAATTTGAAAAACTGACACATTGGAACAGACCCTACTGCTGGGAAAGATTGAAGGCAGGAGTAGAAGGGGATGACAGAGGATGAGATGGTTCGATGGCATTACCGACTTGATGGACATGAGTTTGAGTAAGCTGTGGGAGTTGGTGATGGAAAGGGAAGCCTGGCATGCTGCAGTCCATGGGGTCGCCAAGAGTCATCCACGACTGAGTGATTGAACTGAACTGAACTGTCTAAAATATTAAAAAGACTTCAAACATTTAGTCAAATAGGTAACTGTGGAACAAATCATAGTCATTCATTTAGCTAAAACAACAATTAGAGATTTCATAGTCAAATATAAATGGTTATATAGTTCTGAATTAAACTTAGCTCTTTATTATTGAAAGGACTAGACTTATTAGAGAAAAGACCTGATAAAGATAGCATATAATGTAACTGATTATTGTCACAAGACACAAGATTTTTTTTCTAGCAGATTGCTTAAATATAAAGAAAAAACTTTCATAACTTCTTATTATCAAAAGCAGACCAATAGAAAGAAAAAAGAAACTTTGTATTTTGAACCAAAAAAAATCCTATTTTTTTACTAGTTTAATGTTGATATTAAAAATCACCTACCTCATTTAATTCATTCTAGTCTAGTCCTGACCAGACATAAAATTTCTTTCCTAAGATTCCTTCATTTATAAACATTTTACAGTTTTCTATGTCCATTTTAGCTTGTCCCTGATTTTCCTTCCTATTCAGAAATAACCAACTTTGGGACATTTGCTAAACAAAAAACATCTCCATACCTTATATTTCTTCTTATCCCAAAACACATCCATTTTCTATCATTATATCTGGTAGTTTTAACCACATATCTTAAACCTTTGAAATCTTAATTTCATTAGTGAATATAAAGAAGTAAGAGAAATTGTGAACCATATTAATATTTTGTGTCTTATAAACACAAATACATTTTATAACTTTCAGAAATATATGCTATTTCATAGTACAATCTTTCAGTAAAGCACAAGATATAATTACTAATGGATTGAAACATACTTATTGTTTCTCTGTACTAAGAGATCAAAAGTAAGTATTCAGTTCAGTTCAGTTCAGTCACTCAGTTGTGTCCGACTCTTTGCGAACTCATGAACCGCAGTACTCCAGGCCTCCCTGTCCATCCCCAAATCCTGGAGTCCACCCAAACTCATGTGTTTGGAGTCGGTGATGCTATCCAATCATCTCATCCTCTGTTATCCCCTTCCCCTCCTGCCCACAATGTTTCCAAGCATCAGGGTCTTTTCAAATGAGTCAACTCTTTGCATCAGTGGAGTTTCAGCTTCAGCATCAGTCCTTCCAATGAACACCCAGGACTGATCTCCTTTAGGATGGACAAGTTGGATCTCCTTGCAGTCCAAGGGACTCTCAAGAGTCTCCTCCAACACCACAGTTCAAAAGCATCAATTCTTTGGTGCTCGGCTTTCTTTATAGTCCAACTCTCACATCCATACATGACCCCTGGAAAAACCATAGCCTGAACTGGATGGACCTTTGTCAACAAAGTAATGTCTCTTCTTTTTAATATGCTGTCTAGGTTGGTCATAACTTTCCTTCCAAGGAGTAAGTGTCTTTTAAGTTCATGGTTGAAGTCACCATCTGCAGTGATTTTGGAACCCCCCGAAATAAAGTCAGCCACTGTTTCCACTGTTTCCCCATCTATTTGCCATGAAATGATGGAACCAGATGCCATGATCTTCGTTTTCTGAATGTTGAGCTTTAAGCCAACTTTTTCAGCCTCCTCTTTTACTTTCATCAAGAGGCTCTTTAGTTCTTCTTCACTTTCTGCCATACGGATATAAACTTATACTTGTTTAACAGTTAAATTTCAGTATTTATCTTATATAGAAATAATCTAGACATTCAATGAATTCCCATAATTTAACTTAGCAAAATATAAGGATGTAAATTACCAAAGAGACTGAGAAATTATTTAAGTAGATGTTTTTAAAATGATTGCTAAGTTCATCTAAAAATTCTTATTTGCATCTATTTAATCTATTTGTTCTTAATAATCATATGTATATTACTTATAAAAATTTCTGAGACATTAATGCAGTCAGATATTATTTTTTTGATTTATTTGTTTTTATAACAAAGTTTGCAGCACAGACAGCATTGGCCCATTTGATAAATAAACTTAGATGGAATGAAAGTTATTTGCATTATATTTAATGCTAACTCTGAAGACATGCCTGTATTTATTGAACCATCAAATTTAAAATTAGCTTTTATTTGCTAAGATTTTCTCAGATGACGTGAATGTGAAAAGCATTCAAGTTAGTCTTTAATATCTTTTTGATAATTTTTATATAGGCACTTGTTTGTTAAAGCCAACTAAGTAAAGCTCTTTGCTAAATTAAATTTGGCAATCTTATTCAGAGTTAACATATACATATAGATATATAGACAGTCACAGCAAAAGAAGTAACAGTTTTCAATTAAAATTTTATTCCTTACACAGATTCAATAAAAATCTCACTAATTTATAAAAAAATAATCACTCATTCAGATGGCTAAAGGCCTTAATATTTTCAGAGAAACTGTTTAATATCTGTATGTGCCCTAGACATGCAATTTTAAGTAGGTTGTGATTTTAAAAAGTTTGGTAATAAGAGTCTTTTTAGCAGTTTGTGTTGAAAAAGGCCTCTTTCTCTCTCTGTTTTTTTTTTTTTTGGTTTCATGATCTACCTTTTGAGTTAATAAGGGCTCAGTCTCAAAAGACATAATAAGATTTATAACTTTAAGAGACAGAGAAGGAGAATGTAAGTTTTCTCAAGAGTTTTGGAATATATATGCCTATTATAAATCTTAGGATAATTATTGTTAAAATATTTTTTTCTTAAATACAGGACAGTTTTCGTCTAATACCCTGATCTTTTATAACATCTGAAAGCACTTTGAGAGAAATAGATGAGACCTTGGGACTAGTAAAGATAGATGGGCCTTGATTTGTTTTGAGGTGTACTTCTGGGTTTATAGAAACCTGTAAGAAACAGACATTTGTTTCTGTTGCTGCTGCTGCTGCTGCTAAGTTGCTTCAGTTGTGTCTGACTCTGTGCGACCCCATAGACGGCAGCCCACCAGGCTCCCCTGTCCCTGGGATTCTCCAGGCAAGAACACTGGAGTGGGTTTCTGTTAGCCATTGATTATTGTCCTCCAGCTGAATTACTTCCAGATTTTTTGTAGGAGGGTCAGGTAAAATACTGAGGTATTGGGGCAAATTTTAAGAAGAGGAGCTTATATATTAGCTTTTGTTTAAGTAGGATTTCTGTTCTTTTAATAAAAGGTTCTTTAAGACCAGTCATAATATATTTTCCCCTTATGATTTGATCTCTCATAAGTACCAATGGGGCAGCTGTTTATGATGAGAGCTTTCAAAAAATATGTTTCCTTTTAAATATAGCCAATTTAAAAGATCCATCATTAGGACATTGATGAGGAGGCTAATATGTTGATTTCAACTTGGAACTCAAACCAATAAGCATTTTAGTATGGCCTAATCAAAGAAGCAAGACAAGTCTCACAAGCTAGTACTCTTACAAGATTTAGAAAGTTCACTTCCAATGTTAGTCTAAGAAAGTAAGAGTCATTTATTGATATAGGTGTTGAGAATGGTGCAGTGAACACAGTGTCTCTGGTGTCAAACAAAAACATGGGGTGCCTCCAGGGATAAAGTTGCTAGTTAATGACATCGTGGAAGTGCAAGAGGAATTGGACTATTCTAGCACTAACAAGCAACAAATGTTGAGATAACAAGGGCCCCTTAAGAACTGGAACCCCTTATGACAAACTCCCCTAATAATTGACACAGCCAGACAAAAAGAGTGCTGCTTATGACTTCAAGTATTGGAACTCCAGTCAATTTCTTTGGCCAACACATGCACCCCAGCAAATATACCTTCCGTAATGCAGAGACCAGAGAGAATATTTTCACTAGACATAAAGCAAAGCCCTCAGAGCATAGAATAACACTGAAGAAAAAAACTTTATCTGGCTTTTCATAAAGGACCCACAGTTAAATGTGTTTAATTGATGCCAGTTTATTGAGACCATTGATTCAAAAGTTGGTGTGATTGGGTCCAAAGGCAGACTTAGAGGGTCTCTGCCTGTGTTCTGCCCTATGATTCTCGCTCCTATGAAAAACATCTCAAGAGAGAGAGAGACAAAGAAAAACAGTGACCATCTCTGGTAGATGATTCAAAAGAGTCACTCAAAAGGATCTAGCTCCACTTACATTTTCTCATGCTTGTCTAAATTGAGAGCAAGAGAAAACAGTCTTTCACCTCTTCCCTCCCATCAGATCCTGCAGGCAGAGATCTGGGAGGCTGACACGATAAGAAATCACACCTTCTGTAGGGCTTTGTCGGGAGAAGGCAATGGCGAGCCACTCCAGTACTCTTGCCTGAAGAATACCAGGGACAGACTGAAGCGACTTAGCAGCAGCAGCAGCAGCAGTAGGGCTTTGTCAGGTGTGCCAGGATCTCTCATTTGTAGCAGAATGAGGGTGGGAAACAGGGTCCAGCCAGCCTGCTGCCTGGTTCAAGTATCTGGGAGGAGCACATTTTTCCTTTTATCACTTTGGAATTCTTGCACCTGGACTAGTAATAAAATTGACATAAAACAGATCAAAACCAATACAATATTGTAAAGTTAAAAAATAAAATAAAATAATAAATAAAATAAAAAACAGATTAACAGGAGAAAATGAAACAAAATTTAATTCAATTATATAAATAAATTTTGAAGTGTTGACAGAATAAAGAAACTTACTTTTAGTTCAGTTCAGTTCAGTCGATCAGTCGTGTCCGACTCTTTGCAGCCCCATGAATTGCAGCACACCAGGCCTCCCTGTCCATCACCAATTCCCGGAGTTCACACAAACTCACCTCCATCAAGTCAGTGATGCCATCCAGCCATCTCATCCTCTGTCGTCCCCTTCTCATCCTGCACCCAATCCCTCCCAGCATCAGAGTCTTTTCCAATGAGTCAACTCTTCGTATGAGGTGGCCAGAGTACTGGAGTTTCAGCTTTAGCATCATTCCTTCCAGAGAACACCCAGGACTGATCTCCTTTAGAATGGACTGGTTGGATCTCCTTGCAGTCCAAGGGACTCTCAAGAGTCTTCTCCAACACCACAGTTCAAAAGCATCAATTCTTCAGTGCTCAGCTTTCTTCACAGTCCAACTCTCACATCCATGCATGACTACTGGAAAAACCATAGCCTTGACTAGATGGATCTTTGTTGGCAAAGTAATGTCTCTGCTTTTGAATATGCTATCTAGGTTGACCAGAACTTTCCTTCCAAGGAGTAAGGGTCTTTTAATTTCATGGCTGCAGTCACCATCTGCAGTGATTTTGGAGCCTAAAAAAATAAAGTCTGACACTGTTTCCACTGTTTCCCCATCTATTTGCCATGAAGTGATGGGACCAGATGCCATGATCTTCGTTTTTTGAATGTTGAGCTTTAAGCCAAATTTTTCACTCTCCTTTTTCACTTTCATCAAGAAACTTTTTAGTTCCTCTTCACTTTCTGCCATAAGGGTGGTGTCATCTGCATATCTGAGGTTATTGATATTTCTCCAGGCAATCTTGATTCCAGCTTGTGCTTCTTCTAGCCCAGCGTTTCTCATGATGTACTCTGCATATAAGTTAAAGATTAGCAGTGCCCAGTTAGTAAAGAACCAAAACAGAGTACATTAAAGAAGAAACAAGGTTCATTTACACAGGCTTCTCATTCTGAATTCCCTGTCTTTGCCATCAGGGTGTCCCTCTACCTTCAGATACTGGGAGGGCACCTTTCATATGAGATTTATTTCCTGCTTTCAGCAAAACAGAAAGGGGGGTCAGAGTGTTCCTTGTGCAGCATTAGTTGAAAATAATCAGTATTCACTGATGCACATTTTGAGGTAGCCTATTCTGAACCCCAACAGTACCAAGTACTGGACATCACCCTCTGATAACTCTGAAGAATATGACTGAATTCTTATTTGTTGAAAATAGAAAAAATTTTCTTTTTCTGGTTATAAGCTCTTTAGAGAGTATTAATACAACTACTTTTACTAAATGTGGAAATAAATATATTAATTAAATGAACACATATAAATCTACTGTTCAGGGGGAAAAGTATCATTTTATTCCTTGTTTTAAATCTCCAGTCTCTATAAAAAGAAAAAAAAAACTCATCATAAATTGTCCAAGCAAAAATAACATTGTTTCCCTGTATACTCTTACATTTTGTGTATTCTTCTATTATTTTTTAAGCTACATGGGAATCAATCAATACATAATAAATTGTATTAATCTATGTTCTATAAAAGCATATATACATTTTATCAAGTAGTTTATACTCTTTCTGCAGCTGGAATTTTATTATTAAGGTTTAATTTATTTGATTAAACTTCTTTTTGTTTACTCATCCATTATGTTTTATTTATCCATTTATCTCAGTATACAAATACTTCTTTCTGTACACATTTAGTTGAATTATTTTCTCTCTAAATTTTCATTCAGTAATGACTTGTGTTTCTTAGACTCCAAATGGATATTTCTCAGTGATTCTTGTAAGTATTATATGCCACTGCACCATCTCAGAGGCATTTGACATCAAACCAACAGCTTCCATGAACCTAAAAACCCAGCCTATATCTAACTATTTTAACATAGCATAGCCTCCAATATTTGGCCACCTGATGCAAAGAGCTGACTCATTAGAAAAGACTGTGATGCTGAGAAAAATTGAAGGCAGGAGGAGAAGGGGATGACAGAGGATGAGATAGTGGGATGGCATCACTGACTCAATGGATGTGAGTTAATAAGCTCCAGGAGATGGTGAAGGACAGGCAAGCCTGGCATGCTGCAGTCCATGGGGTCACAAAGAGTCGGACATGACTGAGAGACTGAAAAACAACAACAAATAAGCTCCCTACGGTTCCCATCTGTTTGGAAGTTTTTTGTAATGCCAGCCCAAGTAGCACAATGGTAAAGAAACTGCCTGCCTATGCAGGAGACTCAAGAGACATGAGTTTGATCCTTGAGTCAGGAAAATTCCTGGAGCAGGAAATGGCAACCTGCTCCAGTATTCTTGTTTGGAAAATTCCATGGACAGAGGAGCCTGTTGGGCTACAGTCCACGGAGTCACAAAAAGTCATACACAACTGAGTACACATGCAGCTACTTATTTAGCATGTTGAAATGAATGGAAGTCTAATCTTTGGCTCCTGAAGTGGGTCTTGAGAGATTACTAAGCCTGAAACAAAATGGAGGAATCATCTAAAGCCACAAGAAGTGGCTTAGTCATTTGGCTTTGGCCATCTCCTCATCACCCTTAACCATGCCTGGCACCAGACAGAACTTCATATTTACAGAGAGTAGAATGAACCTACCAATCTATTATACTACTGGAAGAAATTAGTTCGATTTTAGGAGGATGACATCTTTGAATGAAATGTTTGTATCATCTGGGTTTATGTCGCAATCAATGTACTGAATCAAGGAAGTAACCAATCCTTGATAGACTCACCTTACTATGATTCAATCACTTTCTTTTTGCATAAACAATTCAAGTTGGGTGTGGTTTACACTGAGAAATGCTGTCACTAGAAAAGAATTCTAAAATGGTATAGTGTCCTATGACAGCTGTAATAAATTTCCACAGTCCAGGCACCTTAACGTATGACAAATTTATTTTCATACAATTCTGGAAGCCAGAAATCTAACATTAGTATCACTGGGACAAAACCAAGCTGTTGGCAGGGCCAAGTTCCAGTAGATGCTCTAAAGAAGCCCCCTTTTGCATATTTTGTGCACGTCGGTATAGTCAACAGCAATTCATTGATAGACTTGGAAATGATGATAAGTTAATACAAGTAGAAGCTATATAAAATTTCTGGCATGTGGGAAACTCCTAATAAATGTTGATTATTATTATTTGCATAAGAACAATATCCGTTCTTAAGCATTATTCAAATGAATATACTTCTCATAAATTATTGTCAAGTGTGTCCAAAATCAAAAGCAATGTGAGGGACACTCAGTTCTGAGGATAACTGAAAAAAAGGTGAAAGTGTTAGTCACTCAGTTGTGTCCAAATCTTTGGGACCCCGAGGACTGGAGCCTACCAGGCTCTTCTGTCCATGGAGTTCTCCAGGCAAGAATACTGGAACAGGTAGTCATTCCCTTCTCCAGGGGATCTTCCAACTAAGGAATCAAACCCCAGTCTCCTGCACTGCAGGCAGATTCTTTACCATCTGAGCCACCAGCCCCCGAGGATAAGTGCTTCATAGCAAAAGCACAACTATTGAGGCAGAACTTAAAAATTACACTGGTTGTGCTCTGTCCATAGGAGAGGCCTCATACACTTTGTGAGTAAATTACCCGAGTGGCTTTCTTTAGTCATGTTGATTCAGGGAATGTAGTCACACACTGAAGAAGGAAGGAAGGAAAAATAAAAAGGAGAGGAGAATATAAAATACCAGTATCACAAGTCCTTAATACTCCTTTGATTTAACAATTCTTGTCCTAAAAGACAGAATTGAGGGGAGAAATTGAGCCAGTGTTGACTTAGGATTTGGTGACCTTCTGGAAGAGAGTCTCAAGAGCCCAAAAACTTCTTCCCTGAGAGTGAATCAAAAGCAGTTTAGGAAACACCATCTGAAGGGCAGGCTCTACTGGAGGGTCTCATGATAACCAGAGCAAAGTTGCTGTGTTCCTAAAAGATGGGTTGTAGTAATATCTTTGGATCTCATCCTTTCAATCCTCTGGATTCAGTGAAATTTGGGGGGATGCTTCTCCAAGTTCAGCCCATGCCCTGATTCCTTCTAGGAATTCATTATTGCTTAGACTCCTGTTGCCAGAGATAAGATGTTTGCATGTTTCCTCCAAGCTGCTGCTGCTGCTAAGTCGCATCAGTCGTGTCCGACTCTGTGCGACCCCAGAGAGGGCAGCCCACCAGACTCCTCCATCCCTGAGATTCTCCACACAAGAATACTGGAGTGGGTTTCCATTTCCTTCTCCAGTGAATGAAAGTGAAAAGTGAAAGTGGAGTCACTCAGTCCTGTCTGACTCCTCCGTGAACCCATGGACTGTGGCCCACCATGCTCCTCATTCGTGGGGTTCTCTAGGCAAGAGTACTGGAGTGGGTTGCCATTGCCTTTTCCGGTTTCGTCCAAGAGAGGAAGTTTAAGCTGAAGGCTGTGATAGTGGGAGGAGCATAGCAAGCAAAGGAGAGGAGAACAAGATCATGAAAACCCTGGAACCTTTATAGAATCATGAAAGGGCAAAGCAGGCAATGACTTTTGTTCAGTAGGGGAACCAGTTTTATAGTCCAAGAGAATCTGCAGGTTTCCACAAATCTAGAAACTTGGCAGTTGGATGTGGATGTATTTAGATCTGGGAGAGAAAAATCAGCCTGTGTTGAATTTGAAGTATTTCCAATGGTTTCGTCTTCCCTGTCAGAGGACAGCTTATTTGAAGACCAAGGGTGTGGGGAGAAGTCAGCCTGAAGCTGGCAAGACTTGGCTACCAGCTGTTTGCACTTCATACCAAGATCCAGAGAGTGGCTAGAATATACTACAAAGATCTCCCACTTTTCTTTCTTGGTGAACATTCCTGAGTTTCTCCTCAGGGGATAGCTGGCACTGCTGAGATGGAAAAACAGATGAACTGTGTGCTGTGCAGAACTCAGATAGTGTTGGTGGGTGGGGTGTAAGGGGGTCCAGGGTGCCAGAAATCTGAGTGGTGACAGGCCACATTTTGTAAGCTGCCAGCATGTGCATATTGTGTTTAATTAGCAGTTTTGTAAGTCACAAGCATATGCTTTTATGTTTTAATGGTAAGCTACTATGTTCTTTTGTGAAATCTTAAGTCTTCTTTGAGTGAGATTTACTTATCATCAGCAGCTCAGCACCACATGTCATGCCCAGACTTCCCTGCATAAGCCCCGGGACCTCTCTCTCCAACACCCTACCTCTTGCATCTTTCAAATATGCATCCTGAGAATACACAAAGGACAGGTATGTATGGATTCTACTTTGAACTTCTCTATGGGAGTGGAGTAGATAAAGGGTTAGAGAAAGCTCAAGGCCAAGAGTGAATAACAGTGATCTAAAATCAGGAATGCATCCTGTTAAATTCTGGTTAAAAAGGCAATGGAAGCCAGAAGATCACAATGGAGTGGGTAACAAAGCCAGAGAAGTATGGGATCAAAATACAGATAGAGACAGTGAACAGACCAAGGATGTCACCAGCAAAAACAGTACCTGATGCTGAATTGAAAAGTTTCTGAGGTAGAAGTTCCTTGTCTGTACTTCTAGACTGTCAGGCTCCCAGTAGTATGTAAAAATCAGTTCACCAAGATGAGTATCATCTTACTTAACTCTTCAAAGACGCAAGTCTTTATAATTTTCCCTACTTGGCTTATTCTGGGGATTCTCAAGAACATTACTGCATGTTCCCCAGGAGGGATCACCCAGATCTTCAGGAATTTCCCATCCAGTTCAAAGCTTTACTCTGGAGTAAGAGCTATGAGTAAAGGTTTTCTAGGTTTTTATCTTCTGAAAAATTAAGACTTAGATTAGCTTAGTCTGCAGCTTCTCATTGGGAGAAGCATAAATGAATTAGACAGAAGCATGCCATTTTTCTAACCTACACTACAATGAAATACTTAACTGTATTACAACACTATCTCTGAAGAGACTCACCTACCTTTTCCCCCTATCCCTAAACCTTTGGTATCACTAATCTGTTCTCTATCCTTATAACTGGGTTATTTCATAATACGTACCTTTTCAATATTGGAGTTTTCATTGGCATCATTTCCTCATGGTTTTCCAAAATATTGTATTTTTTAATAACTTATTCCCTAAGAGAGAACCTTGTAGATCTTGACTGTAGTAACAATACACACACGCATGCATGCTAGGTCACTTAAGTCATGTCCAACTCCGTGCAATCCTATGGACTGTAACCTTCTAGGCTTCTCTGTCCATGGGGATTCTCCAGGCAAGAATATTGGGGTGGGTTGCCATGACCTCCTCCAGGGGATCTTCCCTAACCAGGAATCAAACCCATGTCTCTTATGTCTCCTGCACTGGCAGGCAGGTTCTTTACCACTAGTGCCACATGGGAAGGCCAACACACACATATGTATTTAAAATAGTAATTTAATAGTAACTATTATATAAAATAATTTAAAATAATAGTCATATACACATGCTATATCATCACAATTTTTCTTTTATATTCTAGTAATATGGGGAACTATATTGATAATTTTGAGTGAATACTCCTTGGTCATGATGTTTTATTATTTAATATATTGCTTTATTCAATTTATTAAATTTTGATATGAAGTTTGCTATCTTTGTTTATAAGGATTATTTTTGCTTGGTTGTTTAAGTATATTTTTCTGGTTTTCATATCAGGATAATGTTAGCCTTATTAAATGGCTGGGAAATCTTCTTTTATCTTCCAGTTTATGAAAATATTTCCATGGTTTTGACATTGATTCTTCCTTAAATATTTCATAGCTTTCACTAGTGAAGTAAAATGTTTTCTTCATGGGAATTTTCAATGAGTTTTTTAGTTGTGTCTTTCAGAGAACTTGACATTGGCACATATACGTTTGCACTTGAAAACAATGTGTAGCCCTCTCTTGATGGATATCAGTTCAGTTCAGTGCAGTTACTCAGTCGTGTCTGACTCTTTGGGACCCCAGGGATTGCAGCACACCAGGCCTCCCTATCCATCACCAACTCCCACAGATTATTCAAACTCATGTCCTTTGAATCAGTGATGCCATTCAACCACCCCATCCTCTCTCATCCCCTTCTCCTCTTGCCTTCAATCTTTCCCAGCATCAGGGACTTTTCAAATGAGTCAGTTCTTCGCATCAGGTGGCCAAAGTTTTGGAGTTTCAGCTTCAACATCAGTCCTTCCAATGACTATTCAGGACTGATTTCCTTTGGGATGGACTGGTTGGATCTTCTTGCAGTCCAAGGGACTCTCATGAGTCTTCTCCAACACCACAGTTCAAAAGTATCAATTCTTGAGCGCTCAGCTTTCCTTATAGTCCAACTCTCACATCCATACATGACTACAGGAAAAACCATAACTTTGACTAGATGGACCTTTGTTTGCAAAGCAATGTCTCTGCTTTTTAATATGCTGTCTAGGTTGATCATAGCTTTTCTTTCAAATAGCAAGTGTCTTTTAATTTCATGGCTTCAGCTACCATATGCAGTGATTTTGGACCCCCCAATATAAAGTCTGTCACTGTTTCCATTGTTCCCCATCTATTTGTCATGAAGTAATGGGATCAGATGCCATGATCTTAGTTTTCTGAATGTTGAGTTTTAAGCCAACTTTTTCACTCCTCTTTCACTTTCATCAAGGAGGCTCTTTAGTTCTTCTTCACTTTCTGCCATAAGGGTGGTGTGACCTGCACATCTGAGGCTGTTGATATTTCTCCTGATAATCTTGATTCCAGCTTGTGCTTCATCCAGCCCAGCATTTTCCATGGTGTCCTCTGCATATAAGTTAAATAAACAAGATGACAATACACAGCCTTGATACACTTCTATCCCGATTTGGAGCCAGTTTGTTGTTCTATGCCCAGTTCTAACTGTTGCTTCCTGACCTGCATATAGGTTTCTCAAGAGGCAGGTCAGGTGGTCTGGTATTTCCATCTCTTAAAGAATTTTCCATAGTTTGTTGTGATTCACACAGTCAAAGGCTTTGGCATAGTCAATAAAGCAAAAGTAGATGTTTTTCTGGAATTCTCTTGCTTTTTTAATGATCCAGCGGATGTTGGAAATTGACCTCTGGTTCCTCTGCCTTTTCTAAATCCAGCTTGAACATCTGAAAATTCACAGTTCACATGCTTTTGAAGCCTGGCTGGGAAAATTTAGAACATTGCTTTGTAGTGTATGAGATGAGTGCAATTGTGTAGTAGTTGGAACATTCTTTGGCATTGCCTTTCTTTCAGTTGGAATGAAAACTGACTTTTTCCAGTCCTGTAACCACTGATGAGTTTTCCAAATTTGCTGGCATACTGAGTGCAGCACTTTCACAGCATCATCTTTTAGGATTTGAAATAGCTCAACTGGAATTCCATCACCTCCACTAGCTTTGTTCGCAGTTATGCTTCCTAAGGCCCACGTGACTTTGCATTCCAGGATGTCTAGCTCTAGATCACACCATTGTGGTTATCTGGGTCATGAAGATCTTTTCTGTATAGTTCTTCTGTGTATTCTTGCCACCTCATCTTCATATCTTTAGCTTCTGTTAGGTCCATACCATTTCTGTCCTTTTTTTGTGTCCATCTTTGCATGAAATTTTCCCTTGGTATCTCTAATTTTCTTTTTCCTTTTTTTTTTAATTTTATTTTATTTTTAAACTTTACAATATTATATTTTCTTGAAGAGATCTCTAGTCTTTCCCATTCTATTGTCCTCTATTTCTTTGCATTGATCACTGAGGAAGGCTTTCTTATCTCTCCATGCTATTTTTTGGAACTCTGCATTCAAATGGGTATATCTTTCCCTTTCTCCTTTGCCTTTAGCTTCTCTTCTTTTCCTAGCTATTTGTAAGGTATAGGAGCTATTTGTAAGATATAGCTATTTGATTGTATAGGAGTTTATAAAAGTGTTTTAAGACAAATTTCTTTCAAAAAGTTGATTACTGATTTTTGCTCTTCTCTGGATTATTTCCTTTCTTCTCCTGATACTGGGTTTAGTGTAGTTTCCTAGGTAACAAACTCAGTCATTGATTTGTGACCTCTTCTCTTCTCTAATGTAGGTATTTAATGCTGCATATTCCCCTCTGAGCCCTGCTAAACTTATATTCCAGACAAGTAAAACCTTATTTTCACTTAGAAACTTGCACAGAAAGGTTTATAACAGCTTTATTTATATCCAGCACAAAACTGGATGCTATCCAAATGTTCTTCAAAAAGTCAATGGTTAAAAAAAAATCTATAATTTCTTCACAGCGCCAATACTACTCAGCAAGAAAAAGGAAAAAAAACTATTAAAAACATAATAATTTGGATAGAAAAAAGACAAGGTTCTGCCTAATTCTTTGATGTTCCTAGCCTGTAGTAGCTACAAGATCTTCTTAAATTTTTCAGAAGAGGAAAATCCTAGAGAACCTTCACTCATAACTCAGACTCCAGTAAAGCTTAAAACTGGATGGAAAATTCCTGAAGATCCAGATTACCCTTTATGGTAAACATGCCAGTATGTGCTTGGGATTTATAAAATAATTTTAAAAAAACTTAGGTTTTATAACTACTCCTTTTCTTAATTGTAATTACTTTCTCCCACAGAGAGAAAACGGTCTCTTCATATCTGCTGCTGCTGCTGCTGCTAAGTCACTTCAGTCATGTCCGACTCTGTGCAACCCCATAGACGTCAGCCCACCAGGCTCCCCCGTCCCTGGGATTCTCCAGGCAAGAACACTGGAGTGGGTTCATATCTACAATATATTAATTTATTTACCAAATCTGGTATATATTTAATATGCTTTCATATTGCTCTTCTAGATTCCTGTGAGAAACAAATTTATATACTACAGTACAGTGTGTACAGTTCTTTTTTATCTCTAGTCTTTATAAGTATCCAGCCAACATACTGTTTACAGGTCATTTTCCCCACCCTCTTTAGTATGGTTGTTTGATTCATTGTTAAGAGATTCATTGATTTTAATCTGCACTCTATCTTGGGTTCTTTGTAATTTCAAATTTGATGTTCTTTGTAACATCAAAAATATATAAAATGTTTATTTTTGAGAATACCTTAATACAGCTAAAGGGCTTCCCAGATGGTACAGAGGTTAAGAATCCACCTACCAATACAGGAGATGCAGATTTAATCCCTGGTTTAGAAAGGTCCCTTGAGAGGGAAATGGCAATCTACTCTGGTATTTTTGCCATGAGCAGAGGAGCCTGGCAGGCTGCAGTCCATGGAGTCACAAAGAATTGGACACTACTGAGCGACTGAGCAGCAGCAACACTGTACTTCAACTAATAAAGCTAAAGGGAAAACTGTAAGAAAAAAAATTCAGTAATGGTTTGTCATAAGAAATGGTGGCAAAAAATCATAGTCCATATGAAAAATAAATTAACCTTGCCCTATACTCACATCTTATTAAAAAATTAACTCAAAATGGAATGTAGGTCTAAATATAAAGTGTAAACTTACAATACTTGAAAAAGAAAATATAGGAGACAATCTTGTAACATTAAGCCAAATATAAAACAACTACAAACTACACAAGAACAGAAATAAGTAAGTTGGATTAGATAAAATGAAAAGATTTTGCTCTCATCAGACCCTATTAAAAATCTCACCAACTGGGAGAAAATATTTTCAAGATATATATCCATAAAGATATTTTGCCTACAATATATAAAGAACTCTTACAACTTGATAATAACTCACCCAAATACAAACAACCCAGTACAAAGTGGGAAAGAGATTGAAACATAGTTTCTCCAAAAGATATGTAGATAGAAAATGAAGACATGAAAAATTTCCACTGTCACTCATTATTTAGAGAAGCAGATTTGTGTCTATAAGAATGGCTAAAATTAGAAAGCCTGACCATACTGAGAATGCAAAATAGTTGGAACTCTCATTCGCTGCTGGAGGTGATCTAAATGCCGTAACTTCAGAAAATGTGTGGCAGTTTTTAAAACATTAGCAACATGCCTATTGTGCAACACAAGTATTCTGTTCTTGGATATTTACTCAAGATAGATGAAAGCATTTATTTTTATATAAATTCATATACTAATATTCACAACAACTCTATTTATAATATACAAGACTGAAAATCACCCGAATGTCTATCAAGAGAAGAATAAATTTTGCCATGCCCACACAATAGAATTTACTCAACGATGAAAATAAATGAAGTATTGCAACAAGCAATAATGAATATCAAAATAAAAATGTTTAGTATAATAAACCAGGGAGGAAAGCGTACCACGGATTATTCCACTTATATACAATTCAAGAAAATGTAAGTTAAATGTATCTATACTGTGAGAAAACAGATCAGTGGTTTTCTTGGGTTGCAAGAATTGAAGAAGTTGAGAGTGAGAAGCAGGGGTGAGGGAGGAAACTTTCGTGGTGATGGCTCTGTTTACTTTAGGGATTATTTTGATGATTTCTTTGGTGCATCTATATGTCAAGATAGAGATTTTTAAATGTGCTTTAAATACGAATCTTTGAGTTAGTTGCTCAGTCACGTCCGACTCTTTGCAACCCTATGGACTATAGCCTGCCAGGCTCCTCTTTCCATGGAATTTTCCAGGCAAGAATACTGGAGTGAGTTTCCATTCCCTTCTACAGGGGAACTTCCTGACCCAGGGATCAAACCAATACCCTTGACTGCACCTCAAGTATACCTTAAAAACCTAAAAAGTGAAATCAAACAAAATATAAAGGTTCTTCACTGGGTCAAATTTTCACTGAGAGGCTTGAGCACCAGGTGTGAACAACAGGAAGGAACCAGGAAAGTTTTGCAACTAAAGGCAAGATCATGTATTTCTTACGTGAGCCACAATCACTGAACCCTCACCACCAGCACTGAAAGGCCCCCAGCTCCATACCCACTGGGAATGATCTCTAATTGCTTCCTTCTCTTCCTGCCACTACCTGGCTGGGGCATCCCATTGTCATGCCTCCATCACATCCCAGAGCTGTAGTCTCCAGAGAATTGGGAGGTGGCAGATCTGCAACCTTTGCTTTCATACTAGGAGCTGTAACCCTGCCTCTCACCATGACCCACACCAAGGGAAAGTCCCATGTTAGAATAATAAGAGTTGGGCACTCTTATTCTAAGTGCCCAAGAGTGGAGAAAGACAAATGACTCTCTGGGCATTCACATGACTCATTGCTTCTGAAGGATCAGGAGCCCTGGAATCCCAGGTTTCTCTTTTACTCACCCCTGTGTTGGGCATTCTGCACTATGTACCCCTGCCCTCTACTTGCTTAGAGGTACAGCTCAGCTACCCAATTCTGACCCCTGTGTTATAACACACTCTGCATTTCTATTTGAAAGATGTGTTTTTTCTGTCCCCAGCAATGTGCAACTACAGCAGACATTTAATCTTAGAGGATGCAGGAATAGTTTAAACTTTTTTCTTCTAATGTCTTTTTCTGATTCACTCAGTATTTAGAAGCTGCCTACTCCTGCTTCTAATTTTCCCCAGCACTAAACTCTGTGCTGAGCCAACTTTCCCCCTAGTGGTAGTTTGCTTAATCCTACCATAGCTACATGAAAGCCTACTCTTTAAAATAGTGATGATACTCAAAAATTTAGCTGCTATTTATAATAAGAAATATATGCTAAATTTCAACACTTTCCAATTATGTGTATGCTGAAAAACAAAATTAAAATTTCAAAAACCACTATTTACCCTGTTTATGCAATATACTGTGGATTTTTTTTACTCTATTCTCCTTGAGTACAGAAAAAAATGCTATTACTCCATTAAATTGATTTAGTAATTTCAGACACCAGTAAGTCGCAAGCCATAATTTGAAAAATGGTGCTTTCAACTATTATTAAAACTGAATTAACCTAGTGATTTATTAACTAGATATTTCTCCCAAGTAGAAATATACACAAAAGTGCCCACAAAAACCTATTACCAAATGTATGATGAAACTGCAAACCCTATTACTTTCCTTCATTTTCATGCATTTGCACACAGTCTGAGAAAAACCCTGCGATAAAGAAACTTGCTTAACTTTGCATAACAGTGTTTCTTAAACTTAATCAAGAAAAGTGCATTTCCAAAATATTTACAGACAACTAAATGAAACAAATCTAGGACTAGCTTGTGAATGAGCATTTGAAGGAATGAGATGTGGGGAATTCTGCTTTAGACATGAAAAAGAAATTCATAAATAATTCAAGTGCCAACCATTCTCTAAATTATAGTAGAGACTGATGATGCTGGGGTGCACTGGAGGTCCTCAGCCTGGAGGTCCACTCTGAAAAGTACTTGGAAAGAGTAGACAAATGTGTTTTGGTGGTAAGAGATTTGGAGATGGAGAGAGTTACTCAGCCATTAAAAAGAATACATTTGAATCAGTTCTAATGAGGTGGATGAAACTGGAGCCTATTATACAGAGTGAAGTAAGCCAGAAGGAAAAACATAAATAAAGTATACTAACGCATATATATGGTATTTAGAAAGATGGTAACAATAACCCGGTGTACGAGACAGCAAAAGAGACACTGATGTATAGAACAGTCTTATGGACTCTGTGGGAGAGGGAGAGGGTGGGAAGATTTGGGAGAATGGCAATGAAACATGTAAAACATCATGTAGGAAACGAGTTGCCAGTCCAGGTTCAATGCACGATGCTGGATGCTTGGGGCTGGTGCACTGGGACGGCCCAGAGGGATGGTATGGGGAGGGAGGAGGGAGGAGGGTTCGGGATGGGGAACACATGTATACCTGTGGCGGATTCATTTTGATATTTGGCAAAACTAATACAATTATGTAAAGTTTAAAAATAAAATAAAATTAGAAAAAAAAAAAAAAGTAAAAGGGGTGAATCACCAAGTTACATTCAGGGATACCAGGATATTAGAGTCACTTCGTTTATAGGACTCTTAAAGAGATGATCTGTGCATCAGCTATTGCTATCAAATTATTTTGTCTCCTTAACTCTAAATGGAAGGTAAAGGCAATGATAGAGGCACCACCAGAGACCCAGGCATCTGTATGAATGTGCTGATACAACTGGGAAAGGTTTTTTCTTCTTATTTGACTCCCCAGTGACTGCCAGATATCAAAATCAGCACACTTTAAATACATCATTCTGGAAGCAAAGGAGCATTCATTACATAATATGAGTAGTTAGCAACAACTAATAGCTGGACAACTGCAGGTCTGGAGGACAGTCTAAGATCTGAGCAGATATGGCACATGGGGTAACTTCCAAGGAAGGAATCTAGATCTGAAAACAAGCCAAAGTCAGAAGGAGAGGCTGAGAAAATTGTCTTGTTTGTGGCAGTAAAATTTTGTTGGGGTGCCATTCTGCCCCCCTTCTCTAAGAAATAAGTTTCATCCACAGTTCTTTCTTAAGAGATCAGTGCAGCTGCCAAATAATACAAGTGATTCAAATTCCTTCCCCGAGTTGATTGGACTGATGTAAATAGTCAGGCCTAAACTAGACAAATCAGCCTCCTGAAAATGAATTTGTTTACCAATAATATAATCAATCTTTTGAGTCCCTGGAGTGAAGGTTTGGAATAACTCGAAGGCATTAACCATGTTTGATCACTCTGCCTGTATCTCAAAGGCAAGGAAAGTGACTGGGTCAAAGAGTATTAATCAAATCCAGTGAAACCCATATCCTTCCAAAAAACATCCACTTTTGCTTGAATAAGTTATAATGCGTGTCAGCATCTTATATGCAAGTAGCCTAAACTTTATGTGTACATAAGCCATCCCAAATGAAGCCTTGGTCCTATCTCAGTCAAGGCATCTTTAAGCTCTTAGCAACCCAATAGGGTATGAACTATGGAAGAGGAAATTGTGGAGAACTCAGGCACTGAATGGAGAAGGCAATGGCACCCCACTCCAGTACTCTTGCCTGGATGGAGAGTCCCATGGGTGGAGGAGACTTGTAGGCTGCAGTCCATGGGATCCCGAAGTCGGACACGACTGAACGACTTCACTTTCACTTTTCACTTTCATGCATTGGAGAAGAAAATGACAACCGACTCCAGTGTTCTTGCCTGGAGAATCCCAGGGACGGGGGGCCTGGTGGGCTGCCGTCTATGGGGTCGCACAGAGTCAGACACGACTGAAGCAACTTAGCAGCAGCAGCAGCAGCAGGCGCTGAATATGACACAAAGTGTCTCATACACTTTCTCATACAATTCTCATATACGAATTGGAGCACCCCACCTTTTATACACAAACTAATATAGAATATTAGGAAAAGAAAATAAGAGATTATAAATATTAGGGGGAAAGGGCATTTTTATCAACTCTGTCAGGAGAAGTAGAGCTTTGGACAGCCTGAATGACACAGAGTTATGGAGGTTTCAATGGAACATAATGGATACAGGGGGAAGAAAGAAAGAAACAGCCTCTTACTTCTTTATAGACTTCTAGATGGAAAACTTCATGAGAATTTACCAGGGGAAGAAGATTTAGGACATGGTTCAGGATACAAACTGGTCATCAGTGAAGACTGTATTTTGCAAGATACCCTCTGTGATCAGTATATCAGGACTTAAGCATGCCTATAGGTACAGTAGACAATATTAATTGATTGACAACAGCTATTCTTTTAAATTCTGCCAACACAACTCCAATTTTGCGTGAAAGGCAGTATATCCAGAACTAGGAGACGAATCCTGATTGCTGAAAAGGAATTTGGTCAAAAGGATAATTTTGATCTCTTTCGTAGAAACTAGAGCTGCAACTCAACTTTGGTCAGTGAGATATAAGATTATGTCTACTAAGGGCTTGTGAGAACACTGTTTCTCCATAATAAAAAGGGAGTCCTTTTCCCTGCCTCTTCTTTGTCCTTCATTTTTTAAAGAAAAAAAATTAGTTTATTTATTTTTGTATAACCATAGTTGATTTACAAAGTCTTAGTTTCATGTGTATACCTTCAGATTCTTTTCCATTAGAGCTTATTCAGTTCAGTTCAGTTCAGTTGTTCAGTCGTGTCCGACTCTTTGCGACCCCATGAAGTGCAACACGCCAGGCCTCCCTGTCCATCACCAACTCCCGGAGTTCACTCAGACTCATGTCCATCGAGTCAGTGATGCCAGCCAGCCATCTCATCCTCTGTCGTCCCCTTCTCATCCTGCCCCCAATCCCTCCCAGCATCAGAGTCTTTTCCAATGAGTCAACACTTTGCATGAGGTGGCCAAAGTACTGGAGTTTCAGCTTTAGCATTAATTCTTCCAAAGAAATCCCAGGGCTGATCTCCTTCAGAATGGACTGGTTGGATCTCCTTGCAGTCCAAGGGACTCTCAAGAGTCTTCTCCAACACCACAGTTCAAAAGCATCAATTCTTCGGCGTGCAGTCTTCTTCACAGTCCAACTCTCACATCCATACACGACCACAGGAAAAATCATAGCCTTGACTAGACGGACCTTTGTTGGCAAAGTAATGTCTCTGCTTTTGAGCATGCTATCTAGGTTGGTCAGAACTTTCCTTCCAAGGAGTAAGCATCTTTTAATTTCATGGTTGCAGTCACCATCTGCAACCATGATTTTGGAGCCCCAAAAAATAAAGTCTGACACTGTTTCCACTGTTTCCCCATATATTTCCGATGAAGTGATGGAACCAGATGCCATGATCTTCGTTTTCTGAATGTTGAGCTTTAAACCAACTTTTTCACTTTCCACTTTCACTTTCATCAAGAGGCTTTTTAGTTCCTCTTCACTTTCTGCCATAAGGGTGGTATCATCTGCGTGTCTGAGGTTATTGATATTTCTCCCAGCAATCTTGATTCCAGCTTGAGCTTCTTCCAGCCCAGCGTTTCTCATGATGTACTCTGCATATAAGTTAAATAAGCAGGGTGACAATATACAGCCTTGACGTATTCCTTTTCCTATTTGGAACCAGTCTGTTGTTCCATGTCCAGTTCTCACTGTTGCTTCCTGACCTGCATACAGATTTCTCAAGAGGCAGATGAGGTGGTCTGGTATTCCCATCTCTTGAAGAATTTTCCACAGTTGATTGTGATCCACACAGTCAAAGGCTTTGGCATAGTCAATAAAGCAGAAATAGATGTTTTTCTGGAACTCTCTTGCTTTTTTGATGATCCAGCGGATGTAGGCAATTTGATCTGTGGTTCCTCTGCCTTTTCTAAAACCAGTTTGAACATCTGGAGGTTTACGGTTCATGTATTGCTGAAGCCTGGCTTAGAGAATTTTGAGCATGACTTTACTAGCGTGTGAGATGAGTGCAATTGTGTGGTAGTTTTTGAGCATTCTTTGGCATTGCCTTTCTTTGGGATTGGAATGAAAACTGACCTTTTCCAGTCCTGTGGCCACTGCTGAGTTCTCCAAATTTGCTGGCATATTGAGTGCAGCACTTTCACAGCATCATCTTTCAGGATTTGAAATAGCTCAACTGTAATGCCATCACCTCCACTAGCTTTGTTGGTAGCGATGCTTTCTAAGGCCCACTTGACTTCACATTCCAGGATGTCTGGCTCTAGGTCAGTGATCACATCATCGTGATTATCTGGGTCGTGAAGATCTTTTTTGTACAGTTCTTCTGTAAAATATTAAATCGAGTTCTATGTGCTAACAGTAAATCCTTCTTTTTATCATTCTTATATATAATATTTATCTGATAAATCCCCAATTTATCCTTCTACTTCTTTCTCTTCTGGTTACTATAAGTGTGTTTTCTGTCTCTGAACTGTTTATGTTTTGAAAATAAATTGATCTGTATTTCTTTAGTTTCCACATATAAGTAATATCATATAATATGTTTCTTCCTCTGCTTAATTTACTTCACTTGATATGATAATCTCTTGGTCTATTGCAAATGACAGGATTTCATTCTTCTATATGGATGAATACTATTGTACTACGTATACAGAGAATATTATCTGTGGTGGTACTAGTGGTAAAGAACCCTTATACCAATGCAGGAGACATAAAAGTCATGGGTTCAATCCCTGGGTTGGGAAGATTTATGGAGGAGAGCATGGTAACACACTCCAGTATTCTTGCCTGGAGAATCCCTATGGACAGAGGACCCTGGGGTCTACAGTCCATAGCATTACAAAGAGTCAGACATGACTGAAGTGACTTAGCATGTATATATGTATCACATCTTTCTTATTTATTCTACCCTTGATGGACACAGGTTGCTTCCATGTCTTGGCTATTGTAAATAGTGCTGCAGTTAACTTTGGTGTGCATGTATATTTTCATATTAGAATTTTTGTTTTTTCCAGGTATATGCCCCAAAGTGTGATTGCTAGGTCATGTGGTAACTCTATTTTTAGTTTTTTAAGGAATCTCTATATTGTTCTTCATAGTAAGCTGCACCAATTTATATTCCCATAACGTAGGATGGTTCCCATTT
Organism: Bos taurus; assembly: GCF_002263795.3. Taxonomy (NCBI): domain Eukaryota; kingdom Metazoa; phylum Chordata; class Mammalia; order Artiodactyla; family Bovidae; genus Bos; species Bos taurus. Next base: position 56,674,271 of record NC_037338.1, on the reverse strand, counting down.
CTCCACACTCTCTCCAGTATTTATTATTTGTAGACTCTTTATAGCCATTTTGACTAGTTGTGGGTGATAGTTCACTGTAGTTTTGATTTGCATTTCTCTGATAATTAGCGATGGTGAGCATCTTCTCATGTGCCTTGTGGCCACCTGAATGTCTTCTTTGCTGAAATATCTATTCAGATCTTCTGCCCATTTTTTATTGGGTTCTTTGGTTTTTGTTTATTCAGCTGTTCATGTATTTTGGAAATTAAGCCCTTGTAGGTTGCATCATTTGCAAATATTTTTCCTAATACATAGGCTGTTTTTTTCATCTTGATGATGATATTCTTTTTGTGTAAAAGATTATAAGTTTGATTAGGTCCAATTTGTTTGGTTTTGCTTTTATTTTTCTTGCCATGTAAGACAGACCTAAGAAAACATTGCTAAGATTTATGTCAGAGAATGTTTTGCCTAAGTTCTTTTCTAAGAGTTTCATGATGTCATATATTTATATTTAATTCTTTAAGCCATTTTGAATTTATTTTTGTGTATGAGGTGAGGAAGTGTTCTATCCTCATAAATTTGCACTAGGTTGTCCAGCTTTCCCAGCACCACTTACTGAAGAGACTTTTTTCTCCATTGTATATTCTTGCCTTCTTTGTTGAAGATTAATTGACCATAGTGTGAGGGTTTATTTCTGGGCTCTCTGTTCTGTCCCTTTGATCTAAATCTTTTGTGTGTATGTGTGTGTGTGGCCAATACTATATTGTTTTGACTGCTAGAGCTTTGTAATGTTATCTTAAGCTTGGAGGACTCTGCCTCAGACTTATTCTTCTTCCTCAGAATTGTTTTGTCAATTCAAGGTCTTTTGTGGTTCCATATACATTTAAAGATTTTGTGTTCCCATTCTGTAAAAAAATGTCATGGGTAATTTGATAGGTATCCCATTAAATTTGTAGATTGCTTTGGGTGGTTTGACCATTTTAACAATATGAATTCTTCCAGTCTAAGAGTATGGAACATCTTTCCACTTCTTTTGAGTCATCTTCAATTTCCTTTATCATTCTCTTATAGCTCTCAGCCTACAAGTCTTTCACCTTCTTGGTAAGGTTTATTCCTAAGTATGTTTCTTATTTGTATTCAAGAATCTGTTTCTTTTCTAACTCTTTCTGATATTTCATTGTTACTGTAATTAAATGAACAGATTTTGGTATGCTAATCTTGTATGCTGCTACCTTGCTGAATTCATTTATCAGCTCTAATAGTTTTGGGCTGGAGTTTCTTTTTTATTTTCTATATAGAGTATGTAATCTGCATTTAATGACAATCTTATCTCTTCCCTTCCAATTTGAATAACTTTTATTTATTTTTCTTGTCTAATTGCTATTTCTAGGATGTCCAAAATACATTCAATAGAATGAAGTCTAATATTACTTTCAATAGAAATTATAATCCTGTCTTCTTCCAGATTTTAGAAGGAAAGTTTTCCACTTTTCACCATTGAGTATTATTTTGATTATGAGCTTATCATAAGTAACTTTTATTATGTTGAGATATGCTCCCTCTATACCCACTTTGTTCAGAATTTTTGTCATGAATGGATGTTGAATTTTATCAAATGCCTTTTCTGCATCTATTGAAGTGGTCATGTGGTATTTGGCACCTTCTTTGTTGATGTGGTACATCACATTGTTTGATTTGCCTGTGTTGAAATATTCTTGTGACCCTGGGGTGAATTCATTTTGATCATTGTGTGCAATCTTTTTTAATGAGTCCTTAGATTTGGTTTGCTAATATTTTGCTGAGAGTTTTTGCATATATATTTATGAAAGATATAGGCTTGTAATTTCCATTTTTGGTATTGTCTTTATCTGGGTTTGGTATTACAGTGGGTAATTCTTTCTTTTTTTCTCTATTTCTAAAGTATAGGTTGTTATTTCTCCTCTTTTCTTATTTTGTTTAGTTGGTTCCTCTCTCTTTCTCTCATTTGTTCATAGTGAAACTGGGCAGAGGTTTGTTGATTTTGTTTACCCTTTCAAAGAACCAGTGCTTGGTCTTTTTGATTTTTGTTTCATTTTTTTAACTCTCTTTTTTATTTATTCATCTTTGAACTTTATAACTTCCTTCCTTTGGTCTACTTTATGTTTTGCTTGTTCTTTTTTTCCATTTTATTAGGTTGGGCTTCCCTCATTCTTTCAGTCAGTAAAGAATCCACCAGTAATGCAGGAGACCTGGTTCAATCCCTGGGCTGCAAAGATCCCCTGGAGAAGGGAAAGGCTACCCATGCCATTATTCTGGCCTGGAGAACTCCATGGACTGTATAATCATGGGGTCATAAGAAGTCAGACATGACTGAGTGACTTTCACTTTCAGATGGTGGGTTAGGTTGCTCGTTTGAGATTTTTGTTGTTTTTTGAGGGAGGCCTATATCACCAGTAACCTCCCTTAAGAACTGTTTTTTCTGCATCCCATAGATTTGGTGTGATTATGTTTTATTGTCCTTTCTCTCCAATTATTTTTAAATTTCCTCTTTGACATCATAGTTTGGTTTTTAGTGACATGTTGTTTAGTCTCAAGGCAATCATTTTTTTTTTCTCATTTCTCTTCATGTGATTGATTTCTAGTTTCATTCTGTTGTGTTCAGAAAAGAGGCTTGAAATAATTTCTATCCTTTTAAATTTGTTAAGGATTGTTTTGTGTTCTAGTTTATGGTCTATCCTAGAGAACATTCCATGTGAATTTGAAAAGAATGTGTATCCTCGGTGTTTTTGGATTTAACACCGTGAAAATGTTAATTAAATCTAACTTCTATTTTTGTCATTTAGGATCTCTGTTGCCTTAATAAGTTTCTGTCTGAAAGATCTGTCCATCAGTGTGTGTGGGGTGTTAAATTCTCCTACTATCATTGTATTCCCGTTAGTTTCTCACTTTATGTCTGTTAGTATTTATTTTATGTACTTAGGTGCTTCTATACTGGGTGCATATATATTAACAAATGTAATATCCTCTTCTTGTACTTATCATTTTATCACTATATAATGTCCTTATTTATATTTTTTAATTTATTTTAAAGTCTATTTTGCCTGAGCATTCCTACCCTTGCTTTCCTCTCACTTCTATTTTCATGAAATTTTTCCCACCACTTCAATTTCTATCTGTATGTATCATTTTCCCAAAAGTGGTTCTCTTACAGGCAACATATTGTAGGCTCTTGTTTTATTATCCAATCTGCCACTCTATGTCTTTTGATTGGAGCATTTAGTCCATTGACATTTAAGTTGCTGCTGCTACTGCTGCTAAGTCGCTTCAGTCGTGTCCGACTCTGTGCAACCCCATAGACGGCAGCCCACCAGGCTCCCCCATCCCTGGGATTCTCCAGGCAAGAACACTGGAGTGGGTTGCCATTTCCTTCTCCAATGCATGAAAGTGAAAAGTTAAAGTGAAATTGCTCAGTCGTGTCCGACTCTTAGTGACCCCATGGACTGCAGCCCACCAGGGTTCTCCATCCATGGGATTTTCCAGGCAAGAGTACTGGAGTGGGGTGCCATTGCCTTCTCCGGGCATTTAAGTTAATTATCATTAAATATAATTTTATTTCTGTTTTAAACCTTGCTTTCCAGTTGATTTTGTATTTTCTCTTTGTTCCTTTTTTTTGTTTGTTTTTCCTTTTGTAGTTTGATGGCTTTCTTTTGTTTTATGTTTGTGTTACTTTTTTATGTGTGTGAATCTATTATACATTTTTGAATTGTGATTTCCTTGTTTTTCAAGTATATTAACCCATTACTATGTCTACATGCTTTCGACTCATAGTCATTTAGACTGAAACACATTATTAGAAAAAATCCAAATTTTCTTACTCCCCTCCCCCATATTTTATGATTTTGATGTTCTCTTTTATATCTTCATATGTATCCTTTTGAAGTTCATTGCTATTATCATCACTTTCACAAAATATATCTTATTTTTTAAAATATATATACTGGGTTAAGTGATTTACTTTACAATTGTGATATTCCCTTTTCCTAGATTTTTACTTATTTTCTATAAAGATCTCGCAATATTTCTTTTAAGATAAATTTAATATTTCTTTAATATTTTAGTTTTTGCTTTTCTGAGAAATCCTTTCTCTCTCCTATACTAAAAGTTAATCTAGCTACATAGAGTATCCTAGGTTGCAGGTTTTCCCTTTGTAGGCTTTAAGTATATCTTGCAACTTACTTATGCAATAATTTTGTAGAGATATCAGCTGATAGTGTTATGTGGGGTCCCTTGTAATTAATTATTTGTTTTTCTTTTACTACCTCTAGAAACCTCTCTTTATCTTTAAATTTTGTTACTTTAAATATAATATGTTTTGATATATGTCTATGATGCTTATATTGTTTAGGATTCTCTGTGCATCCTATACCTGGATATCCATTTCCTTTTTTAGGTTTGAGAATTTTTCATCCATAATTTCTTCAAATATACTTTCAATCTCCTTTTCTCTTTTTCATCTTTTTGGAATCCCTATTATGTGTAGATTGGTAACTTTATATTATATTATAGGTCTCATATACTGCTTTCATTTTTTTCATTTTTCTTTCTGTCTGCTATTCTGATTGGATGATTTTCATTGTTTTACTTTCCTGATCACTTATTCATTCTTCTGCATTATATAGTTTATTATTCATGGCCTTTAACTCATCTTGGTCTTAGCAAATGAGTTTTCCAATTTTAAATTGTTATTTTATAAGTTTCTAGTTACTTTTTTATAGTGATCTCCTTTTATATTGATTACCTTCCTTAATTCCTTCACTATTTTTATTACCTCTTTTTGGATCTCAGGACCTAGAGGACTTGAGTGGTCTGTTTCACTCTTCATTCTTTCAGAATAATTCTCTTGTTTTAATTTGGAGTAGTTCCTCTGCTTCTTCATTTTATGTATATTTCTCTGACTCTATAAATTTAAGTGCAACAGTTATCTCTTGTGGTCTTGAAGGGCTATTTTTAAGTGGGAGCATCTCTGTAGAGTCTTCCTGAGTCTTTTTTTTTTTTTTTTTTTATACAAGGGCTGTTTATATAGATAGATAGATAGATAGATAGATAGATAGATGCCTCCATGTCTTTCTTCAGTGTGTACTGGGCATAACCCATATATACAGCATGTAATTGTTATTTTGGTGACAGAGCCTGATTTGATGTTGAGCAGGGTCTTCTCTTTGCTCTGTGGTTGTCACAACCCTGTTGGGAGCATGGTCTGCTCACTGTTGTTGAAGTAGAAGCCTCTATATCCATTTGTGAGCTTTGGTGTGAGGTAGGCCAGACTGGAGCACTTCCACTGGGAGAGTATTAGTATTCTTCTGCAGGAGCTGTCCACTGAAAATGTGATCTGTGATGTTACTGGTCACCTATTCTGTGAACTCACAAAGTACTGCTGATTGAATTGCTACCATTGGCCCATTCTCAGCCTTGGAAATGCAGGCCACCATCCTGGGTGTGCCTCAGGGCTTGTGTTCACAAAGCCACCAGCACAGATCCCCAGGCACACATGCACTGAAATCAAGTGCTGGGAGCACAGTAGTCAAGCATAGACCCAAAAGGCATGGTGCTTTGAATACTGCAGCAAAAAAAAAAAAAAATATATATAAAAAGCAGAGGCAATACTATTACAAATTCAATAAAGACTTTAAAAGATGGTCCACAACAAAACAAACAAACAAAAAAAGACTTTTAGTGGAGTATTAAATCTGCTTAAGTGAACAAACAAGTGTGGAGTCATTTATGCTATAGTCTGATGATACTAGACAAGTCATAACCCAATTGAATATTTACTGGATCTGTAACTCAGAATGTTAATGCTTAATTGTTTGCCAAGCACTTCTGGTTTATGCCATGTATTATAGAGTTTTAGAGCTAAGTGTGTCATTATAGATCATTTAAGTCAAATAGGAAAGCATGTAAAACAGATACCAGGAAAAGAGTTCAAGGTTTTAGCTCACAGCAAGGATCCTGGGAGTAGTGGAAAATAGGAATGAAGTATAAAAAAGCTAAAGTTAGAAAAACACGGATGGGGGGATGTGGTTTCAATAACTTCCAGTGTTTGCAAATCTCCTTCCTGGACTGGAAAGGGCATTGGTAGGCTGTCTCTCTTAAAAAGTGAGGGGCAGCTTAGACATGCAGCTAAGAAGAGGTATGGCAGAAATTAAAATCCAATTTATCAACTTCCAGTCCATTTTCTTTTTTACTTTATACCCATTATCAAGTTAAAGCTGTACAAAAGATGGTAGGGGTGAGTGATAAACTGGTGAGTTTCAAAATCAAACCAACCCTGAAAAGACCCTGAGGCTTCTCACATCAACCTGCTGATGTGATCAAAATCCCATCTACTTGAAAACTTAAATCCTCTTGAATCTAAAAGCCAAGAATTTCCTCTCATGTTCAAATCATTCAGCGCTCCTGGCAAGACAGTGCTGAGAGATATCACTATAAATGGACCTTATTTTCTAAAGGGAATGTTGTTTTTCTTATTAAATCATTGAATCCCTCTCTGGTTTTTAGAGGGAAGGGCTGCTTGCTTTTTTATTTGATTTTTGTTTTTGTCTTTCCTGAAATTCAGGTAGTAAGATGACACAAAGGATACCTTCCCTAGAGGGGACAATGTTTACCTGTTCCCCTGTCTGTCTTCTGGCTCTGGGTATTCTTTTTAATTTAGTTGCATATAGTCAAATTGATAGTAGTTTGATATTTTTCATCTTTTTTTGTATTTAGGAAAAATATGTCAATTTTTGAAAAATAGGTAAAAAATGCAGCAATACCATATTCTCATTTCTCCTAACCCCATAAACCCAGTCCTCTCCACCAATGTAACTTGAAATACAATGGTTAATGAATACCTGGTTTTTCTCTGATAGATGGAAGAAGACAGAAAGCCATACTCATACACTTCTTGAGTATGGATCAGCTTGGGGCTGCTTCAGTTGCCTTCATTCATCAAATTAGGATAATACACTACAGAAATACCTTCATTCGTTTAGTTTTCCCAAGATAGGGAATATGATCACACACGCAGCCCAGAGCTGTGGAAAAGCTCTTACATTCCTTTGCAAGACACACCTATATTTAGAGCAAAGAAAAGGTTGACATTTTCAGTCACTCACCTTAATAAGTTGGAAGGTAGGATGCCTTCCGATTTAACTATGACACCATTACCACAAGCAAGAGAAATGAAAATTCTATCATTATAAAATATGAGTTCATATTCATATTTCAGGGTTGTCCCCCAAAGGCATACTTTATTAATCAATACTCTATTAAAATTTACTCACTAGGATAGATTGTTATATCTCTTCAGAGTCTTTTAAACTAAATGATATCTTTCCCCCTGACATTGTGTTTCTCAGGAATTCAAGAAATATAGTCCATTCTGAGTTTCTGATTCCCATTATTTGTGTGTGTGTGTGTGTTAGTCACTCAGTCATGTCTGACTCTTTGCGACCCCATGAACTATAGCCCACCAGGCTTCTCTGTCCGTGGGATTCTCCAGACAAGAATACTGGAGTGGGTTTCCATTTCCTTCTCCAGGGGATCTTCCCAACCCAGGGATAGAACCCAGGTCTCCTGCATTGCAGACAAATGCTTTACTAACTGAGCTACTAGGAAAGCTCTCCTATAATTTAATTTTTTGAAAACAATTATTTCACTGTAGCAAAATTACTTCCCAAATCATCCTATCATATTTTCATAATATATTGGTTATTTAAACTTTTATTTTCACTAGTCTCTAAATATAATGATGGCTTTGCATTTACATATTTTTTGTGAAGCAACTTCTTTTTTGCTTTGTAACAAAAGAATCTGTTTTCTGTCCTATCTATCCTATTGTATTATTTGTGTGTTCTACTGACATCTGGATTCTGAGGATATGAATCAATTACAAGCTCAGTTGCATTGACCTATCACACACAAGTTGGCCTATAAAAACTACATGAGAAGTAGGGTCTGTAGAGAATTTCAAACTAATATATTCCCAGACTACCAAAATAAGCCAGATAGTATGTATCTCATACTTGCCAAAATTGCCAACTCAGAAATGAACCTGACTAAAGAATTTTCTCAGGATCCCCACTCTTCCAGGCAGAATGCAATGGAAGTGACAATTCTTCTACAATGAAATGAGAGTCTCACAAGGTCCAGAGGAGTGAGCATCTTGAATGCAGTAGAGATCTAACCTATATGCACTGTAGAATCAAGTCTACAATTTTACGCAGCTCCTGCTCTGACTCTACCTTAACCCTCTATCACTCTTCCTTAGGAAGCATCATTTGGCTCTAGATTTCCTAGAATTGAAATTCCTTCATTGCCTCTTCTTATATCACATTATCACTATCCATCAGGGAAGTTCCGTCTTTCAGAAGACCAGCAAGACAGGTTTCAGGATCTCACCTTTCTTAAGATTTTGGCTCATCTATTGACTAATCAGATGATTCTGAACTTTCTTAAAAACTAGCTACTGTGTAAAAGAGGCAGCCTTGACCCTCCCTTCTCTTACTTTCAGTTCCTGCATTTTATAAGTCATGATCCTAAGTGGATTGCAAATTAAAGAAAAAGAATTAATTCTTCATGATCCTTCAGAGTAAATTATTTCAGAAGTGCATTTTAAATAGCGTGAGAGCCAAAACTAATTCTGTCATGTCTCACCATCATGAGAAATGGGCACTACACTGTGTGGGAAAGCGATGCACTGGTGGGGATGTAAATTCAGTTATTTTCCAAGGAGACTGAAACCGGGCAGAGGTCGCCCCTAGATTCTGCCCATACAAATTTCTTCTTCAGAGTCTTTTTATGAGATGAGAGTATAAAGTCAGTAAGTATGGAATAAGATATTGATTACTATACTCCAAGACCTCAGGCCATGGAACACACACATACAAAAGCCTGAAATGAGACTGAGAGATATGGAAAGTCAGAATGAGGTGGTCAGGTTGTGGGTATATGAGAATATCCCTGTGGGGATGAGTCTTCACACTGGTTTCCTGGTCCACGATGACCTGTAGCCCAGACTCAGGCTGCTTACTTCCCATCTTACATAATCCTTGAACTAATTGGCATAGGGTAAGTTCATATAACAATTATAACCTTAACTTGAAATATCCTAGAGAGACATATGATCTCAAGTGAATGAGGCTAGTTGAGCTTGAGGATCCAATGGAGAGGTATCCCAAGTGCTGACTAGGATTCAAAGGCTCTCTCCTCCTTTTCACTAGGGTCTAGCTCCAGGGGAAGAAGACAGAAAGAAAGGAGAGATGAGAGGGCATGGGAGCAGACAAGCCAATATTACATTTCTAGCCCAAGAGGATTCTCTGATGGTCAGGCTCAGAAATGCCCTGGGGGAGGAGGGGGAAGGAAAAGTCTGGGCAGAATTGAACTCCTCTGTTTCTTACTTGTGCTTCTTGACACACTCCCACAGTTGCCAGGGTAATTTGTGATTACCCTTTGAACATCTGAGATAACATTGCATTTAATTAATTACTTTTAATTGAAGGATAATTGCTTTACAGTATTCTATTGGTTTCTGCCAAACACCAACATGAGTCAGCCATAGGTACACATATGTCCCCCCACTCTTGAACTTCCTTCCTACCTCCCTCCTCATCCCACACCTCTAGGTTGTTACAGAGCACTAGTGTGAGTTCCCCGAGTCATATGGCAAATTCCCATTGGCTATCTATTTTACACATGGTAATGTATGTTTCCATGTTACTCTCTCCATACCTCCCATCCTCTTCTGTCTTCCCCTCACCCCACACTATGTTCATAAGTCTGTTCTCCATGTCTGTGTCCCCAAATATTGCTTTTATAAGGGGCAAATGCAGAAATCCTAAAGCTTCATTTAGAACTCACCAAGTACAGCATATAGAGACTCAGGAAAGCACAAAGAACTGAATTACAAGGCGTGCTTGTGAATTGTGGAGAAGATGCAGATTAACTTTAGCTGAGACAAAACTCAGCTCTTTAGCCACCCTCAAGGCTCTCACATTACTCCGATTATCCCCTGAGCTCCAGGGATCTCTAGGTTATTTTCTAGGCACATGTGAGGGACAGGGAGGGGACTGAGTGATCATAGTATCTTGCCAGGCAACAGATTAGGCAGGATGCAAGTGTATCTCTGTGGGATCATGGAGCCCAATCCAGACATATGATGGGATTTTCAAATTGTACTTGACCAGGGAGACCATGCATAACCCCTCAACCCCACTGAGGACAGACACACGGTGTCCTGAGGGCCTCTCTGGCAGGCCAACTGTGTTGAGAAGGAAGAGACTGAGGGCTAGTTTGAGATGCCACTGGGGAAAGGGCTGGGCCCATGTAGGTGAGAAGGGGTGTGTTTGCCAAAGGTGAGTTGCTCATTCTTATCCTCAAGAAACTCTAAAGAATGGGACTTCTCTCTCCAAAACCCAGTCTCTAATTTTCTTTTCCATATCAACCCTAACTGGGGATTCCAGGACCCATGTCAGCATCTCTCCAGGTTTGTGTGCTTAGTCGCTCAGTCATGTCTGACTCTTTGCAGCCCCATGGACTGTAGCCCACCAGGTTCCTCTGTACATGGGGATTCTCCAGACAAGAATACTGGAGTAGGTTGTCATGCCCTCCTCCAGGGGATCTTCCCAATCCAGTGATCAAACCCAGGTCTCCAGGATTGCAGGTGGATTTGTTTTTTTAATCAATGAAAAACTTAAAAAAATATGCTATACTTGAATATCAAAATGGCATCAGATGTGAGAATAAACGGGAATTTTACCTAATTTTTAAAAAGCCTTTATCTTTTAAACTTATTTAAATTGAAGGATAATTGCTTATTGTGTTGGTTTCTGCCATATGTAAAGATGAATCAGCCATAGATATACATATGCCCTCTCCCTCTTGAACCTGCCTTCTACTACCCACCCCATCCCACCATGCTAGGCTGTCACAGAGCACCAGGTTTAAGGTAATTCTATTGTTTATTATTCTGTTTCTATTGCTGCTATAACAGACTTCCATGAAACTAACACCTGAAACAGCACTCATTCATTTTCTGACAGGTCACTTAGTCAGAAGGCCAGAATCAAGTGGTCTGCTCTCCTGGGCTTTTTTTTTTTTTTTTTTTTTTAATTGGAGCCTAATTACTTCAGAGTATTGTAGTGTTTTTTTGCCATACATTGACATGAACCAGCCATGGGTGTACATGTATGCCCCATCCTGAAGCCCCCTCCCACCTCCCTCCCCATCCCATCCCTCAGGGTCATCCCAGTGCACTGGCCCTGAGCGCCCTGTCTCATGCATCAAACCTGGACTGGTGATCTATTTCACATATTTTAATATACATGTTTTCAGGTGGATTCTTACCATCTGAGCCACCAGGGAAGCCTGATTTGGGGTGAGAAATAAACAAAATAAACAAAATATAGCAGTAGGACCTGTAGGCCATGAAACCTTTGGGACACCTGATCCATTTAGAGGGCAGTTCATTTTGGGAAACTTTCCCTGGGGAGGAAGAAATATATGAGAAGGATGAGTGAAATGAAGAGAGGGGTTTGGTGACCTCGGAGAATATCTATTAGGTCAGTGCTTGGGGCAGTGATGTCAAACACTTAACTGCTTCTTACCATTGCCAAGATTATTTTTTAAATCATATACTGGACCTACTAATTGGGAGATGAATCTGTTATCTTTTTATGCATCCATCTAGTTCAAAAGTCCAACCCTTCTTCTCTGGGCTGACTGTTCCTACACTGGATTCTCCAATCATTCTTTTTCTACTCATCTCATTAATGACACTCGATATTTTCCTCCTTCATCTGTGTACATACATTGCCTAGAAAATGGAAATCATTTCATCCCACTGTTACTGAACCACTGTGGTGCCTCCCACCACTAGTTATCCTGAAGGAAGGAGTGATGACTCAGGAATCCAGGCAGTTATGTTGTGTGGGGATATCCCATTACTAGGGGAAGCATAGGAGTTTTCCTCCTCAGCCCTGAGCAGACACTGGGAACCCAGAGCTAGAGGCAGAGAAATCTCACCTTGGACCTGAGACAGGAGCATCAGGCAGGAAAGCAGTATCCAAGACAGTCTGGGGAGAACCAGGAAAGGCAGCATTGTGTCTGCAAGGTATGGAGACAGCTAGAGAACTAAGGGAGGGTGGTCAGAGAGAGGGTGTGAAAAACCCCCTGTTGTACCTCTTGTCTTTTCCTCCATCTAGTCCCCTAGGAATAAATCCATCTTGGTAGCATCCCTCCCCCTTCATAGGTCTGGAAATAACTGGAAAATCTATACATACTAGTGAACATGAAACCTCCCAAGACAGGCTTCCCCTGGTCTCAGAGCTCCTGTATTCTCTGAGGACAAGATTCCTTGTACACCTTCCCAGAAATATGCAAGGGCAAACCTTTGTCACAGGTCTCATCTTGTCTCAGCTCCCACTTACCTGTATTGCAGGGATCTGCACTGGGAATGCCAAGTATTATAGATAAGTGAGAGCAGAGAAGAAACTGGAAGTAAGAGGAGAACAGTGGTTCAGGGTTGCCTTTTATAAATGGTTGTGCATGCTAAGTAGCCTCATTTGTGTCCAACTTTTTGCAACCCTATGGACTATAGTCCACCAGGCTCCTCTGTCCATGGTGTTCTCCAGGCAAGAATATTGAAGTGAGTTGCCATGCTCTCCTCCAGGGGATCTTCCCAAACCAGGGATAGAACCCAGTTCTCTTATGTCTCCTCCATTGGCGGGTGGGTTCTTTACCACTAGTGCCACCTGGGAAGCAGTTCATTTTTAAAATTCAGAATCACTTCACAAGTCAATAGATATGGCAAATATTAAGGAAGATGAGATGTTGAAACTTGCTTTGCTGGTCCTCTGAGAGATGGAGCTCCCTGATGGATAATGATGATATAAGATAGTAAGAGGAAATGAAGGAATTTCAAACCTAGGGGGACTACAGTCCCATGATGCAGAGCCAAAGGGAAGAATGAGAGAGGGTGAAGATCAGGTCAGGGCAGGAGCTGATGAAAGTGTAGACCTGATCCTACATTGCACGTAAGTTAGATCTCTACCACATCAAACTGCTCACTCCCCTGAGCTGCCGACTGTTGTTGGCCAAAGTCTTGGCCTTCTCTCCCTCTGAAGCCAAATTAAAAATACAGACATAGAGTTTGGAGGAAATAGAAATGTGGCTTTAATTCTCAGCCAGTGGAGAGGGGTACACTGTAAGCTCATGCCTCAAGAACTGTGCCCCACCCTCCATGAGGAGTGTAGGGGCTTATATAAGGCAAGGGCTCATAATCAAGGGTGGGGGGGTGAAGAACAAAGGTGGTAGGATCTTGATTTCTTCCTCTTCGGTTGCTTCAAAAACAGTCATAGGCTGCTGTCAGTAACCCAGTCATTGAGTCTGGCAGTTCAGTGGCTCTGCAGCCTTCCTTCTGATACGTAACTACTGTAACTCATATGTAACTTCCTTCTGATATGTAAGGATAAACACCATACAGGATGTATTTAGCATAAAGTCAAAGGAAAAAATGTCAGTTATAGCTCCTGAAGAGTTAAGGAGCAGAAAAGCAAAGTTACAGACATTCAGAGTTAGAAGGAAGAAAAGCAAACTTAGTTTCAGACAGGCAGAGTTAAAGTAAAAAAGACTAGTAATGTTCAAACACACAGAGTTAAAGTAAAAAGAGCAGTTAAAGTAAAAAAAAAAAAAGACTAGGAATGTTCAGGCCTGCTCACTGTTCTCTTTATCTTCTTTGTTCTTAAAAAAGAGAAAGAGACAAACTCATTCCTCTTTTTTTCTTTTCACTGCAACATGACAACTGTGTTCCAAGACTGTCATTTTACTGTAGAAGGACTGTCATTGACTGTCATTTTACTGTAGAAGGACTGTCATTTCTTTTCGTTCTACCTGAGAGAATGCTTATTTAATTTTTACTAAAAAAGTTTCTTAGTCTGATTTACTTCTAATTTGGGAACTTTGACAGCTCTGAGACACATACTATGTGGTTCAGGTTTATTTTAGACAGTCTCATAAAATGTTAGGCTGGAATTCTCTACAACCTGGCCCTCATGAGATTTTTATGGGCCAGCTTGTGTGCAAGTATCTATTGTACAACTTTGTGATGTGGTCAGTGCATCTGAGTTTGTAATTGATTCATGTCCTCAGGATCCAAAATTCAAAGAACCCACAAATAATCTAATAGGAAGAACAGGACAATCAATAGATTTTTTGTTGTTGTTGTTGTTACAGAGTAAAAAGGGAGTTACTTCACCAAAAATATGTAAATATAAAGATGTAATGAAAATGAGTGATCAGTGGAAATTAAAGTTTAAAAAACAGTGTATCATACAAATATGTTAATTAAGGTGAGTTAGGAAGTAATCTTGCTACAGTAAAGGAATAATTTGAGAAGAGTGAATAATAGCAATCATAAACTCAGAATTGAGCTGTTCCGAATTCTTGAAAAACTCAGTGTGGTGTGGAAAGATACTATTTTAGATTAAAAAATGCTAAAGAATTATAACTCCCTATCCTAGTAAATAAACTTTAATGATTTTGATTAGTAAAGTTTGGGGCACAATTGAAAAATATGTATATGAACTGATTGCATTGCAGGCAGATTCTTTACTGTCTGAGCCACCACGGAAATCCATATTTGATAATAACAGAATTTTGATACATCTTTCTTGTAGTAATATTATCATAGTTAAATAGACAGGCACCCTCTTCTTCAATTGGCTTTTAGGTGGTAGCCAAAAAGTCCTACCCTTCTTTTGCTCTAAATGTGGTTATGTCTTGCAAAAGAATATAAGAGTTCTTCAAAGGCTCTGGGCTATGTGAGGGTCCATATTCCACAATCCTGGAAAAAGTAAATAAGTGAAGGTAGCTCTGCAGTATATTATCCCTATTTGATGAAAGAAGACAATGCAGAAGCCCTAGGCACAGTTTCTTTTTTCTTCCATCAGAGAAAAACAGATATTTATTAGCAATTATTTTTCAAGTTGCTCACACTGGTGGAGAGGGGTGGATTCATGGAGCTAGAAGGAATGAGAAGAGGGCATTGACATAATTTTGGACATATTTTAAATAAAT
Source organism: Bos taurus (assembly GCF_002263795.3). Lineage (NCBI taxonomy): Eukaryota > Metazoa > Chordata > Mammalia > Artiodactyla > Bovidae > Bos > Bos taurus. The sequence continues at coordinate 56,659,199 of NC_037338.1, read as the reverse complement.
GGACACATTTTCCTAAACACAAGAAAAGAGTAAAAATTATCAAGCTGCTATCAATTCATCTATTTTGTATTAAATTTAAAGTGACATCATACTCATGGGAGAGCCAGAAGACAAAAGGGAGGATTTAGGTATCACAGGTCAAAGTTTCCCCTCTATTTAGCTGTCGTTGCTGTCCTTTAAATACCAGAAAATCAGGAATGGAAAGGAAAAAAAAATCCACTCTAGAGGATGGAATCAGTGACTTAAAAAGAAATAATATTTCTCAAAAAAAAAAAAAAAAAAGTAAGGTACATTTGTCTATTTAGAGTGATTCCTTTCAGCACTGTCTTGCCGAGAATGCCAAATGGCTTGAGTATGAGTAAAAATCCATGACTTTTAGCTTCAAGGTGATTTAATTTATCAAGCAGGTGAAATTTTGAACACATCAGCAGGTCAATATGGGAAGCCTTGTGTTAAAAGGATTAAATTTTAATAGCTCTTCCAAGGCTCTGGGCTTTGTCAGTGACCTTATACCCCAATACTGGGAAAACTAAATGACTGAAGGTAGCTGTCTGGTTTATTACCCAAATTCAGTAAATAAAGGCAACTGACACAGCCCTGGGCTAATCCATAACCTAGTAAATGCTCCATCTTTCTTTTTGTGTCAGAGTAACACCAGGTGTTTATTAGCCATTGTCTTTAAAATCTCTCACATTCGTGGAGAGCGCTGGATTCGTGTGGATAGCAGGGATGAGAAAAGAGCAATGACACATTTTTTTAATAATAGTTTTAATAAATTGACATATTTTTCCTAAATACAGGAAAGAGAAAAGATATCAAACTGCTATCAGTTCAACTACTTTTTATTAAATTAAAAGATAGCATTCCCTAGATCTGGGTCACACCACTGGAAAGCCAGAAGACAAAAACTGGAACAGATAAACCTTGCTCCTTCTACTTATGGTGTCCTTTGTACCATTTTACTACCAGAATTTTAGGAATGACAAAAAACAAAAAGAAAGAAAGAAACAAACAAAACCCCACAGAAGATGGATTCAATAATTTATTGGAAAAAAAAATTTCTTCAGGGAAATAAGGTCGATATAGAGTTATCTCTTTCAGCACTGTGCTTTCAGGAGTGTTGACTGACTTGACCATGAATAGAAACTCTTGGCTTTTAGCTTCAAGATGATTTAAGTTCTCAAGCAAACAAAATTTTGGACACATGAATAGGTTGATGGGGGAGGCTTAGGGTCTGGTTCTGATTTTGCAACTCACCTATTTATCACCATTATTATCCTTGGATACAACTTCAACTCAACAATGGGTATAAAGTGGAAAAGGAAATGGAGTGGAAATTGGTAACCTGGCTTTTGATTTCTGCTACACCACTTCATGGTGTAGCTGGGTCATGGGATCACAAAAGAGTTGAACACAACTTAATGACTAAACAACAGCATATCTCTTCTTAGTTACATGTCTATGTTGCCCCTGTCTATGTTGCCCCTTTCTGTAAGAGAGGCAGCCTTCTAACATCCCTTCCAGTCGAAGATGGAGATTTCAAAAACCAGCAGTTATTGAAACCACATCCTCCAATCCAGATTTTTCTCATTCCAGCTTTCTTAACATTTTGTTACTGTTTTCCACTATCTCCAAGATCTATTCTCTAAACTAAAACTTTGAACTCTCTTCCAAGTTTCTCCAGACTTAGTGTTTTGTTTTTTTCCCACAAATGATTTATAATGGCACTCTAAGTTCTAATACTCTGTAGTACATGACATAAAGCAAAAAGTGCTTGGCAAAGAATTAAACATTAACATTCTGAGTTACATATCCCAGAAGTAGTCAACTGGGTGGTGATTTTTTTACTATCATCAGTTGTTCAGTTAGTAAGTCAAGGTTGACTCTGCATCACCATGCACTGTAGCATGCTAAGCTCCTTTTTCATTCACTATCTCTCAGAATTTGCTCAAATCATGTCAAAGATAGTCAGTGATACTATCTAACCATCTTATACTCTGCTGCCCCCTTCTCTGTTTTCCTTCAGTCTTTCCCAACACCAGAGACATTTCCAAAGAGTTGGCTATTTGCATCAGGTGGACAAAGTATCGGTGCTTCAGCCTCAGCATCCATGCTTCCTATGAATATTCAGTGTTGATTATTTTTAGGATTGACTGATTTGATCTCCTTGCAGTCCAAGTGACTCTCTTAGAGTAAGACATCCTGGAACACGGGCTTCAGAAAGTATTACTATGAACAAAGCTAGTGGAGGTGATAGAATTTCAGCTGAGCTATTTAAAATCCTAAAAGTTGATGCTGTTAAAGTGCTTCAGCCAATATGTCAACAAATTTGGAAAACTCAGCAGTGACCACAGGACTGGAAGAGGACAGTTTTCATTCCAATTCCAAAGAAGGACAATGCCAAAGAATATTCAAGCTACCATACAATTGCACTTATTTCACATGCTAGTAAGGTTATGTTCAAAATTCTTCAAGCTAGGCTTCAGCAGCACATGAATTGAAACTTACAGATGTACAAGCAAGGTTTAGAAAAGGAAGAAGAGAGGCAGTCCTAAGATGGCAGAGGAATAGCATGGGGAGATCACTTTCTCCCCCACAAATTCATCAAAAGAACATTTGAACGCTGAGTAAATTCCACAAAGCAACTTCTGAATGCCAGAAGAGGACATCAGGCACCCAGAAAAGCAGCCCATTGTCTTCAAAAGGAGGTAGGAAAAAATATAAAAGACAAAAAGAGAGACAAAAGAGGTAGGGATGGAGATTTGACCCGGGAAGGGAGTCTTAAAAAAGAGAGAAATTTCCAAATACCAGGAAATACTCTCACTGCCGAGTCTGTGGTGAGCCTTGGAACCAAAAAGGGCAACATAGTCGGGAGGAAAAATAAATAAATAATTAAAACCCACAGATTACGAGCCCAATGGTAACTCCACCAGTGGAGAAGCAGCGCAGTCTCCTGCATCGGCCACTAGCAAGCGGGGGCTGGGCAGGGAGGCATGGGCTGCATTGCTTAGATTAAGGACAGGGCCTGAATGCCCTGAGGGCAATATGAGGGAACTAACTTGGGCTAGCAAACCAGACTGTGGGATAGCTACCACGTGAAATGCCCTAACCTAAGACACTGCCAGGCCCACTCACAGAACAAAGGACTGACTAGAGCTACACAAAAAGCCCTAACCTAAGACACCATCAGGCCCACTCACAGAACAAAGGACTGAGCAGAGATAGCTGGCTGCAGACCATCCCCCTCCAGTGACAGGCAGCCAGAGCTGGAAGGGGGCAATTTCAGCCCCAGAGAGACATTATCTACCAAACTGCAAGCAGACTTCATTTCTAACTAAGACTTCTTGGGATTCTGGATGGTCAATATCTGCCTGAGAGGGTGCACCAGTTGTACACCCATAAAACTGAGCGGCAGGGGATGGGGAGGTGATAAGTCACAGCGACCACGCTCTCCAAACACCTGGTCACCTGAGCTGCTCGGAACTGGGAAGGGCACAAAACGCAGGCCCAACTGATTCTGTGCCTCTGAGGACTACCTGTGTACCTGAACCTGAGCAGCTTAGACCTGGGAAGTGCATACAACCCAAGGCCAGTCTCAGTCAGTTCCCGGCAGAGCAACCTAGAGCCTAAGCAGTGTAGACAGGGAAAGCACACATGCCGTGAGCAGGGCAAACCCGGTGTGGCCAAGACAATGTGAACACACACCAGTGTTATTTGTTTGCAGCGTCCCTCCCTCCCCAGAGCACGACTGAACAAGTGAGCCTAAAAAAGTGTCCATCACTGCCTGCTTGTGCCAGGGTGGAAATTAGACACTGAAGAGACCAGCAAACAGAAGAAGCTAAAACAGAGGGAACCACCTTGGAAGTGACAGGTGCAATAGATTAAAACCCTGTAGTTAGCACCAACTACATAGGAAGGGGCCTATAGATCTTGAGAAGTATAAGCTGGATCAAGGAGCTATGCGAAAATGAACTGACTCCACACTGCCCACAACAACACCAGAGAAAGTCCTAGATATATTTTTACTATTTTACTATCATTCTTTGTTTATTTTTATTTTTAAAAATTTTAAGTCCTCTATTACTCCTTTAATTTTCATTTTTATAAACTACTGCTGCTGCTGCTGCTGCTAAGTCGCTTCAGTTGTGTCCACCTCTGTGCGACCCCATAGATGGCAGCCCACCAGGCTCCCCTGTCCCTGGGATTCTTCAGGCAAGAACACTGGAGTGGGCTGCCATTTCCTTCTCCAATGCATGAAAGTGAAAAGTGAAAGTGAAGTCGCTCAGTCGTGTCTGACTCTTAGAGACCCCGTGGACTGCAGCCAACCAGGCTCCTCCATCCATGGGATTTTCCAGGCAAGAGTACTGGAGTGGGGTGCCATTGCCTTCTCCGTTATAACCTACTATTACTTTGCAAAAAAAAAATAATAATAGTAATAGAGAGGCCCTATTTATTAAAGCAAACTTCATATATATATATATATATATTATAATTTTTGTGACTTTTTTTTTCTTTAATATTGTATTTTTGAAAATCCAAACTCTACTCTAGATTTTTAATCTTTGCCTTTTGGTATTTGTTATCAACTTTGGACCTTTAAGAACCCAATATTCAGTACCCATTTTTACTTGGGAGTGAGATTACCAGCTTGGCCATTCTCTCTCCCCTTGCACTCTCCTTTTTCTCCACCAGGTCGCCTCTATCTCCTCCCTCCCCCTTCTCTTCTCTACCCAACTCTGTGAATCTCTTTGTGTGTTTTGGACAGTGGAAAATACTTAGGGAACTGATTACTGGCTGGATCTCTCTCTCCTTTTGATTTCCCCCTTTATCTTCCTGGCCACCTCTGTCTCCTCCCTCCCTCTTTTCTCTGTATAACTCCATGAACATCTCTGAGCGGACCATACTGTGGAGCACACATAAGGAAGTGATTACTGGCTAGCTTGCTCTCTCCTCTTTTGATTCCACCTCATCTCATTCGGTTCACCTCTATCTTCCTCCTCCCTCTTCTCTTCTCCATGTTACTCGTGAACCTCTCTGGGTGCCCCTCGCTGTGGAGAAACTTTTCATCCTTAATCTAGATGTTTTATCAATGGTGCTGTATAGATGGAGAAGTCTTGAGACTACTGTAAAAACAAGACTGAAAACCAGAAGCAGGAGGCTTAAGTCCAAATCCTGAGAACACCAGAGAATTCCTGACTCCAGGGAACATTAATCGACAGGAGCTCATCAAACGCCTCCATACCTACACTGAAACCAAGCACCACCCAAGGGCCAACAAGTTCCAGAGCAAGACATAGCATGCAAATTCTCCAGCAACAAAGGAACACAGCCCTGAGCTTCAATATACAGGCTGCCCAAAGTCACTCCAAACCCATGGACATCTCATAACTCATTACTGAATACTTCATTGCACTCCAGAGAAAAGAAATCCAACTCCACCCACCAGAACACCGACACAAGCTTCCCTAACCAGGAAACCTTGACAAGCCACCCATACAACCCCACCCACAGCGAGGAAACTCCACAATAAAGAGAACTCCACAAATTGCCAGAATACAGAAAGGCCACCCCAGACAAAGAAATACAAACAAGATGAAGAGACAGAGGAATACTCAGCAGGTAAAGGAACAGGATAAATGCCCACCAAACCAAACAAAAGAGGAAGAGATAGGGAATCTACCTGATAAAGAATTCCAAATAATGATAGTGAAAATGATCCAAAATCTTGAAAACAAAATGGAATCACAGATAAATAGCCTGGAGACAAGGATTGAGAAGATGCAAGAAAGGTTTGACAAGGACGTAGAAGAAATAAAAAAGCGTCAATATATAATGAATAATGCAATAAATGAGATCAAAAACACTCTGGAGGGAACAAATAGTAGAATAATGGAGGCAGAAGATAGGATTAGTGAGGTAGAAGATAAAATGTTAGAAACAAATGAATCAGAGAGGAAAAAAGAAAATGAATTAAAAGAAATGAGGACAATCTCAGAGACATCCGGGACAATGTTAAACGCCCCAACATTCAAATCATAGGAGTCCCAGAAGAAGACAAAAAGAAAGACCATGAGAAAATACTTGAGGAGATAACAGTTGAAAACTTCCCTAAAATGGGGAAGGAAAAAATCACCCAAGTCCAGGAAACCCAGAGAACCCCAAACAGGATAAACCCAAGGCAAAACACCCCAAGACACACATTAATCAAATTAGCAAAGATCAAACACAAAGAACAAATATTAAAAGCAGCAAGGGAAAAACAACAAATATCACACAAGGGGATTCCCATAAAGATAATAGCTGATCTTTCAATAGAAACTCTTCAGGCCAGGAGGGAATGGTGGGACATACTTAAAGTGATGAAATAAAATAACCTACAGCCCATATTACTGTACCCAGCAAGGATCTCATTCAAATATGTATGAGAAATCAAAAGCTTTACAGACAAGCAAAAGCTGAGAGAATTCAGCACCACCAAACCAGCCCTTCAACAAATGGTAAAGGATCTTCTCTAGACAGGAAACACAAAAAGTGTGTATAAACTCGAACCCAAAACAATAAAGTAAATGGCAACGGGATCATACTTATCAATAATTACCTTAACGTAAATGGGTTGAATGCCCCAACCAAAAGACAAAGACTGGCTGAATGGATACAAAAACAAGACCCTTATATATGTTGTCTACAAGAGACCCACCTCAAAACAAGGGGCACATACAGACTGAAAGTGAAGGGCTGGAAAAAGATATTCCACCCAAATAGAGACCAAAAGAAAGCAGGAGTAGCAATACTCATATCAGATAAAATAGACTTTAAAACAAAGGCCGTGAAAAGAGACAAAGAAGGACACTACCTAATGATCAAAGGATCAATCAAAGAAGAAGATATAACAATTATAAATATATATGCACCCAACATAGGAGCACCGCAATATGTAAGACAAATGCTAATAAGTATTAAAGGGGAAATTAACAATAACACAATAATAGTGGGAGACTATAATAATCCCACTCACACCTATGGATAGATCAACTAAACAGAAAATTAACAAGGAAACACAAACTTTAAATGATACGATAGATCAGTTAGACCTAATTGATATCTATAGGACATTTTACCCCAAAACAATGAATTTCACCTTTTTCTCAAGCGCACACGGAACCTTCTCCAAGATAGACCACATCCTGGGCCATAAATCTAGCCGTGGTAAATTCAAAAAAAAATTGAAATCATTCCAACCATCTTTTCTGACTACAATACAGTAAGATTAGATCTCAATTACTGGGGGAAAACTATTAAAAATTCCAACATATGGATGCTGAAAAACACGCTGCTGAATAACCAACAAATCACAGAAGAAACAAACAAAAAAAAAATATGTACATAAATGAGTGAAAATGAAAACACAATAAAACAAAACCTGTGGGACACTGTAAAAGCAGTGCTAAGGGGAAGGTTCATAGCAATACAGGCATACCTCAAGAAACAAGAAAAAAGTCAAATAAATAACTGAACTCTACACCAAAAGCAACTGAAAAGGAAGAAATGAAGAACCCCAGGGTTAGTAGAAGGAAAGAAATCTTAAAAGTCAGGGCAGAAATAAATGCAAAAGAAACAAAAGAAACCACAGCAAAAATCAACAAACCCCAAAGCTGGTTCTTTGAAAGGATAAATAAAATTGACAAACCATTAGCCAGACTTATCAAGAAACAAAGGGAGAAAAATCAAATCAATAAAATTAGAAATGAAAATGGAGAGATCACAACAGACAACACAGAAATATAAAGGATCGTAAGAAACTACTATCAGCAATTATATGCCAATAAAATGGACAACATGGAAGAAATGGACAAATTCTTAGAAAGGTACAACTTTCCAAAACTGGACCAGGAAGAAACAGAAAATATTAACAGACCCATCACAAGCACAGAAATTGAAACTGTAATCAGAAATCTTCCAGCAAACAAAAGCCCAGGTCCAGATGACTTCACAGCTGAATTCTACCAAAAATTTAGAGAAGAGCTAACACCTATCCTACTCAAACTCTTCCAGAAAATTGCAGAGGAAGATAAACTTCCAAACTCATTCTGTGAGGCCACCATCACCCTAATACCAAAACTTGACAAAGATGCCACAAAAAAAAGAAAACTACAGGCCAATATCACTGATGAACATTGATGCAAAAATCCTTAAGGAAATTCTAGTAATCAGAATCCAACAACACATTAAAAAGATTATACATCATGACTGAGTGGGCTTTATCCCAGGGATGCAAGGATTCTTCAATATCCGCAAATCAATCGATGTAATACACCACATTAACAAATTGAAAACTCAAGGCCATATGATTATCTCAATAGATGCAGAGAAAGCCTTTGACAAAATTCAACATCCATTTATGATAAAAACTCTCCAGAAAGCAGGAATAGAAGGACCATACCTCAACATAATAAAAGCTATATATGACAAACCCACAGCAAACATTATCCTCAATGGTGAAAAATTAAAAGTGTTTTCCCTAAAGTCGGCAACAAGACAAGGGTGCCCACTTACACCACTACTATTCAACATGGCTTTGGAAGTTTTGGCCACAGCAATCAGAGCAGAAAAAGAAATAAAAGGAATCCAAATTGGAAAAGAAGTAAAACTCTCACTGCTTGCAGATGACATGATCCTCTACACAGAAAACCCTAAAGATTCCACCAGAAAATTACTAGAGCTAATCAATGAATATAGTAAAGTTGCAGGATATAAAATCAACACACAGAAATCCTTTGCATTCCTATACACTAATAATGAGAAAATAGAAAGAGAAAATAAGGATACAATTCCATTCACCATTGCAACGAAAAGAATAAAATACTTAGAAATATATCTACTTAAAGAAACAAAAGACCTATATATAGAAAACTATAAAACACTGATGAAAGAAATCAAAGAAAACACTAATAGATGGAGAAATATACCATGTTCATGGATTGGAAGAATCAATATAGTGAAAATGAGTATACTACCCAAATAAATATATAAATTCAATGCAATCCCTATCAAGCTACCAACAGTATTCTTCACAGAGCTAGAACAAATAATTTCACAATTTGTATGGAAATACAAAGAACCTCAAATAGCCTAAGCAATCTTGAGAAAGAAGAATGGAACTGGAGGAATCAACCTTCCTGACTTCAGGCTCTACTACAAAGTCACAGTCATCAAGACAGTATGGTACTGGACAAAGGCAGAAATATGGATCAATGGAACAAAATAGAAAGCCCAGAGATAAATCCACGCACATATGGACACCTTATTTTTGACAAAGGAGGCAAGAATATACAATGGAGAAAAGAAAATCTCTTTAACAAGTGGTGCTGGGAAAACTGGTCAACCACTTGTAAAAGAATGAAACTAGAGCACTTTCTAACGCCATAACAAAAACAAACTCAAAATGGATTAAAGATCTAAATGTAAGACCAGAAACTATAAAACTCTTAGAGGAAAACATAGGCAAAACATTCTCTGACATAAATCACAGCAGGATCCTCTATGACACACTTCCCAGAATATTGGAAATAAAAGCAAAAATCAACAAATGGGACCTAATTAAAATTAAAAGCTTCTGCACAACAAAGGAAACTATAAGCAAGGTGAAAAGACAGCCTTCAGAATGGGAGAAAACAATAGCAAATGAAGCAATTGACAAAAAACTAATCTCAAAAATACACAAGCAACTCCTGCAGCTCAATTCCAGAAAAATAAATGGCCCAATCAAAAAATGGGCCAAAGAACTAAATAGACATTTCTCCAAAGAAGACATACAGATGGCTAACAAACACATGAAAAGATGCTCAACATCACTCATTACCAGAGAAATGCAAATCAAAACCACAATGAGGTACCATTTCAAGCCAGTCAGAATGGCTGCTATCCAAAAATCTACAAGCAATAAATGATGGAGAGGGTGTGCAGAAAAGGGAACCCTCTTACACTGTTGGTGGGAATGTAAACTAGTACAGCCACTATGGAGAACAGTGTGGAGATTCCTTAAAAAACTGGAAATAGAACTGCCATACGACCCAGCAATCCCACTGCTGGGCATACACACAGAGGAAACCAGAATTGAAAGAGACACATGTATCCCAATGTTTATCACAGCACAGGTTATAATAGCCAGAACATGGAAGCAACCTAGATGTCCATCAGCAGACAAATGGATAAAAAAGCTGTGGTGCATATACACAATGGAGTATTACTCAGCCATTATAAAGAATATATTTGAATCAGTTCTAATGAGGTGGATGAAACTGGAGCCTCTTCTATTATACAGAGTGAAGTAAGCCAGAAAGAAAAATACCAATACAGTATACTAATGTATGTATATGGAATTTAGAAAGATGGTAACAATAACCCTGTATGTGAGACAGCAAAAGAGACACAAATGTATAGAACAGTCTTTTGAACTCTGTGAGAGAGGGCAAAGGTGAGATAATTTAGGAGAATGGCATTGAAACATGTATAATATCATATGTGAAACGAATCGCCAGTCCAGGTTCGATGCAGGATACAGGATACTTTGGGCTGGTGCACTGGGATGACCCAGAGGGATGGTATGGGGAGGGAGGTGGGAGTGGGGTTCATGATGGGGAACATGTGTATACCATGGCGGATTCATGTTGACGTACAGCAAAAACCAACACAATATTGTAAAGTAACTAGCCTCCAATTAAAATAAATAAATTAAAAAGAAATAAAGAAAAGGAAGAATAAGAGATCAAATTATCAACATTCGTTGGATCATGGAGAAAGCAAAGGAATTCCAGAAAAACATCTATTTCTGCTTCATTGACTATGCTAAAGCTTCCGACTGTGTGGATCACAACCAACTGTGAAAAAATTTTAAAGAGAAAGGAATAACAGACCACTTTACCTGTCTCCTGAGATCTGTTTGCAGGTCAAGAAGCCATCATTAGAACTGTAAATGAAACAAAGGATTGGTTCAAAACCAGGAAAGGAGTATGACAAGGCTGTATATTGTTATCCTGCTTATTTAAATATGAGGTGTCATGGTTGTTCAGTTGTTCTATCATCTCCAACTCTTTGCAACCCCATGGACTGCAGCATGCAAGGCGTTCCTATCCCTAACTATCCCCAGAGTTTGCCCAAGTTCATGTCCATTGCATCAGTGATGCCATCCAGCCGTCTCATTCTCTGACGCCCCCTTCTCCATCTGCTGTCAATCATTTCCAGCATCAGGACTTTTCCAATGAGTCACTCTTCGCATCAGGTGACCAAAATACTGGAGCTTCAGCTTCAGCATCAGTACTTCCAATGAGTATTCAGGGTTGATTTCTTTTAAGATTGACTGGTTTGATCTCCTTGCTGTCCAAGGGATTCTCAGGAGTCTTCTCAAGCACCACGTTCAAAGGCATCAATTCTTTGGCACTCTGTCTTCTTTATGGTACAGCTCTCACTATTGTACATGACCACTTGGAAAACCATAGCCTTGACCATATGACCTTTTGTCAGCAAAGTGATGTCTCTGCTTTTCAACACACTGTCTGGATTTGTCATTACTTTTCATCCAAGAAACAATTCTCTTCTGATTTCATGTCTGCAGTCACCATTCACAGTAATTTTAGAAACCAAGAAGCGGAAATCTGTCACTGGTTTCACTTTTTCTCCTTCTATTTGACATGAAGTAATGGGGCCAGATGCCATGATCTTAGTTCTTTTAATATTTAGTTTCAAACCAACTTTTCCACTCTCCTCCTTCACCCTCATCAAGAGGTTCTTTATTTCCTCTTTGCTTTCTGCCATTAGAGTGGTACCATGATTCTCTTGTTTACTTCACCCTCATCAAGAGGTTCTTTATTTCCTCTTTGCTTTCTGCCATTAGAGTGGTACCATGATTCTCTTGTTTATCTTGATTAGAGTTTGTAATTCATCCAGCCCAGCATTTCTCATGATGTGCTCAGCATATAAGTTAAGTAAACAGGGTGACAATGCAGGGTATATCATGTGAAATGCCAGGCTGGATGACTCACAAGTTAGAATCAAGATTGCTGGGGAAAATATCAACAGCTTCAGATGTGCAGATGATACCACTCAAATGGCAGAAAATTGAAGTGGACCTAAAGATCCTTTTGATGAAAGTAAATGAGCAGAGTGAAAAATCTGGCTTAAAACTCAATATTCAATATTTTCTCAAAGTCCATACATTGTTTTTTTACATTATTTATGGTTTTCTTTGCTGTATAAAACCTTGTAAGTTTGATTAAGTTTGACTTATTTTTGCTTTCATTTATTTTGCCTTGAGAGACAGACCTAAGAAAATATTGCTAAGATTTATGCCTGAAAATATTTTGCCTATGTTCTCTTTTAAGAATTTTCTAGGGTCATGTCTTATATTAAGTCTTTGGTTTATTTTTGAGTATAGTGTGAGGGAGTATTCTAACTTCATTAATTTATATAAGGCTTGCCCACTTTCCAGCATCACTTGCTGAAGAGACTATGTTTCCTCCATTGTATATTTCTGCCTCCTTTCTTGAAAAGTAATTGACAATAGGTGTGTGGGTTTATTTCTGGGCTCTCAATTCTATTCCATTGATCTATATACCTGCTTTTGTGCCAATACCACACTGTTTTGATTGCTATAGTTTTGTAGTGTTGTCTGAAGTTTGAGAGGGTTATGCCTCCACATTTTTTTCTTTTTCCAATTCTGGATCATGTTTAGTTCCATATAAATTTTAAGATTATTTGTTCTGGTATTGGGGAAAATTGTATGAGTAAATTGATAAGGATCACAAACACATTGCCCATAGCCACATGACTGCACATTGCTAATTATTAGAGAAGTGCAAATCAAATATACAATGTCAGCTGACACTAGTCAAAATGGCCATCCTCAAAGAGTCTATGAATAATATATGCTACAGAAGGTGCATAAAAAATTTTTTTCTACACTATTGGTGGAAATTTAAATTATTTCAGCCACTATGGAGAACAGTATGGAGACTCCTTAAAGAACTAAAAATAGAGTTACATATGATCCAGCAACCCTACACTTGGGCATATATCTGAAAAAGGTGAAAACTCTAATTTGAAAAGATGCATGCACCCTTATGTTCATAACAGCACTATTCATGATAACCAAGACATGGAAGTAATCTAAATGTCGATCAATAGATGAATGGATAAATTAGATGTGGAATGTATATACAGTGGAATATTATTCAGCCTTAAAAAAGAATGAAATAATTTCATATGCAACAGCATGAATAGACCTAGAGACTTTTTTATTAAGTGCAGTAAGTCAGGCAGAGAAAGACAAATATTATGTGATATATGAGATATATACTTATCAGTTCAGTTCAGTCACTCAGTCGTGTCTGATTCTTTGTGACGCCATGGACTGCAGCACACCTGGCTTCCCTGTCCATCACCAACTCCCAAAGCCTACTCAAATTCATGTCCATCGAGTCAGTGATACTATCTAACAATCTAATTCTCTGCTGCCTCCTTCTCCTTCACCTTCAATCTTTCCCAGTATCAGGGTCTTTTCCAATGAATCAGTTCTTCACATCAGGTGGTCAAAGTAGTGGAGTTTCAGCTTCATCCTCAGTCCTTCCAGTGAATATTCAGGACTGATTTCCTTTAGGATTGACTGGTTATACATGGAATAAAAAAGACACAAATCAAATTATTTACAAAACAGAACAGACTCACAGATATAGAAAGCAAACTTTTGGTTACCAAAGAGAAAAGAGGTAGGGATGTGATAAATTAGGAGTATAGGACTAACAGATAGATACCTCTATATGTAAAAAAAGAAAAAAGATAAACAACAAGGATTTACTTATAACACAGAGAATTATATTTAATATTTTGTAATAACCACAAATGGGAGTGAGATGAGAGTACCAGACCACTTTACCTGCCTCCTGAGAAATCTATGCAGGTCAAAAAGCAACAGTTAGAACCAGACATGGAAAAACAGACTGGTTCCAAATTGGGAAAGGAGTATGTTAAGGTTATATATTGTCATCCCACTTATTTAACTTATATGCAGAGTACATCACATGAAATGACAGGCTGGATGAAGCACAAGGTGGAATCAAGATTGTGGGAGAAATATCAATAACCTCAGATATGAAGTTGACACCACCCTATGGCAGAAAGCAAGGAAAAACTAAAGAGCTTCTTGATGAAAGTGAAAGAGAAGAGTGAAAACATTGGTTTAAAACTCAGCGTTCAAAAAACTAAGATCATGGCATCTGGTCTCATCACTTCATGGCAAATAGATGGGGAAATAATGGAAACAGTGATAGACTTTATTGTTTTGGGCTCCAAAATCACTGCAGATGGTGACTACAGCCATGAAATAAAAGATGCTTGCTCCTTGGAAGAAAAGCTATGACCAACTTAGACAGCATATTAAAAAGCAGAGACATTACTTTGCTGACAAAGGTCCATTTAGTCAAGGCTATGGTTTTTCCAGTAGTAATGTATGGATGTGAGAGTTGGACTATAAAGAAAGCTGAGCACCAAAGAATTAATGTTTTTGAACTGTGGGGTTTGAGAAGACTCTTGAGAGTCCTTTGGACTACAAGTAGATAAAACCAGTCAATCCTAAAGGAAATCAGTTCTGAATATTCATTAGAAGGACTGGGGCTGAAGCTGAAACTCCAATACTTTGGCCATCTGATACGAAGAACTGACTCACTGGAAAAGACCCTGATGCTGGGAAAGACTGAAGGCTGGAGAAGAAGAGGTTGAGAGAGAATGAGATGGTTGGATGGCATCACCAACTCAATGGACATGAGTTTGAGCAAGCTCCAGGAGTTGGTGATGGACAGGGAAGCCTGGTATGCTGTAATCCATGGGGTTGCAAAGAGTTGTACATGACTGAGTGACTAAACTGAACTGAATAACCACAAATGCAAAAGTATATGAAATTACATATGTGAAGCAAACACAATATTGTAAATCAAATATAGTTACATAAAAAATAATATAAAAACAAACTTTTTTCCTCCAAAATATGAAGAAATGAAAAAGAAAGACTTTTCTTATTGTGGAGAAACTTTTTTCTCACAAGTAATAGTAGATTTAACATTATTATCTCTTTGGTTAAAGTTCTGTTGCAGTTCATCTCCAGAAAATAGATTGAATGCCCTAAAATCTTTTGCCCAATCAAGATTCAACTACTGAGCTGGACATACTGTCTTCCATTCGAAATCAGTGTTCTGTTAGTAGACTTTTTTAACAATAGCTGTTTCAAGTCAATTCACATTGTCTACTAAACCTCAAGCCATATTTAAGTCCCTGAGAAACTCATCAGAGAGAATATTTTGCTAAATTTATCATCATTATTGCTGACCAGTTTATGTTGTGAGCCACGTTATGCATTTTCTTCCCCTGGTAAACTGTCAGGAAGCTTTCCAACTAGAAGTCTAGAACAAAGGTACAAAAGCCGTTTCTATTCTTACCCCCTACTGTATCTATTCTGTTCCATTAAGTCCTCCATAATTTAGTCCTTTCAGGCTGCCCAGAGCACTACATCTCCTGACATAGTTGATAAAAATCCCATCACTTTCAATAGTTCTTAATTCTTACCCTCTCTCTAGAAAGTATTCTCAACCTAATTTCTGAGTAAGAAAGTATGGATGCTTCAGTTTATGTGTGAGCCCCTTATGCATAAAACTTGTACAAGAAACCTTGTATTATATCTGATACCTGAGTTTTCCACAATTTCCTCTTCCACAGTCACACTCACATTGGGTTGTTAAGAGCTCAAACGTGCCTCAACTGTGACAGAACACAAGCTTCTTTTAGTCTAGCTTATTTGTATGTAAGTTTAGGTTGTTCGCATATAAGATGTTGAAGTGCATTGTGTCTCACTCAAACAAAACTGATTCAGACAGTAAAGAATCTACCTGCAATGCAGAAGACCCAGGTTCAATCCCTGGGTTGGAAAAAATCCCCTAGAGGAGGAAACGGCAACCCACTCCAGTATTCTTGCCTGGAGAATCCCATGGACAGGGGAGCCTCGTGGGCTACAGTCCATGAGGTTGCAAAAGCATCAGACATGACTAAGTGACTAACACTAACACCCCCAATTATAGGGCATAATCAAGTCTCATGAAGGACTAGAAAAAGGAAAACAAAGCCAGAAAGGGAGGTTATGCTCTGCTTCTTTTCTGTCTTTATTTCACTGGGTTTGGTTTACACTCTGATTCAGTAAGTTTCTTTGCCTTTGGGATATAGGTAGAGCAATCAAACATGATTACCTCATAAGAATTTGTCCAAAACTTCACTCCAGGGACTCAAAAGTTTATATTCTTGTTGAACAAATTCATTTTCAGGAAACTATCTGATTTGTATAGCTAAGTTTGGGTATTTACACCAGTTCAGTCAGCTGGAGAACGGAATTTGAGTCAGCTGGTATTATTTGGGAGTTGCACTGATCTCTTAAATGGGAACTGTGGATAAAAACCTAGTCAGAGAAGAGGCGTAGAAAGTCATGCAACAGACGTTTACTGCTGCAGACATGACTGAACTGACCTCAGCTGCTTCTTTGGACCTTGGCTTGTTTTTAGACCTAGATTCCTTTCTTGTGTATTTCCCAATGTACTCTATATACTTCTGACCTTGGACTGTCCTCCAGACATGCAGGAGTTGTCCAGCTGGCTATTGTACTCACTACTCTCATGGTATGTAATCAATCCTCAGTCCTTGTCTACTTTTGTCCTGATTTGGATATCTGCTGCTCACTGGGAGCCAAGGAACAGTACTAAAGCTTTCCACCAGTTGGATCAACACGTCACCACAGGCTCTTGGGTCTCTGTTGCTGCTTCTCTTACTGATTTTTCTTTCTATCTCGACTTTGGGAGACAAAATAGTTTGATAGCAATAGCAGATGCAAAAAACATCTGAATGTTTCATAATAGGGATCATAATATATCTGAATGTAATTTGGTGATTCATATCTTTACTTTTACCAGAGTTCTCTCTCTACCTCCAAACCTCCTACCACTAAACCAAGTTTGCCTATTTTTCCTAGAAAGTTATTAGAGTGCATCTCCATGGAGAGCACGACACTTATCTACATGCTGCTGCTGCTGCTGCTGCTGCTAAGTCGCTTCAGTCGTGTCCGACTCTATGCGACCCCATAGATGGCAGCCTACCAGCCTCCCCCGTTACTGGGATTCTCCAGGCAAGAACACTGGAGTGGGTTGCCATTTCCTTCTCCAATGCATGAAAGTGAAAAGTGAAAGTGAAGTCGCTCAGTCGTGTCTGACTCTTCGAGACCCCATGGACTGCAGCCTACCAGGCTCCTCCGTCCATGGGATTTTCCAGGCAAGAGTACTAGAGTACTCTTTGCCTTCTCCCACCTACCTACATTGCCTTCTCCCACCTACCTACATAGGTCTGTGCTATAAGTTATGAGCATATTTGTCACTTACATTTATTTACAAATTTCTATTTCTTTTCAAAAGTAGAATTTCCTCAAACCTCATTCTTTAGAATACTCATTCATGAGCTAGTCCTAGATTTATATTTCATTTTATTAGCTGTAAATATTATGGAGAAGGCAATGGCACACCACTCCAGTACTTTTGCCTGGAAAATCCCATGGACTGAGGAGCCTGGTAGGCTGCAGTCCATGGGGTCACGAAGAGTCAGACACAACTGAGTGACTTCACTTTTCACTTTTCACTTTCATACATTGGAGGAGGAAATGACAACCTACTCCAGTGTTCTTGCCTGGAGAATCCCAGGGACAGGGAAGCCTGTTGGGCTGCCGTCTATGGGGTTGCACAGAGTCGGACACGACTGAAGTGACTTAGCATAGCGTAGCAAATATTATGGAAATGTTCCTTGCATGGTTCAATTATGTGAAATTAAACAGTTTCTTTATTATGGTGCTTTTACAAGTCTTTGTGTACAAATGCATGAAAGTGAAGGAAAGTGCTAGGGTTTGTGGCTCATCAGGGATTTGGTTATAGGTTTTTGTGGGCATGTTTGTGTATTTCTACTTGGGAGAAATATCTGTTAATAGATCACTAGATTAATTCAGTTTTAATAATACTCTAGAGCACTGTTGTTCAAATCATGAGTTGCACTTACTGGTGCCTGAAATTAGTGAATCAACTTAATCGTTAATAACTAACACTCTAAACACACGGAGAAGGCAATGGCACCCCACTCCAGTACTCCTGCCTGGAAAATCCCATGGACAGAGGAGCCTGGTAGGCTGCAGTCCATGGGGTCGCTGAGGGTCAGACACGACTGAGCGACTTGACTTTCACTTTTCACTTTGATTCATTGGAGAAGGAAATGGCAACCCACTCCAGTGTTCTTGCCTGGAGAATCCCAGTAACGGGGGAGCCTGGTGGGCTGCCATCCATGGGGTCGCACGGAGTCAGACACGACTGAAGTGACTTAGCAGCAGCAGCAACGCTCTAAACACAAGGTGAATAGTACAGAAAATGCCACAGTATATTACTCAAAAATGGTAAATAATAGTGTTTTGTGAAATTTTTATTTTGGTTTAAGCATAAAACTGATTGAAAAGTGTTGATGATAAACTATTTCTTATTGAAAATAGCAGTCAAAATTTTGAATGTCACCAGAATTCTAAATAAGATTTTGGTAACTATGGGAGGATTAAACAAACTACCACTAGGGGGAGAGTTAGCTCAACAGAGTTTAGTGCTGTGGAAAGTTAAAAGAAGGAGCAGACTGCTTTTAAATACAGATGATGTTAGAAAAAGATGCTAGGAGGAAAAAAATTAATGTATTCCTGAATCCTGTAAGATTAAGTGTCTGCTGCACTTGTACATCACAAGCAGCAGAAGGAACACATCTTGCCAATGGAAATGCAAAGTGCATCATAACACAGGAGTCAGAATTGGTTAGCTGAGCTGTATCCCTAAGCAAGTAGAGGGCAGGGGTATGTGGTATGGAATGCTCTACACAGGAGTGGGTCAGAGAGAGACCTGGAATTCAGGGTTCCTGATCCTTCTGAAACAATGTCATATGAATGCCATTGTCTTTTTCCCTCTCTTAGCTACTCTGAATAAGAGTGCTTCCTTTGTGTTGAGGGATACTCCCTTGATGTGGGTCATGGTGAGAGGCAGGGTCACAGCTCCTAGTAAGGAAGTAAAGTTGGCAGGTACCCACCACCTCCCAGTTCTCCGGAGACTATAGCACTCGGATGTGATGGAGCGTGACAATCAGATGCCCCAGCCAGGTAGTGGCACAAAGAGAAAGAGGCAATTAGAGATCATTTCCAGTGGGTATGGGGCTAAGGGCGCTGCAGTGCTGGCAGTGAGGATTCAATGCTTGCGGCTCACACAGACCGACTGTCATCACCAACTTGTTCTAATCACATGATCTTGCCTTTAGCTGACAAACTTTTCTGGTTCCTTCTTGTCCAGACTTGGTGCTTCAGTCTCCCAGTGAAGCTATGAGCCAAGAAGAATCCTTATATTTTGTTTGGTTTTGTTTTTCAGCCTTTTTAAGGTATATTTGAGGTGCAACCAAGGGTACATATTTAAAGCACACTTAAAAACGATTTCTTGATATACAGATGTACTCATGGAGTCATCGAAACAATTTGTATAATAAACATAGCCATTGCCATGAAAGTTTCCTCCCTCACCCCCAAAACTCATTTTCAACCTCTCCAATCCTGTCAGTCTGATCTATTTTCTCATACTCTTGATAAGAAACTATAGAAAATTGCATTTTCTAGAATTGCATATAAATTAAATAACACATCATGTACTTTTGTCCCTGGTTTCTTATACTGAGGATAATTATTTCCAAATTCACTGATATTTTTGCATGCATCAATATCTCATTTATTTTCATTGCTGAGTAAATTCTATTATGTGGATATGGCACAGTTTATTCTTCTTTTGATAGACATTTGAGTGGTTTTAAGTTTTATGTATTGCAAATAGAGCTGCTGTGAAAGTTACTATACAAATTTAAGTAGAGACAAATGTTTTCATCTATCCTGGTTAAATATCTAGGCGTGGAATCCATGCTTATAGGCATGTAGTTGTCTCTCAATGTGATTTTGTTTGTTTGTTATTTTATTTTTTTTACTTTACAATATTGTATTGGTTTTGCCACACATCAACATGCATCTGCCACGGGTGTACACGTGTTCCCAATCCTGAACCACCCTCCCACCTCCCTTCCCACACCATCCCTCTGGGTCATTCCAGTGCACCAGCCCCAAGCTTCCTGTATCCTGCATCGAACCTGGACTGGCGATTCGTTTCTTATATGATATTCAGTTCAGTTCAGTCGCTCAGTCGTGTTCGACTCCTTGCGACCCCATGAATCGCAGCACGCCAGGCCTCCCTGTCCATCACCAACTCCCGGAGTTCACTCAGACTCACGTCCATTGAGTCAGTGATGCCATCCAGCCATCTCATCCTCTGTCGTCTCCTTCTCCTCCTGCCCCCAATCCCTCCCAGCATCAGAGTCTTTTCCAATGAGTCAACTCTTCGCATGAGGTAGCCAAAGTAATCTGCCTCTCTAACAGTGATTGATGTTGAGAAATTTTTCATGTGCCAATTTTCCATCTACATGTCTTTTTGGGAAAATAACTGAAACTTTCACCATTTTATATTGGGTTGTTTTTCTTATTATTACCAAATTATAAGAGTTCTTTATATATTCTAGATAAAATTTCTTTGTGGATAGATGTTTTGGAAATCTTTCTCTCAGTTAATTGCTTACCTTTTCATATTCTTAACAAGGTCTCATGAAGAGCAAAGTTTTCATTTTATCAAGTCCAATTTACCTATTTCTGTTCTTGTGTAGTTTGTAACTTTGTTTCAATCTGTGCTTAACTCACAAGATTATTTCCTATATTTTTCTTTTTCAACTTTTAGAATTTTGCATTTTGTGTTTAGATCTGCAAGCCATTTTGAGTTGTTTTTTTTTAATTTTTTTTTTTTTTTACTTTACAATATTGTATTCATTTTGCCATACATCAACATGAATCCGCCACGGGTGTACATGTGTTCCTAATCCTGAACCCCCCTCCCACCTCCCTCCCCATATCATCCCTCTGGGTCATCCCAGTGCACCAGCCCCAAGCTTCCTATATCCTGCATCAAACATGTTTTTTTGAATAAGATATAAAAGGAATAATTTAAAAAAGAATAATTAACCTTCACCAAAGTTAATTTATTTTGCATGTGGACATCAAATTGTTTCTTGCACCATTTCTTAAAAGATTATACATTGAATGGCCTTTTATTTTTCTGTTGTTTTTTTCCCCTTGGCTTTATTGATTTTGACGAATAAAAACTGTGCATATTTAAGATATACAATATAATGTTTTGATAAAATTGGAAGGAACTCAGGATAGAATACAGATGAAAGCAAATGGATCTAACTCTTTCATAATGAATCAAATAACCATATTGAAGAGGGTGGGGAAAATAAGCTGATTTAAGCAGCTTTTGAAAACAATATTTTGGCTAGATATTTATACGTGCTAAAGACAAAAAGGAACTGTACACATCGTGCTCTACTAGATAAGTGGATCTAGAATAGCAAACTCACAAGGATCTAGAATAGCAATCTGAAATTACATCATATAAATTCTGCTACTGCTGCTGCTAAGTCGCTTCAGTCGTGTCCGACTCTGTGCGACCCCATAGACGGCAGCCCACCAGGCTCCCCCATCCCTGGGATTCTCCAGGCAAGAACACTGGAGTGGGTTGCCATTTCCTTCTCCAATGCATGAAAGTGAAAAGTCAAAGTGAAGTCGTTCAGTCGTGTCCGACTCTTCGCAACCCCATGGACTGCAGCCTACCAGGCTCCTCCGTCCATGGGATTTTCCAGGCAAGAGTACTGGAGTGGGGTGCCATCGCCTTCTCCAATATAAATTCTAGAACTGGATAAATACAAAGTAAATACATTGCAGATATAGAGTCAGCTTTCTCTCTGTGAGAGAAAGTAATTTCAAATAAGAAAAGGAGGAATTCTAGAGAGAACCTTGTAATTCTGGATTATAGCTGGAATATTTGCTCCTTTAAAATGATAATACATAAACATAATATTTTTCTTTTATATTTCATTACTATGGTGAATTATATTGATGCTTTTGAGTGATTAAAAAAAAGGGCTTCCCTGATAGCTCAGTTGGCAAAGAATCCACCTGCAATGCAGGAGAACTGGGTTCAATCCCTGGGTTGGGAAGATCCCCTGGAGAAGGGAAAGGCTACCCAATCAAGTGTTTTGGTCTGGAGAATTCCATGGACTGTATAGGCCATGGATGGGGTCACAAAGAGTCAGACAAGACTGAGCAACTTTCACACTTTTGAGTGATAAAACAATCCTTATTTCTGAGGTAAATAATCCTCAGTCATGGTTTACTCTTTAATATAGTTCTTTATTCAATGTACCACTGTTTTGTAGAAAATTTTATATCTTTGATCATGAGTATTCTTGCTTAGGTTTTTAAATATATTTTTTCTGACTTTAATAATCAAGATAATGCTGACTTCTAAAATGTGCTAAGAAATGTTCTTTTATCTTTCATTTACTGAAATAATTTCTATAGAATTGACACTGATTCTTCCTTAAATATGTGGTAGCACTCACTGGTGAAGTAATTCAGTCTCAAAGTTTTCTTTATGGGAATGTTGATTAAGGTTTTAATTTGTGAAACTTGCCTATTTCATATAATCTGGTGTATTTATTGATGTGAATTTAACCATGGTATTTCTCATTGCCTTTTAAGTTCCCTTGGGTTTGTAGTGATATCCGTGCTCCCATTATTGGTATTAACCATTTGGATGTCACTCTTTATTTTCCTCAGTTAGGTTAGAGGTTTTGTCAATTTTATGGAATATCTTAAAGAGCTATTATTGTGTTTTATGTCTTCATTATCTTTCAGTTTGCAGCTCAAGTGAGAAAATGCATTTCATATGATTTGAAAATTCTTAAATTTACTGACATCTGTTTTATGGTTCAGAACATAACTGATATTGTTACATGTCTGTGTGCACTTGAAAAGAATGTGATTTGTTCTTTTGATGGATGTTAGAGTTTAGAGAAGTCTTTTAAGTCGTGTTTCTATCAGAATGTTGATTACTGATTTTTACTCTTAGATGGAGTATTTTCTTTCTTCTTCTGATATTGGGTTAAGTTTAGTTTCTAGGTAACAACCTCAATCATTGATTTGAGATTTATTTTCTTCTCAAATGTAGATATTTAATGCTGTAAATTTCCCTTTAAGCTGTGCTAAATATCCCAGAAAATTTTTTAAAAATTTACATATAAACTTGTAAAAAAAAGTTTATAGCAGCTTTATTTGTAATAGCACAAAGCTGGATATTACCCAAATGACCTCAAAAGGTGAATGGATAAACAAATTCTGATTTGTTTATATCACAAATACTATTCAGAAAGAAAAGGGAGAAAGCTATTGATAAAGATAGTAATTTGGAAAACTGCAAGGAAATAATGCAAGCAAAAAAAAAAATCCAATATCACAGGATACATATTTGCTGATTCTATTTATAAATCATTCATGAAATAATCTAATTTTCCATCTAGAGACAGAAAACAGATTAGTGATAGCAATGATTTAAAAATGAGGGAGAAGAGTATGTGAGTTTCTTCAGGGATATCAAGGGAGTCTTGAGAGACAGGTCTTGACTGTAATGAAGGTTAGAAAAAGGACAAGCTTCTGCATCCTCATTTATGTTCCTCCCTTTGAGAAAGTCACAGTGTCATCTTATCCTAAATTTTTCAGAAGAGAAAAAAAAAGAAAAGAAAAGAAAAAACAAGAAAAATCCTTACTTATAGCTCTAATTCTCTTAAAGATTTGAATCTGTTGAGACTTTTGAAGATCCAGGTGACCCTTACCAGAGAGCATGCATGTGTGTATGTTCTGGGGAATAAGCCAAGTAGGGAACATTATAAAAACTTGTGTTCCAAAGATTTAAGTGGGATAACAGCTCATCTTGGTGAAATGGTGCTAACATACTTCTGGGAACCTGACAGTCTAGAAGTACAGACAAGCAGCCTCTACCTCAGGAACTTTTCAATTCAGCATCAGGTACTATACTTGCTGGTGGCATCCTTGGTCTGTTCTCTGTCCTTGTCTAGATTTGGTCCCCAAATTTCTCTAAATCTTTGTTACCCACTACAGCCTCTGGCTTCCACTGCCACTTCCTTTCTTATCAGAATTGAACAAGATATTTCCCTGATCCTGGGTGAGTGTTGTTCACTCTTGGTTCCTTGAGCTTTCTCTGGCCCACTCCTCTATTCCATTCCCATAGGGTGCCTCAAAGAGGAGTCTATATTTTCAGGATAACAAGAGGCCAAGAGCTGGAACAAGGAGGTGGGGGATGTATGCCAGAAAGCCTGGGCATGACATGTGGTGCTGAGCTACTAATGATAAGCAAATCTCAGAGAAGACTTAAGATTTCACTAAAGAACATAGTAGCTTACCATTAAAACAGCAAGAAGCGATAAAGCATATGCTTGCAACTTACAAAACTGCTAATTAAACACAATATGCACATGCTGGCAGCTTACAAAATATGGCCTGTCGCCACTCAGATTCCTGGCATCCTGGACCCTTACACCCCACCCACCGACATCATCTGAGCTCTGCACAGCACATAGTTCATCTGTTTTTCCATCCCAGCAGTGCCAGTTGTCCCTGAGGAGAAACGCAGGAAAGAAAAGTGGGAGATCTTTTCAGTAGATCCTAGCTACTCTCTGGATCTTGGTATGAAGTGCAAACATCTGGTAGCCAAGTCTTGCCAGCTTCAGGCTGACTTCTATCCCCACCCTTGGTCTCCAAATAAACTTCCCTCTGACAGGGAAGAAGCAATCTTTGGAAATGTTTCAAATTCAAC
This sequence comes from Bos taurus, assembly GCF_002263795.3. Taxonomy (NCBI): domain Eukaryota; kingdom Metazoa; phylum Chordata; class Mammalia; order Artiodactyla; family Bovidae; genus Bos; species Bos taurus. The sequence continues at coordinate 56,634,297 of NC_037338.1, read as the reverse complement.
ACAGGCTGATTTTTCTCTCCCCAATCTAAATACATTCACATCCAACTGCAAAGTTTCTAGGTCTGTGGAAACCTGCAGATTTCCTTGATTAGAAAATTGGTTCCCTACTGAACAAAAGCCATTGGCTGCTTTGTCCTCTGATGATTCCATAAAAGTTCCAGAGTTTTCATGGCAGTGTTCTCTCCTTTTCCCTCAGTTTGCTTCCCCACTCCCACCCCAAATATCACAGCCTTCAGCTTAACCTTCCTCTCTTGGAATAAAAGTAAAAGCATCTTCCCTTTGGCAAAAAGAGCCTAGGCATGAGGGATCAGGCCTGTAAGGAATTGGAGGTGGGTTGGACTAAGAAGGTTGGATGGCATCACTGACTCAATGGACATGAATTTGAGTAAACTTCCAGAGTTGGTAATGGACAGGAAAGCCTGAGTGCTGTAGTCCATGTAATTGCAAACAGTCGGACATGACTGAGCAACTGAACTGAACTGAACTGGACTAAGGAAAGCTTTCCAAGAAAATTCCATTGAATCCAGAGGCTTCAAAGCACTGAGATCCAAAGACACCACTGCAACCCATCTTTTAGGAAAACAGAGACATCAAGGATCAGCTTTTACTCTGGTAACTGAGACCTTCCAGTAGAGCCTGCCCTTCAGATGGTCTTTCATAGCCTATTTTTGATTCAATCTCAGGGAATTAGTTTCTAGGCTCTTGAGACTCTCTCCTCCAGAATGTCCCCAAATTCTACTCAAACATTGACCCCACTCTTCCCCTAAATTCTGTCATTCTGGAACAGTTTTGTTTTCTTTTGTTTTTAGGACCAGAGTTGCTAAATCACTGAACTGGAAAGAACTTAATAATATTGGTATTTTTTTTTATCCCCTCCTTTTTATTTTTTCTTCCCTCCTTTTTCAATGTGTGACTACAATTCTCAGAATAATGTGAAAGACACGCAGGTAATAGCTCAAAAAATGTTTCCTGAAGCCTCTCCTCAAGACAGAGCACAACTGGTATAATTTTTAAATTCTGCCTCAATAGTTGAGCTTTTACTATGATGATATCCTTGGAACTGAATATCCCATAGATTGCTTTCAGTTTTGGACAGACTTGACAATTTATGACAGGGGTATTAATTATTTCAGAGTGGACACTATTCCTGTCCATATATTACCTACATATTAGGTGTTGCTCACTTGCCAGAAAATTTATATAGCTTCTACTTCTACTAACTTATTTAATCATCATTCCAACCTTATGAAGGTATGAAGGAAGAACTGTTACTACCACAGTTGCAAATAGTATCCAAGAGGAGGCTCCACTAGAGCATCTGTAGGGACCTTGGCTCTCCCAACACCTTGATTTTGCCCTAGGGATACTACTGTCAGATTTCTGGCTTCCAAAACTGTTTGAAAATAAATTTATCTTGTTTTAATTTGACAGGCTTGTGGAAATTTGTTACAGCTGCATAAGACACTAATAATACATACATACATACATACATACATATATATATATATATATATATATATATATATATATATATATATATATATATATATATATATATATATATATATATATATAAAGGATCATAGAAGGTCCTCAGTGTGTGTCTGTTCTTTCCATGGTGTTGGAAAGGGTCTAGGAGATTAAGAAAATCCATCTAGTCAAGGCTATGGTTTTTCCTGTGGTCATGTATGGATGTGAGAGTTGGACTGTGAAGAAGGCTGAGTGTCAAAGAATTGATGCTTTTGAAGTGTGGTGTTGGAGAAGACTCTTGAGAGTCCCTTGGACTGCAAGGAGATCCAACCAGTCCATTCTGAAGGAGATTAGCCCTGGGATTTCTTTGGAAGGAATGATGCTAAAGCTGAAACTCCAGTACTTTGGCCACCTCATGTGAAGAGTTGACTCATTGGAAAAGACTCTGATGCTGGGAGGGATTGGGGGCAAGAGGAGAAGGGGACAACAGAGGATGAGATGGCTGGATGGCATCACTGACTCGATGGATGTGAGTCTGAGTGAACTCTGCGAGTTGGTGATGGACAGAGAGGCCTGGCGTGCTGAGATTCATGGGCTCACAAAGAGTCGGACACGACTGAGCGACTGAACTGAACTGAACTGAAGGACTCCAGATAGGAAATTCACCATCTGCTTAGTTCAGCATTCCAGGCTTCTTTCTGCTGAACTATAGATATGTGCATCCAAAGTGTTTGAATGGCCTCACAGAGTTTCTGCACCAATGAAAGTAAGCATTCCTTTACAGAAACCATTTCACAAACAGGGAGAAGACTCCCATAGAGGAAACACAACTTTCATTCTGAAAGATGTTAACACATCTTTGAAAGGTATGAGAAAAAATGACTCTCAAGTTGGTGGCTGAATTTGCAGAGAAAATATATAAGCCTTTACCATCAACAGTAGGTGCCCAATATACTACTGGAGATCAGTGGAGAAATAACTCCAGAAAGAATGAAGGGATGGAACCAAAGCAAAAACAATACCCAGTTATGGATGTGACTGGTGATAGAAGCAAGGTCCGATGCTGTAAAGAGCAATATTGCATAGGAACCTGGAATGTCAGATCCATGAATCAAGGCAAATTGGAAGTGGTCAAACAAGAGATGGCAAGAGTGAACATCAAGATTCTAGGAATCAGTGAACTAAAATGGACTGGAATTGGTGAATTTAACTCAGATGACCATTATATCTACTACTGCGGGCAGGAATCCCTTAGAAGAAATGGAGTAGCCATCACGGTCAGCAAGAGTCTGAAATGCAGTGCTTGGATGCAATCTCAAAAAATGATAGAATGATCTCTGTTTGTTTCCAAGGCAAACCATTCAATATCACAGTAATCCAAGTCTATGCCCCAACCAGTAATGCTGAAGAAGCTGAAGTTGAATGGTTCTATGAAGCCCTACAAGACCTTTTAGAACTAACATGCAAAAAAGATGTCCTTTTCACTATAGGGGACTGGAATGCAAAAGTAGGAAGTCTAGAAACACCTGGTGTAAAAGGCAAATTTGGCTTTGGATTATGGAATGAAGCAGGGCAAAGACTAATAGAGTTTTGCCAAGAAAATGCACTGGTCATAGCAAATACCCTCTTCCAACAACACAAAAGAAGACTCTACACATGGACATCACCATATGGTCAGCACCAAAATCAAATTGATTATATTCTTTGCAGCCAAAAATGGAGAAGCTCTATACAATCAAAAAAAATAAGACCAGGAGCTGACTGTGGCACAGATCATGAACTCCTCATTGCCAAATTCAGACTTAAAGAAGGTAGGGAAAACCACTAGATCATTCAGGTATGACCTAAATCAAATCCCTTATGATTATACAGCGGAAGTGAGAAATAGATTTAAGGGACTAGATCTAATAGATAACGTGCCTGATGAACTATGGATGGAGGTTCATGACATTGTACAGGAGACAGGGATCAAGACCAGCCCCATGGAAAAGAAATGCAAAAAAGCAAAATGGCTGTCTGAAGAGGCCTTACAAATAGCTGTGAAAAGAAGAGAAGCAAAAAGCAAAGGAGAAAAGGAAAGTTATAAGCATCTGAATGCAGAGTTTCAAAGAATAGCAAGAAGAGATAAGAAAGCCTTCCTCAGCGATCAATGCAAAGAAATAGAGGAAAACAACAGAATGGGAAAGACTAACGATCTCTTCAAGAAAATTAGAGATACCAAGGGAACATTTCATGCAAAGATGGGTTTGATAAAGGACAGAAATGGTATGGACCTAACAGAAGCAGAAGATATTAAGAATAAATGGCAAGAATACACAGAAGAACTGTACAAAAAAGATCTTCATGACCCAGATAATCATGATGGTGTGATCACTCACCTAGAGCCAGACATCCTGGAATGTGAAGTCAAGTGGGCCTTAGACAGCATCACCAACAAAGCTAGTGGAGGTGATGGCATTACACTTGAGCTATTTCAAATCGTGAAAGATGATGCTGTGAAAGTGCTGCACTCAATATGCCAGCAAATTTGGAAAACTCAGTAGTGGCCACAGGACTGGAAAAGGTCAGTTTTCATTCCAATCCCAAAGAAAAGAATTGCCAAAGAATGCTCAAAAACTACCACACAATTGCACTCACCTCATATGCTAGTAAAGTAATGCTCAAAATTTTCCAAGCCAGGCTTCAGCAATACGTGAACCATGAACTTGCTGATGTTCGCTGGTTTTAGTATAGGCAGAGGAACCAGAGATCAAATTGCCTACATCCGCTAGATCATCAAAAAAGCAAGAGAGTTCCAGAAAAACATCTATTTCTGCTTTATTGACTATGCCAAAGCCTTTGACTGTGTGGATCACAATAAACTGTGGAAAATTCTGAAAGAGATGGGAATACCAGACCACCTGACCTGCCTCTTGAGAAACCTATATGCAGGTCAGGAAGCAACAGTTAGAACTGAACATGGAACAACAGACTGGTTCCAAATAGGAAAAGGAGTACATCAAGGCTGTATATTGTCACCCTGCTTATTTAACTTCTATGCAGAGTACATCATGAGAAATGCTGGGCTGGAAGAAGCACAAGCTGGAATCAAGATTGCTGGGAGAAATATCAATAACCTCAAATAAGCAGATGACACCACCCTTATGGCAGAAAATGAAGAGGAACTAAAAAGCCTCTTGATAAAAGTGAAAGTGGAGAGTCAAAAAGTTGGCTTAAAGCTCAACATTCAGAAAATCAAGATCATGGCATCCTGTCTCATCACTTTATGGGAAATCAATGGGGAAACAGTGGAAACAGTGTCAGACTTTCTTTTGGGGGGTTCCAAAATCACTGCAGATGGTGTCTGCAGCCATGAAATTAAAAGACGCTTACTCCTTGGAAGGAAGGCTATGACCAACCTAGATAGCATATTCAAAAGCAGAGACATTACTTTGCCAACAAATGTCCGTCTAGTCAAAGCTATGGTTTTTCCAGTGGTCATGTATGGATGTGAGAGTTGGACTGTGAAGAAGGCTGCGTGCCAATGAATGGATGGTTTTGAAGTGTGGTGTTGGAGAAGACTCTTGAGAGTCCCTTGGACTGCAAGGAGATCCAATCAGTCCATTCTGAAGGAGATCAGCCCTGGGATTTCTTTGGAAGGAATGATGCTAAAGCTGAAACTCCAGTACTTTGGCCACCTCATGTGAAGAGTTGACTCATTGGAAAAGACTCTGCTGGCAAGAATTGGGGGCAGGAGGAGAAGGGGACGACAGAGGATGAGATGGCTGGATGGCATCACTGACTCGATGGACGTGAGTCTGAGTGAACTTCAGGAGTTGGTGATGGACAGAGAGGCCTGGAGTGCTGCGTTTCATGGGGTCGCAAAGAGTCGGACACCACTGAGTGACTGAACTGAACTGACCATCAACAGCACTCCTCAGTACAAACTACATACAGCTGGTGTTGTTTATGCAGGAAAAAAAGTAGCCAAATCTTAGCAAGGTGAATCTATCAGCAATTGGTTGCTTATGATTCAGTATGCTGTTTATGGCACAATACATAGCTCCCTGGATCCAGATGATCCTAACATTTCATTCAAAGGTATCTTCCTCCTTATTCTGCCTTGTTTTATTCCAATAGTAAATTGGTAGGTTCCATTCTACTCCTTGTAAATATGAAATTTTTTTCTTGGTGCCAGTTATGGTTAGGGGTGATGAGATAGCCAAACCCAAATGAATAAGCATAACTTCTGGTGGACTTGGGAGGTTTCTCTACTTTTCAGGGTCAATAACCTCTTAAGACCCACTTTAGGACCAAAAGGTTAGGCTTGCATTCATTTTAACATGTTTAATACATTTGAACATAATTAGCTGCCATAACTCAAAATATCCAAGCAGGCAGGAATGTAAGGAGCTGATAACTAAAGAAGGACAAAGGAGGTAGAAGGGAGGCTAGGTTTCTAGGGTCATTGAAATTGTTCAGTAGTAGGAAGAATGCAAGCTACTTGATAAAATGTATATGTGCTTCTAAGGGACATGATTAATATTATATATTATTGAGTTCCATGTAGTTTAAAAAATAATGAAAGGACAGTTCAAAATGTATTGCAGAGTTTGACAGGGAATTTATAATGAGGTTTTTTTTCTTTTCTTTTCTTTTTATAGAGGCTGAAGATTTTAAATAAGAATGGAAATGATAATATTTTTCCCTGAATGGTTGGTTATTATATTTTTGTTTAATTAGTAAAATTTCTTTCTGAATTTAGTAAAAAATAGGTGTACTCTTTTAAGAGTTGATAACCAGGAAAACATTCCTCTATTTTTCAATAAATAAGAGATTCAGTCTTATTCTTCAGTTACCAAAAATGCAGATAAGATGTATTCAGAATACATGGTGCTACCATAACCCAAAGTTGACCCAAAATGTGCCTCAATGATATATTGATTATTTTGAATTAAATTTATTTTATTTAAGAAGTACTCTGGCTCTCCTTACAAAGCAACTCAAATGTTCATGAATGAATGAATAAAGATGTAGTGGTTGTTGTTATTGTTCAGTCTTTAACTCGTGTCAGACTCTGCAACCCAATGGACTGTAGCAAGCCAGGCTCCTCTGTCCTCCAGTAATTCCAAGAGTTTACTCAAATTCATGTCCATTGAGTCAGTGAGGCTATCTAGCCATTTCATCCTCCTTTTCTCTCCTCTCCTCCTGCCCTCAGTCTTTTCCTGCATCAGGGTCTCTTCCAGTGAGCTGGCTCTTCACATCAGATGGCCAAATTATTGGAGCTTTAGTTTCAGCAACAATCCTTCTAATAAATATTCAGGGTTGATTTTCTTTAGGATTGACTGGTCTGATCTCCTTACAGTCCAAGAGACTCTCAAGAGTCTTCTTTAGCACCACAATTTGAAAGTATCAATTCTTTGATTCTCGGACTTCTGTGGTCCAACTTTCACATCTGTATATGACGACTGGGAAAACCATAGATTTGCCTATATAGAGGCAAAGTGATGTCACTGCTTTTTAATGTGCTGCCTAGATTTGTCACAGCTTTTCTTCCAAGGAGGAAGCATCTTTTTATTTCATGTCTGTAGTCATCATCTGCAGTGATTTTGGAGCCCAAGAAAATAAAATCTGTCACTGCTTCCACTTTTTCTTCTCCTATTTGCCATGAAGTGATGGGACTGGATGCCATGATCTTCATTTTCTTAATGCTGAGTTTCATGCAACTTTTACATTCTCCTCTTTCACCCTCATCAGGAAGCTCTAATAGTTCCTCTTCATTTTCTGCCATTAGAGTGGTATCATTTGCATAGCTGAGGTTTCTCCCAGAAATCTTGATTCAAGCTTGTAATTCATCCTGCCCAGGATGAATTTGCATGATGTACTCTGCATATAAGTGAAATAAGCAGGGTGATAAATACAGTCTAGTCGTACACCTTTTCTGATTTTCAGCCAGTCCATTGTTCCATGTCCAGTTCTAATTGTTGTTTCTTTCTCAGGAGACAAGTAAGGTGGTCTGGTATTCCCATCTCTTTAAGAATTTTTCACAGACTGTTGTGATCCACACAGTCAAAGGCTTTAGCATAGTCAATGAAGCAGAAGTAGATGTTTTTCTGGAATTCCCTTGCTTTCTCTATGATCCAACTAATGTTGATAATTTGATCTCTGGTTCCTCTGCCTATTTGAAACCCACTTTATATATCTGGAAGCTCTCAGTTCACTTACTGCTGAAGCCTGGCTTAAAGGATTTTGAGCATAATCTTGCTAGTATGTGAAGTTAGTGCAATTTTATGTTAATTTGAACATTTTTTGGCATTGCCCTTCTTTGGAACTGGAATGAAGACTGACTGACGTTTTCAGTCCTGTGGCCATTGTTGAGTTTTCCAAATTTGCTAACATATTGAATGCAACACTTTAACAGCATCATTTTTAAGGATTTTATATAGCCTGACTAGGATTCCAACACCTCCACTAGCTTTTTTCATAGTTATGCTTCCTAAGGCCCATTTGACTTCACACTCCAGGATATCCGGCTCTAAGTGAGTTATCACACTGTCGTGGTTATCCAAGTCATTAATAACTTTCTTATATATTTCTCTGTATTCCTCCCACTTCTTAATCTCTTCTACTTCTGTTAGGTCATTACCGTTTCTATTCTTTACTGTGCCCATCCTTCCATGAAATGTTCCCTTGATATCTCTAATTTTGTTGAAGAGATCTCTAGTCTTTCACAGTCTATTGTTTTCCTCTATTTCTTTGCATTGATTACTTAGGAAGTCTTTCTTATCTCTCCTTGCTATTTCCTGGAACTCTACAATCAGTTGAATATATCATATCCTTTGTCCATTGCCTTTTGCTTCTCTTCTTTCCTCAGGTATTTGTAAAGCTGCCTCAGATAACTATTTTGCCTTCTTGCATTTCTTCTCTTTGGTGTGGTTTTAGTCAATGCCTCCTGTACAATGCTATGAACTTCTGCCAATAGTTCTTCAGGTACTCTGTCTATCAGATCTAATCCCTTGAATCTATTTGTCACCTCCACTGTATAATCATAAGGGATTTGATTTAGGTCATACCTAAATGGTCTAGTGGTTTTCCCTACTTTCTTCAATTTAAGCCTGACTTTTACATGATCTGAGCCAGAGTCAGCTCTAGGTCTTGTTATTGCTGACTATGTAAAGCTTCTCCATCTTTAGTTTCAAACAACATAATCAGTCTGATTCCAGCATTGATCATCTGGTGATGTCCACGTGTAGCGTCGTCTCTTGTGTTGTCAGAAAAGGGTGTTTGCTATGACCAGTACATTCTCTTGGCAAAACTCTGTTAGCCTTTGCCCTGCTTCATTTTGTACTCCATGGCCAATCTTGCCTGTTACTCCAGATATCTCTTGGCTTCCTACTTTTGCATTTCAATCCCCTATGATGAAAAGGCCATCTGTGTGGTTAGGGCATAGACTTGGATTACTGTGACATTGTGTGGATTGCCTTGGAAATGGACCAAGATCATTGTGTTGTTTCTGAGATTGCACCCAAGTACTGCATTTCAGACTCTTTTCTTGACTATGGGGGTGACTCCATTTCTTCTAAGGAATTCTTGCCCACAGTATTAGATACAATAGCCATTTTGAATTAAATTTGCCCATTCCCATTCATTTTAGTTCAGTGATTTCTAAGATGTCAATGTTCAGTCTTGCCATTTCAGGCTTAACCATGTCAAATTTACCTTAATTCATTGACCTAACTTTCCAGGTTCCTGTGCAATACATATATATAATTAACATTAGTCTTTACAAAGAATTAAGTAACGCCATTTGAAGAAACATCGATGGACCTAGAGATTATCATATTAAGTAATTCAAACAGAGAAAATCAAATATCACTTATTTGTAGAATCTGCATAATGATATGCTGCTGCTGCAAGTGAGTCACTTCAGTCATGTCTGACTCTTTGTGATCCTATGGACTGTAGCCCACCAAGATCCTCTGTCCATGGGGATTCTCCAGGCAAGAATACTGAGATGGTTTTCCATGCCCTCCTCCAAGGATTGAACCCACATCTTTTATATCTCCTGCATTAGTAGGCAGATTCTTTATCACTAGCGCCACCTAGGAAGCCCAAGCAGTGATATACATGAGCTTATTTACAAAATAGAAACAGACTCACAGATGCAGTTAGGGGCTTCCCTGGTGGCTCAGATGGTAAAGTGTCTGCCTGCAATGCAGAAGACCTAGGTTTGATCCCTGGGTCGGGAAGATCCCCTGGAAGAGGATACAGCAACCCACTCCAGTACTCTTGCCTGGAAAATTCCATGGACAGAGGAGCCTGATAGGCTACAGTCCATGGGGTTGCCAAGAGTCGGATACAACTGAGCGACTTCACTTTCACTTTAACTTTCACAGACACAGTAAATAATATTATGGTTACCAAAGGGAAGGTAGTGCAGGATAAATTAAGAGTATGGTTCTATCATATACACTCTACTACCATCTAGAAAGTAGAGAAACAACAATATAGCACAGAGGAATAAATTCAATATCTTATAATAACCTATAATGGAATAGAATCTGAAAAAGAACATATATACACATAAATGAATCAGTTTGCTATACACCTGAAATTAACTCCGTATTGTGAATCAATTATACATCAACTTAAAGAGAAAAGAAATGTCTACTTAAATAGTTTCTTAAATTTCTCTGGTAATTTACATCCTGAGAGCTTTACTCGTGAAGTCGCTCAGTCGTGTCTGACTCTTTATGACCCCATGGACTGTAGCCCAAGATGATCCTCCATCCATGGAATTTTCTAGGCAAGAGTACTGGAGTGGTTGCCATTTCCTTCAAGTTAAATTAAATGATCAGGATTTCCTAATGAAATAAAATACTAAAACATTAGTTGCTAAACAAGTCTAACTTTATAACTACATTTGACCACTTAGTACAGAGAAATTAAATATGCTTGAATCTGTTAGTGAATACATTTTGTGCTTTATTGAAAGGATAAACTTTGATATAGCTTAAGTTTCTAAATATTATAAAATATATTTATAAATCAAGGCACAAATATTAATGCAGTTTACAATTGTTTGCTTCTTTATATTTACTGAACAAAATATGATTTCAAGAAATTAAAAATTCTGATTAATGTATGTAGTTAAAGCTACTAAATATAATTGAAAAAGGATGTGTTTGAGGGTAAGAAACTGTTTAAGGTATGGAGATATTTAGAAAAAAGAAAATAATTTTGTCCCAAAGCTAGTTATTTATAAATGGAAAAGAAAACCAAGGACAAACTAAAATGGACATAGGCTATGGTAAAATGTTTGTAAATAAAGGAATCTTTGGAAAGAAATTTTATGTGTGGCCAGACCTGGATAAGACTGGAATTAATTTAATTATGTTCAGTTCAGTTCAGTCGCTCAGTTGTGTCTGACTCTTTGCAACCCCATGAAACGCAGCACTCAAGTCCTCCCTGTCCATAACCAACTCCAGAATTTCACTCAGACTCACGTCCATGGAGTCAGTGATGCCATCCAGCCATCTCATCCTCTGTCATCCCCTTTTCCTCCTGCCCCCAATCCCTCCCACCATCAGAGTCTTTTCCAATGAGTCAACTCTTTGCATGAGGTGGCCAAAGTACTAGAGTTTCAGCTTTAGCATCATTCCTTCCAAAGAAATCGCAGGGCTGATCTCCTTCAGAATGGACTGGTTGGATCTCCTTGCAGTCCAAGGGACTCTCAAGAGTCTTCTCCAACACCACACTTCAAAAGCATCAATTCTTCGGCACTCAGCCTTCTTCACAGTCCATCTCTCACATCCATACATGACCACTGGAAAAACCATAGCCTTGACTAGACGGACCTTTGTTGGCAAAGTAATGTCTCTGCTTTTGAATATGCTATCTAGGTTGGTCATAGCTTTCCTTCCAAGGAGTAAGTGTCTTTTAATTTCATGGCTGCAGTCACCATCTACAGTGGTTTTGGAGCCCTCAAAAATAAAGTCTGACACTGTTTCCACTGTTTTCCCATCAATTTCCCATAAAGTGATGAGACCGGATGCCATGATCTTTGTTTTCTAAATGTTGAGCTTTAAGCCAACTTTTTGACTCTCCACTTTCACTTTTATCAAGAGGCTTTTTAGTTCCTCTTCACTTTCTGCCATAAGGGTGGTGTCATCTGCATATCTGAGGTTATTGATATTTCTCCCAGCAATCTTGATTCCAGCTTGTGCTTCTTCCAGCCCAGCATTTCTCATGATGTACTCTGCATAGAATTTAAACAAGCAGGGTGACAATATACAGCCTTGATGTACTCCTTTTCCTATTTGGAACCAGTCTGTTGTTCCATGTCCAGTTCTTACTGTTGCTTCCTGATCTCCATACAGATTTCTCAAGAGGCAGGTCAGGTGGTCTGGTATTCCCATCTCTTGAAGAATTTTCCACAGTTTATTGTGATCCACACAGTCAAAGGCTTTGGCATAGTCAAAGCAGAAATAGATGTTTTTCTGGAACTCTCTTGCTTTTTCCATGATCCAGTGGATGTTGGCAATTTGGTCTCTGGTTCCTCTGCCTTTACTAAAACCAGCTTGAACATCTGGAAGTTCACCATTCACATATTGCTAAAGCCTGGCTTGGAGAATTTTGAGCATTACTTTACTAGCATGTGAGATGAGTGCAATTGTGCGGTAGTTTGAGCATTCTTTGGCATTGCCTTTCTTTGGGATTGGAATGAAAACTGACCTTTTCCAGTCCTGTGGCCATTGCTGAGTTCTCCAAATTTGCTGGCATATT